>NW_027271578.1:0-404663 GCF_040938485.1 Diadema antillarum | reverse complement strand
CCCCACCCCCTGGTCTGTGTACTCTTTCCTCTGAACCCCACCCCCTGGGTCTGTGTACTCTTTCCTCTGAACCCCACCCCCTGGGTCTGTGTACTCTTTCCTCTGAACCCCACCCCCTGGGTCTGTGTACTCTTTCCTCTGAACCCCACCCCCTGGGTCTGTGTACTCTTTCCTCTGAACCCCACCCCCTGGGTCTGTGTACTCTTTCCTCTGAACCCCACCCCCTGGGTCTGTGTACTCTTTCCTCTGAACCCCACCCCCTGGGTCTGTGTACTCTTTCCTCTGAACCCCACCCCCTGGGTCTGTGTACTCTTTCCTCTGAACCCCACCCCCTGGGTCTGTGTACTCTTTCCTCTGAACCCCACCCCCTGGGTCTGTGTACTCTTTCCTCTGAACCCCACCCCCTGGGTCTGTGTACTCTTTCCTCTGAACCCCACCCCCTGGGTCTGTGTACTCTTTCCTCTGAACCCCACCCCCTGGGTCTGTGTACTCTTTCCTCTGAACCCCACCCCCTGGGTCTGTGTACTCTTTCCTCTGAACCCCCACCCCCTGGGTCTGTGTACTCTTTCCTCTGAACCCCACCCCCTGGGTCTGTGTACTCTTTCCTCTGAACCCCACCCCCTGGGTCTGTGTACTCTTTCCTCTGAACCCCCACCCCCTGGGTCTGTGTACTCTTTCCTCTGAACCCCACCCCCTGGGTCTGTGTACTCTTTCCTCTGAACCCCACCCCCTGGGTCTGTGTACTCTTTCCTCTGAACCCCACCCCCTGGGTCTGTGTACTCTTTCCTCTGAACCCCACCCCCTGGGTCTGTGTACTCTTTCCTCTGAACCCCACCCCCTGGGTCTGTGTACTCTTTCCTCTGAACCCCACCCCCTGGGTCTGTGTACTCTTTCCTCTGAACCCCACCCCCTGGGTCTGTGTACTCTTTCCTCTGAACCCCACCCCCTGGGTCTGTGTACTCTTTCCTCTGAACCCCACCCCCTGGGTCTGTGTACTCTTTCCTCTGAACCCCACCCCCTGGGTCTGTGTACTCTTTCCTCTGAACCCCACCCCCTGGGTCTGTGTACTCTTTCCTCTGAACCCCACCCCCTGGGTCTGTGTACTCTTTCCTCTGAACCCCACCCCCTGGGTCTGTGTACTCTTTCCTCTGAACCCCACCCCCTGGGTCTGTGTACTCTTTCCTCTGAACCCCACCCCCTGGGTCTGTGTACTCTTTCCTCTGAACCCCACCCCCTGGGTCTGTGTACTCTTTCCTCTGAACCCCACCCCCTGGGTCTGTGTACTCTTTCCTCTGAACCCCACCCCCTGGGTCTGTGTACTCTTTCCTCTGAACCCCACCCCCTGGGTCTGTGTACTCTTTCCTCTGAACCCCACCCCCTGGGTCTGTGTACTCTTTCCTCTGAACCCCACCCCCTGGGTCTGTGTACTCTTTCCTCTGAACCCCACCCCCTGGGTCTGTGTACTCTTTCCTCTGAACCCCACCCCCTGGGTCTGTGTACTCTTTCCTCTGAACCCCACCCCCTGGGTCTGTGTACTCTTTCCTCTGAACCCCACCCCCTGGGTCTGTGTACTCTTTCCTCTGAACCCCACCCCCTGGGTCTGTGTACTCTTTCCTCTGAACCCCACCCCCTGGGTCTGTGTACTCTTTCCTCTGAACCCCACCCCCTGGGTCTGTGTACTCTTTCCTCTGAACCCCACCCCCTGGGTCTGTGTACTCTTTCCTCTGAACCCCACCCCCTGGGTCTGTGTACTCTTTCCTCTGAACCCCACCCCCTGGGTCTGTGTACTCTTTCCTCTGAACCCCACCCCCTGGGTCTGTGTACTCTTTCCTCTGAACCCCACCCCCTGGGTCTGTGTACTCTTTCCTCTGAACCCCACCCCCTGGGTCTGTGTACTCTTTCCTCTGAACCCCACCCCCTGGGTCTGTGTACTCTTCCTCTGAACCCCACCCCCTGGGTCTGTGTACTCTTTCCTCTGAACCCCACCCCCTGGGTCTGTGTACTCTTTCCTCTGAACCCCCACCCCCTGGGTCTGTGTACTCTTTCCTCTGAACCCCACCCCCTGGGTCTGTGTACTCTTTCCTCTGAACCCCACCCCCTGGGTCTGTGTACTCTTTCCTCTGAACCCCACCCCCTGGGTCTGTGTACTCTTTCCTCTGAACCCCACCCCCTGGGTCTGTGTACTCTTTCCTCTGAACCCCACCCCCTGGGTCTGTGTACTCTTTCCTCTGAACCCCACCCCCTGGGTCTGTGTACTCTTTCCTCTGAACCCCACCCCCTGGGTCTGTGTACTCTTTCCTCTGAACCCCACCCCCTGGGTCTGTGTACTCTTTCCTCTGAACCCCACCCCCTGGGTCTGTGTACTCTTTCCTCTGAACCCCACCCCCTGGGTCTGTGTACTCTTTCCTCTGAACCCCACCCCCTGGGTCTGTGTACTCTTTCCTCTGAACCCCACCCCCTGGGTCTGTGTACTCTTTCCTCTGAACCCCACCCCCTGGGTCTGTGTACTCTTTCCTCTGAACCCCACCCCCTGGGTCTGTGTACTCTTTCCTCTGAACCCCCCCTGGTCTGTACCCCCTGGGTCTGTGTACTCTTTCCTCTGAACCCCACCCCCTGGGTCTGTGTACTCTTTCCTCTGAACCCCACCCCCTGGGTCTGTGTACTCTTTCCTCTGAACCCCACCCCCTGGGTCTGTGTACTCTTTCCTCTGAACCCCACCCCCTGGGTCTGTGTACTCTTTCCTCTGAACCCCACCCCCTGGGTCTGTGTACTCTTTCCTCTGAACCCCACCCCCTGGGTCTGTGTACTCTTTCCTCTGAACCCCACCCCCTGGGTCTGTGTACTCTTTCCTCTGAACCCCACCCCCTGGGTCTGTGTACTCTTTCCTCTGAACCCCACCCCCTGGGTCTGTGTACTCTTTCCTCTGAACCCCACCCCCTGGGTCTGTGTACTCTTTCCTCTGAACCCCACCCCCTGGGTCTGTGTACTCTTTCCTCTGAACCCCACCCCCTGGGTCTGTGTACTCTTTCCTCTGAACCCCACCCCCTGGGTCTGTGTACTCTTTCCTCTGAACCCCACCCCCTGGGTCTGTGTACTCTTTCCTCTGAACCCCACCCCCTGGGTCTGTGTACTCTTTCCTCTGAACCCCACCCCCTGGGTCTGTGTACTCTTTCCTCTGAACCCCACCCCCTGGGTCTGTGTACTCTTTCCTCTGAACCCCACCCCCTGGGTCTGTGTACTCTTTCCTCTGAACCCCACCCCCTGGGTCTGTGTACTCTTTCCTCTGAACCCCACCCCCTGGGTCTGTGTACTCTTTCCTCTGAACCCCACCCCCTGGGTCTGTGTACTCTTTCCTCTGAACCCCACCCCCTGGGTCTGTGTACTCTTTCCTCTGAACCCCACCCCCTGGGTCTGTGTACTCTTTCCTCTGAACCCCACCCCCTGGGTCTGTGTACTCTTTCCTCTGAACCCCACCCCCTGGGTCTGTGTACTCTTTCCTCTGAACCCCACCCCCTGGGTCTGTGTACTCTTTCCTCTGAACCCCACCCCCTGGGTCTGTGTACTCTTTCCTCTGAACCCCACCCCCTGGGTCTGTGTACTCTTTCCTCTGAACCCCACCCCCTGGGTCTGTGTACTCTTTCCTCTGAACCCCACCCCCTGGGTCTGTGTACTCTTTCCTCTGAACCCCACCCCCTGGGTCTGTGTACTCTTTCCTCTGAACCCCACCCCCTGGGTCTGTGTACTCTTTCCTCTGAACCCCACCCCCTGGGTCTGTGTACTCTTTCCTCTGAACCCCACCCCCTGGGTCTGTGTACTCTTTCCTCTGAACCCCACCCCCTGGGTCTGTGTACTCTTTCCTCTGAACCCCACCCCCTGGGTCTGTGTACTCTTTCCTCTGAACCCCACCCCCTGGGTCTGTGTACTCTTTCCTCTGAACCCCACCCCCTGGGTCTGTGTACTCTTTCCTCTGAACCCCACCCCCTGGGTCTGTGTACTCTTTCCTCTGAACCCCACCCCCTGGGTCTGTGTACTCTTTCCTCTGAACCCCACCCCCTGGGTCTGTGTACTCTTTCCTCTGAACCCCACCCCCTGGGTCTGTGTACTCTTTCCTCTGAACCCCACCCCCTGGGTCTGTGTACTCTTTCCTCTGAACCCCACCCCCTGGGTCTGTGTACTCTTTCCTCTGAACCCCACCCCCTGGGTCTGTGTACTCTTTCCTCTGAACCCCACCCCCTGGGTCTGTGTACTCTTTCCTCTGAACCCCACCCCCTGGGTCTGTGTACTCTTTCCTCTGAACCCCACCCCCTGGGTCTGTGTACTCTTTCCTCTGAACCCCACCCCCTGGGTCTGTGTACTCTTTCCTCTGAACCCCACCCCCTGGGTCTGTGTACTCTTTCCTCTGAACCCCACCCCCTGGGTCTGTGTACTCTTTCCTCTGAACCCCACCCCCTGGGTCTGTGTACTCTTTCCTCTGAACCCCACCCCCTGGGTCTGTGTACTCTTTCCTCTGAACCCCACCCCCTGGGTCTGTGTACTCTTTCCTCTGAACCCCACCCCCTGGGTCTGTGTACTCTTTCCTCTGAACCCCACCCCCTGGGTCTGTGTACTCTTTCCTCTGAACCCCACCCCCTGGGTCTGTGTACTCTTTCCTCTGAACCCCACCCCCTGGGTCTGTGTACTCTTTCCTCTGAACCCCACCCCCTGGGTCTGTGTACTCTTTCCTCTGAACCCCACCCCCTGGGTCTGTGTACTCTTTCCTCTGAACCCCACCCCCTGGGTCTGTGTACTCTTTCCTCTGAACCCCACCCCCTGGGTCTGTGTACTCTTTCCTCTGAACCCCACCCCCTGGGTCTGTGTACTCTTTCCTCTGAACCCCACCCCCTGGGTCTGTGTACTCTTTCCTCTGAACCCCACCCCCTGGGTCTGTGTACTCTTTCCTCTGAACCCCACCCCCTGGGTCTGTGTACTCTTTCCTCTGAACCCCACCCCCTGGGTCTGTGTACTCTTTCCTCTGAACCCCACCCCCTGGGTCTGTGTACTCTTTCCTCTGAACCCCACCCCCTGGGTCTGTGTACTCTTTCCTCTGAACCCCACCCCCTGGGTCTGTGTACTCTTTCCTCTGAACCCCACCCCCTGGGTCTGTGTACTCTTTCCTCTGAACCCCACCCCCTGGGTCTGTGTACTCTTTCCTCTGAACCCCACCCCCTGGGTCTGTGTACTCTTTCCTCTGTCGTACAAAATGATATAGAAAATATTAATTTCTTAAAAGACACAAACACTCGACCTGACATGACCCAGTATCAAAGAATGTGCGACAGTTAGTGGATGGGTTGTAAACAAGAGTATCTCTTGTTTAAACTCCACCCCCTGGATGTGGCACATGGCACATGGTCTTGTCCGGTCGAGTCTTTGTGTCTTTTAAGAAATTAATATTTTTCTATATCTTTTTGTATAGTCTTGTTTACTACGTGATATGGGACACGCCACGGAGTCACACCAACACACACTTTATTTTGAAATCACTTTGTATACTGTTATGTATACAATGTGAAGTGGATGTCACATTTCACACCTTTCACAACACTTCCGAAATTACAAGCCTGAATAAATGAATTTTATTTTCCATTTCATTTTGCATGCCAGAGTATGTAAGATAAATATGTCAAAAGTGCAGAGTGTACAGACCCCAGGGGGTGTGCTGTCACAGTGCCGACTGGATAGGCGCTGTGACAACACACCCCCTGGGGTCTGTACACTCTGTACTTTTGACATATTTCATCTTATATACTCTGCATACAAAATGAGATGGATGTCACATTTCAATCTGGGCACTCTGAAAATAAAGACAAACAAGTTCTGAATATATTTGTTAAAATTTTCATTCCGTAAATTTATTTCATCTTTATTGCAATCAACTGTACAAGATATCTACAAGAAGTCCACGAAGCAATCTGCATTTCCACTAAAGATTTGATGCTTGAGCAGGTCTTTGAGATTGAGCGATTTTCAAGTCTTGAGATGAAGCTGTCGTTATTAGAGGGTAAGTCATGTTATTCAGCTAACTGTCTCGAGGCAATGGTGAATACCGTTATAGGACATGCATCACAAAGCACGTCGCCAGCTATTTTGTTGGTTTCTTAGGAAGAGAATTAAAACCAAAAGAATATAGGGTCTAAATTCATTTATTGGAGAGCCTCCATTCAGTCATATGGTTTAAGATATTAGTAGATTTATATCGTCTGTCAGGAAATACCAAAATGGATTGTGGATCTGTCTAGATATTATCTAACCTTACTTGATTTACAAATGGTTTTTAACAGCAGTTCCACCAGAAAGTATATACAATTAAAAGCGAAACTTGTTCGTAGTCATTTGCCCTCTATAAGATCATTCAGATTCTATCATAAAGGAATAAAGTTATCTGGGATGAAGCAAAGAAACAGCCAGTCCCCAAAAAGACAGCCAAGTCATAGATGCATTACCCGGGATCGTAAAAGTCGTCCCCACCGTGCTGACCAATGTGAAGTGCGGGAGGGGAGGCCCCGGCCGTCGAAGATGGCTCTATAGTCAGCTCTAGTAATGGGTTGTTTGAGCGTGGATTAGTCTCGTTGGTTGTATGCCCCACTAAGGCAATGGGATGCTCGGCATTCTGGGTCGTGGACAAGTAACCTGTAGTAGAAGTATTATTAACTAGAGACATAAAAACATGATATCAATCATAAAATTTTCCGCAATCTACATCTCACTACACTGATCAGAATCGGTATTACTTTTCACTTGTTTTTTTAGTTTTACTTTTTCAAATAAAAAGAAAACCAAACGGAAGTCGAGGATATAGATGATACGGTGGCACATGGCATGAAGTAGCATAGCAATTTTCTGTAATTTCTGTCCCAAATATGGAATTCAAAAACCAAAGGCAATGAGAGCTTACAACCAATACATTATCACCGCTTAAAACCGTACTCTGCTAAATAAAATGATGTCCACTTGAGCTAACTGCTAGATTCTATAAATGGTTACGGAACCTGTACAAGAGATAAATAGAGATAAAAAGGCATACTGGACACGCCCTACACCGTAACACAAGCGACACAATATCGTGTATTGCAAGCATAGATTTAAAAGACACAGACTAAACTACTATGGCCCATTCGTGGCGGGTACAGGTGGACTGGTGTCTGCTGCCGGGGATGGCTCCGTGGTCCGTCCTGCAGGTCTCCGAGCTTGGATTGGTCTCACTGGCTGCACGTCCCCCATAAAGGCTGTTGGGACACTCGGCATGGTGGGCTTGTCCGACTAGCATTCACCTTTGATACGACAGGTATAAAAAGTATAAAGTAACCAGTTAATACAGTTTCCACACAAACAATGTTACATAACATAACATGTAAACATAAAAAAGCATTGGATGCACACAGTGTGTAGTTTTTTCCTCACTAAGACCATAGATCTATATGGTCTACAGATATTTCGTGAAGCAAATAAATAGATAGATAAAAGAAATAGAGTGCTAAATGTGTTTTACTTATATTTGCTTTGCATGCCGGTACAAAGGAGCCAAAGTAGACAGCTGCCCAACTCCTGGGAGAGCCTAATGTCCACGAAACGGCCGTGTGGTCCTCCCCGCTCCTCACCGGTATGATTTCGGATGCCTTGCTGCAGGGAAAAATGACTCGTTCCTCAGCATGCACGACTCCTCCATGTCGCATAGACTCTCCTCCAGCGATGATACAGGCTGGTCTCTATCCACGCTGCCCCCTTTAATACTTTTCACTGACTCTACCCCCTAGCCAATGACAGGAGTAAAAACTCTCTTTAACGCCCAAATGAGAAAATCCCTCGTTTTCATTGGTGCTCACAAAATCAGCAGTTTCTCAATATATCCTGTCACGCGACCCAAAGTGGGTGCGGTTAACATTCCTAGTCAAGGGATTCCAATCATAAGTCTAATTTTATTCAAATGCATGCGAATTCCCGCCAACTGATGTTATGTGGGGCAGACTATACTAGAAACAATACAAAAGGGGCAAAATGTCCATTGGCAAAATACTGTGTCTTCAATAGGCGTTTTCCCATCGAGATAGTTTTCGCGATTGCGAATTAGCGCGCTACTTCATTTCTTATTCACATCAGCCCGAAGAGAATTAGCCCGAATTTTTTTCGAGCTAATTCGACAGCTGAGTATGCGCAAACAGCATGTGTGTGCCCTCTCAAAAAGTCCTCATGATTTGTGTGCAGTTTGCCTCGATCGATCGGGTCACACACGCTAGGCATGATGGGATGCATCGCGCTAATTTCTCGAGTCGTTTTCACATTATCAAATAGCGCGCTATCCCGCTATTTCAGAAATTTCCCGAGTTGGACTCGAGAAATTTTCTCGATCAGAGCGATACAATTAGCGCGTTGATTTGTGTTCACATTAGGCGTTTTCACATCAGCCCGATAAAAATCCAAGCTCGAGATATTTTTTAACTTCCCAAGTCAGAAAATAGCGCGCTATTTCGAAACATCGGGCTGATGTGAAAACGCCTTCTATCAGATAGCGCGCTATTTCGCTATCGGGATAATTTCTCAAGTCAGAAAATAGTGCGCTATTTCGAAACATCGGGCTGATGTGAAAACGCCTATTGGTGCTACGAACAAAATCAGCTGTTTCTTAGGGTAGGCCTGGCCTATCACACGAACCAAACTGGGTGCGGTTAACATTCTTAGTCAAATGATTCCTTTCAAAAGCTGAAATATATTCGAATGCATGCGAATTCTCGCTAACTGATGCTGTGTGAGGCAAACTACTACGAACATCACAAAATAGGCAACATGACCACTCGATCGATGCCTTATCGAGAAAATGCCGTGCTTTCATTGGTGCCAACAAAGTCAGCAGTTTCTCAAAGTAGGCGTAGCCTATCACACGACCCAAACTTGGTACGGTTAACATTCTTAGTCAGTTGATTCCTTTCAAAACCTGAATCGTATTCAAATGCATGCAAACTCCCACCACCTGGTGCTATGTGAGGCAAGCTACTGCTAACATTACAAAAGGGGCAACGTGACCACTCCCTGCCACATTAACAATTGATACCGTGTCTTCATTGGTGCTATCGAAATCACGCAGTTTCTGAAAAAAAAAAAGTGGCACAAGGATCCAAACTGGAGGAGGTTAACATTAAAGGACAAGTTCACCTTCATAGACATGTGGGTTGAGTGAATGCAGCAATATAAGCCAGTTCGGAGTTTTATAGCTCATGGGCACATTGGTCCGAATGACCTTTCTTTTTTCTCAGTCGGTTAAGGGGCTCTTCACTCGTTTTCAGAGCGACATATAGCATAAGCTTTATGCAACGATTTATGGTATTCATCAATCCTGCTTAAACAAAGAATGAACTCACATAGACCAGATGGCCAGAATGATCCGTCAATTAACACTTGGGAAAGCATCCATTTCATTATCTTACATTGAATGAATAAGAACAACCTCTTCCTATCGATATTGCCAAATACCACTTTTGCTGTCAGGTGGATGTGCTGGCAAGCAGCATTTATAAGGATTATATGAATAATCATTATACATAATAATACATCATAGACGCTTATCCCAGTGACTTTAAAAACCAACGTGCCTGTTGGTCCGAATGACCTTTTTTCTGCTCATGTGCAGAGTGGAACTCCGAACTGGCTTATTAGTAGAACACATCAGTGAGAGTTTGGGCAAAATCGGACAATCCGTTACAAAGTTATGAATTTTTGAAGTTTCTGCTCAGTCACGGCTGGATGAAAAGACTACTATAGCTTGTGATGTCACATGAGTACAACGATATAAAGAAAGAAAAAAGAAAATTCAACATATTTCCATATTTCTCGCGTAACAAAAGAACACTCGACTTCTCTCTTTCAGAAGGCAGGGGGAATAATATTACCCTTAACATGCGTCAGTAGCAAGTCGAAGAAATGTGCACTTTATTCAAAAAGTAAAGTTTTGTGAAATTCTCTTTTTATTTTCCTTATATAGTTGTACGCATGTGACATCATACACTGTAGTAGTCTTCTCTTCCAGCAGTGACTGCGCAGATACTTATTTATATTCGTAACTTTTGAACGGATTGTCCAATTTTCCTCAAACTTTTACTGATGTGTTCTACTAATACTGCTGCATTCTCTCAATCCTTATGTATATGAAGGTGGACTTGTCCTTTAATGTGCTTGCTTTCAAAACATGAATCGTATTCAAATACATGCAAACTCCCGCCACCTGATGCTATGTGAGGCAGGCTCCTATCTCCGGACGGTACGAAGGGGCAACCTGATCACTCGCTACCCTAATGACAAAAAAATACCGTGTCTTCATTAGTGCTATCGAAATCAGCACTTTCTCAAAGTCACCCAAGTATCCAAACTGGGCGAGGTTATCATTTTTAGTCAAGTGTTTCCTTTCAAAATCTGAATCGTATTTAAATGCATGTAAACTCCCGCCACCTGATGCTATGTGAGGCAAGGCACTATGAACAATACAGAATGAACAAGATGTCCTCTGGGTGCCCTATATGGACAATTCCCCGTGTCTTCATTGGTGCGATCGAAATCGGCCGTTCCTGAAAGATGCCTATCACGACGTCCGTCTGAGAGATATTATTTAAACAATCTATCCTTTCTTTTTTATACCCCCAGATTGCTCCGTATCGCTCAGATGTTACACGCTCTATCGCAGGTTTTATACTGAATTGCTTTGACCATGAACATTCATCACCCGTTAATTACAGTTTCTGTCAAAAGCGTTACAATAATATTTTAAACATGCTTTCCTACTTGGATCCTATCATAACCGCCGACAGCCTACCTGAAGGAAAACAGGGAGGCGTTATAGAGTGGCTTGGAACATGAAACACCGAAGCCAGAAATAATGCTACTTTTTCAATTGTCATCCTACACAGGGCCTACGCATAAATTTGCAAAATCGCGAAGAGATGTTACTTCTTTTCTAGTAACCACCTGCCTGCGCCACCAAACTGAGTGCAGATAACATTTTCTAGTTAAGTGAATGCTTTCAAAAGCTGAATTTTATTCAAATGCATGCAAACTCTGACTGCCTGTTGCTATGTGAGGCAAGCAACGGTGAGCATTACAAAGGAGGAAAACAAGCAAACAAGTCTCTTCCTTCAAGACAAATTCCTTGTCGTCTCCAGTGCTAACAATCAGAGATTCAGCAGATTTCATACACTATATTACGCAATCAAAACAGCTTGTGCTTTACATGGGACCTGTCATATGAATCCTGCAAACTGTGAGAAATTGAATTCTATGATTACTCAAGCAGTTATTATCGGCGCCTGTTGCCTTTGAGACCAACTTCTGTAGACATAAGCAAAGGAGCAAGATGTGTAGACCTACTCCCTGCCCTCATGACGAAATCCTTTTCTTCACCAATGCAAATTGAATCAGCAGTCCCCCCCCCCCCAGCTCCTATTATTTTTTAAGTAATTAGTCGTAATACTGGTCTTAGCAGCCATATTGGAATTCAAAATGGCGGGCAAACCGTTCGTCAGACAGATCACATTATTCCATTTCCTAACCAAGCGTGTTATAATATTTATGTGCAACCAATATCAGCGACATTCGTCATTTAGAACTTAAGATAGGGATTTTCAACTTTTTGGTCGAGGCGGCATACTGAAATTCAAAATGGCGGCCATTCGATATGTTTGTCAGACATTTCAAATCCATCCGTCACATAAATTTGAATTTGGCATGTCCAAAAGCCCTTGTGTACGAAATGTTAATGCCACAAGTCATTTAGAAGCCAAGACAAGAATCTTTAAGCCCTAATTGTTTCTTCATGGCGGCCATGATATTGGAATTCAGGATGGCGGCCGACCCAGTAGTCATGTCTCTTTGATCCTGCATTTTTTGAAATCAGCGCCCCCAACATACCTCTAGAAACAAAATGTACTCATTAAGATGCACATAATCAGGTGTCGGCGACGATCTCATACATCGAAGAAAGACTGCAGTGAACAGTCCATACATATTAGGTCCATGGTATAGTTCAATTCAATTCAACTTTATTTTCACCTCCATCAAAATGAACAAAGAAATTATGTACATTGCATATGCACGGATATTTGTGATACAGAACAAAATTTGAAAAGGTACATAAGAAAATTATGAAAATGAGAAGTAGGTTAGATGCGATTACATCTTTGTTAAATACATAAAGCGTATAATACAAGTCAACTAAGGATGAGGATGGAAGTGGAGGGTCCCACTAAGAAGCAAAGCTTGTACGATATGGGACCCTCAGAAAATACACAAAACATCAATATAAAACACAATAAACGAACCGATGTCAACTGACATCAAGATGATTGGGAAGAGAAAAAGAGAGAAAAGGAAAGGAAAAAAAAAAGAGAAAAAAAAGAGAGAAAAAAAGGGAGAAAAAAGAGGGAACTACAGCATGTGCCATCCCGGACGCAAGCAATCTAGATTTCATAATGTAAAATAAGTGATAAAATACAAGCTGGATTGAATGTAATGCAAAACATTTTTTATACGTAGTTATGTTGGTAAGAATGCAGGAGAAAGAGAAAAACACATCGTTATATTTAGAACACAGACAGGGACATACTTAGGAGGACTTATGTAAAAAAAAAATGATGACTTGACTGAGATGATAAAGGGAAACTAACTCTGTTGGATGTTGTAAAATTTCAATAAAAATGATTTTAATTTATTCTTGAAGGAATTCAGACTAGTCTTGAAGGAATTCAGACTAGTAGGGCCAGCCTCCGGCAAGCTTTGCAACTTTTTTGAATCATAAGCATGCATGATATCTAATACATTACCTGTCTATTCATATCAACAAAGAAATAAAAACAGCGAACATTTATGCAGGAGAGGAATATGAGCTTTTACGGATTCATCATCTCATCTGATTTGTCTATGGTTGTTCATTATGACTTTGCTGGGAAATCATGAAAAAAAAAAGCCCTGTTTCCAGATTTTCCATAATTTAAAAAACATACAACGTGTTTGGTTGATGTCATTATTTTACTTATCAAAAGTCATGTTGAACAAAGACTCGATTTTCCTGTAAATAATGAACTATAGGGCCTATAATGCAAATGCATGTGGACTTTGCGTTGATTTATGATACCCTCGACGGCATGTGCAATGACCAAATGAATGTCTAAATACATGTCATAATTATGTTTCATAATAGTCTTCTATTATTTTTCTTATACGCCCATAAAAAAAACCCACTTCAAAACCAAGATCCTACCAGTGGCCTTAGTCAGTCAATTAGGTACTAATGATTAATGAAAGAAATTGGAATGCAGCTTTCCCTAGCCTAACTGTCATGCTTCCATGTTCAAAAGACATTGCAGTTGAACACCCAAGTTATGTCCACTATACTGTGAAGATGCATTCCAATGTCTTTTGTTAATCAAGTAGTTCCTGAATTTGGGAGCGTTGTGAATGTCAGGGGGGCTGAGAAAATAGAGGTACATTATACAACAGTTTCGTAATCAAAACGTCACTCTGTTATGGCGATCGCGTCTAAAATAACAGCTAATGCTATCCACTACTATACCCCCCCCCCAAAAAAAAAAAAAAAGTGTTGGAGAAGGAGTGGAGTCTCTTCGCAATTTGTGCGAATAGCATATGGGTTCTATAGCAAGACAAACCCTAACGCTTACCCTTAGCATTTCACTGGCTTTGATGTTCCATGCTCCACGCCGCTCTTCCATAGTGTTTGGATATGGAGACCAAAGAAGAGGTTCTTGATTTAAGGAATTTCGAACTGTATTTCAGAGGAAACTTTGAAATCTTGTATGCAACTTGGTGGTAATCGTGTATGGAATAATATTTTTTTTTCTTCTTCAAATCTCCTTGTTATTAATACCTCCGGACTGAATATTACTATCTCATAAAAAAGGTAATATTTAACAATCTTGCGCATATTTAGTGCATAATATTGTTTGCCGGGTTTAACACTCAATTATCAAATCTTTCGAATTTAGTATTTGGCAATTGCGTGTTTCTGCCTGTTTAGTCGCATTTTACAGTTAAAGAAGTACATATTTTACTACATTCCTTCGTGTGTCCTCATATTCTTTGCACATTGTACAATTGCTGCTGAAAATATTGGAGGGGCAGCGCATTGCTACTGGCTAGGATGTTGTATTTTAGGAATGATGCATACTTAAACAGAAGTGCTGTCTGAGGTGAAAGCAATTTATCAACACCTGCGGTAGAGTGCATAACTTCTCGGCGGCATGGAGCATGGGCAAAAGAAAAGATTCTCGTTTCTTCTCCTCTGACACCCCCATGCTACTGTCAATGACGGGTAATCCCGGCTCGTAAAGTAATGCGTAATTTGCCAAAGCGGGTAACGTTTCTTTATTCAAATGAAGCCTTTCGACCGTCGAATATCATGCAAATAATGCATGTAAAGCTCGGGGCTGACTTTTATTTTGAACATGTCAAAAAAAAACCCCCAAAACAACACCTGCTCCAGCTTATCTCTGCGAAACTAGCTGGAAATAAAGAATGTCAAACTTGGTTTATTGTTATGAACCATTCTTAAGCATTAGCAACGGATCTGAACGCATCTCCATTTTTTAAAATTCGTTTGGGCATTCGTTATCTCGATATGCCTTTAGAGAAGGAGCGAAATCTCTTCGCACTTTGTGCAATTTTTTCGTAGATTCATTGCATGACAATTCGTGAATGCATACAGACATTCCACTGTCTTTGACTGTGCTCTAAGCCGCTCTTTTACAGAGTTTGACTATATCATGGAGACCTCCGTTCAAAAGAAATGTGGAAATCCTGTGTGGGACTTGGGGGTAATATGGCAAGGAACAAATCCCTTCAGTTTTTCTTCATTAAAAAAAATCGATCAACTACCTTGCGCAC
Source organism: Diadema antillarum (assembly GCF_040938485.1). Classification (NCBI taxonomy): domain Eukaryota; kingdom Metazoa; phylum Echinodermata; class Echinoidea; order Diadematoida; family Diadematidae; genus Diadema; species Diadema antillarum. The sequence continues at coordinate 389,747 of NW_027271578.1, read as the reverse complement.
AAAATGGCTTCGTTTGGGAAGTTCAGAACTTGAATGTGAAATCTTTCTGATTATGAAATGTAATTGGCTAAAGCATGACCCGATTTATGTGTATACTTAAGTATCATGTTACAGTTAACAATCCAAAGTATGCCTAAATTTTTTAAACTGATTTTTGTTCACGTGTCCTGTTCTCTATCCACATTGCTGCCGAAGGTATTGAAAGGGGCTTCGAACTGCTACTCGTTCGGTTTGCTGTGATTGAGGAACTATGCATATTTAAACAGGAACGCTGTGTTTCGTCGAAGCAAATCATCAACACCTGCGATAGATCTCATTAATTCTTCCCTGCACGGAGCGACATTCGTCAAATAGAACTTAAGATAGGGATTTTCAACTTTTCGTCGAGGCGGCATGCACACTGAAATTCAAAATGGCTGCCTTTCGATATGTTTGTCAGACATTTCAAATCCATCTGTCACATGAATTTGAAGTTAGCATGTCCAAAAGCCCTTGTGCATGAAATATTATTGCCACAAGTCATTTAGAAGCCAAGACAAAAAAAAATTAAGCCCTAATTGTTTCTTCATGGCGGCCATGATATTGGAATTCAGGATGGGGGCCGATCCAGTGGTCATGTCTCTTGGATCCGGCAATTTTTTTTTTCTTTAAATCAGCGCCCCTAAAATACCTCTAGAAACAAAATTTCATACTCTCCGCCGATGCAAGCATCTCGACCAATCTTTACAGCCACATATCTGCGCTACTACCAGTCTTATTATATACATACCAACAGCATGCATGAATTCCTGAATCTATAATGCCTAACAAACATGCTATGTTTGGTACTTTTCCAGACATAAAGAGTCTGCAATAAACATTTGAATCAAACACACCATTTCTAATTGTCCATTTTGCTACTCGTCCATTTATTTCCATTTGCTATTCGTCCATTTATACTATACAGTGTATAAGGGTTTGGAATGAATCGTCCCACAGTATATAAGTGACTACTTACTGTACTTGCTTCGTTCAAAAAGCTAACGAATCAGCGATTCCGTTAGATTTTCCATTTCTCAGCCTAAACAGCACGTATATGGTATAACAGGGAGGTATCACCTCCCTGTCCATATTCACAAACAACATTGTAAAGCCGAATGCCCCGTCCTACTAATTGACACAGACTAATGGAAACTGAGGCAAACTGATGCAAACTAATGCAAACTCAATGCAAACTACTAGTTAATGCAAACTAACGCAAATTACTATAATTAATGCAAACTAATACAAACCGTTAGCGGTGAAAATTAGGGAGAATTACAGCACCTGGACCTGGCTCTTTGTAGGCCACTTAGTCGTCTCGAAACAGATATCGATCAAGTAAATCCATCCTATCAACGAATGACTAACGTCACGTTTACTTCAGTTCTTCAAGCATCTCATCTCAACAGTCAACTAAAACGCGGAAAATCATTTGTATTGAAATATCAAGATATCTTTTGACCAAATAGATATCACGTAGATTCTATTTTGCTTTTAAAATGTGGAAAATGTAGAACAGAATGATTAATGATTACTTAGAAGGTCGAAATACTAATTAAAGCAAATTCAACACAAATTCCCAAGACACAACGCTATCCTATGTGAAAACCACGTAATATCGATTACAAATATCGAAAAATGACACCCCGAAATACTAATTAATGCAAACTCAACACAAACTCCAGGACACAACGCTATCCTATTGAAAACCACCTAAATCGATTCTAAATATCGGAAAATGACACCCCGAGGCCAAGAGACAACGTTATCCTATGTGAAACTGACCTAAATCGATTACAAATATCGGAAAATGACACCCGAAATCCTAATTAATGCAAACTCCAAGACACAACGTTACCCTATGTAAAAACGACCTGATTCGATTACAAATATCGGAAAATAACACCCCAAAATATTTTAAAAATCTAGATATTTGACAACCTAGGTTTCACGGAAAGTTGGTACAATCAAGCATCAAATCTCACTCTAGCTGAAGCAAAAGTTTAGTTAGCGCCAGATTAAATGAAAATTATAAGGAAGAGTGGCGCAGTGATGTATAGAAGACATTTTAATCCCCAATGTTTGCACTATCGAATTTTCAAGCAGGAGCTTCATTTCAAGAAATACATGTACCTCTAACACTGGAATAATTCGCAGGGAAATTTTCATGCAAATTTCGTTGTGCTAATCACAAATTCCCAGCAGTTTCTGGAAGATATTCAAATACTTTGAAATCAAAGATTGTGTGAATAAAAGTGGTGATGAATTCTATTACCTTTTCATTGCAGTCTCTGAATGAACAGCGAAAGAAATAGACCTGCTTAATAAGATAACACAGAAAAATACCCAAAACGAAGGGGGATCATTAAGTTAATTGTGAAAAGTATGAAAAAAGGGCAGTTCTTTCTAGTTAAACTAAGTTTTGTAGTTATAGATGACACATGTTAAGATGACTATATTTCGTCCTTTTCTTAGTTACTGCATAAGCCTTTTTTTTTTTTTTTTACAGATTGTGACTTATTTATCTGTAACGTGTCTTTTCACTCTCCCCCTCTTTCTCTTCATTTTTCTTCCTCTCTCTCTCTCTCTCTCGTCTTCATTTTTCCTTCATTCTTTGTTCACTTATCATATGCATATTGTAATCCGTACGTCTTTGGGGTTTTTTATTTTCCCTTTTCGTGACTCGCATTTCTTTCATTCTAAATTTGTACAGCTGTGCTCATGTCATCAGTTTTGGGTCCTTCTCACTCTTAGGAATTCCCCTTCCCCTCTTTTTCTCTCCCATCGCCTCTCTCTCTCTCTCCATATTTTCCTTCATTTTTTTATTTGTTCACGGGGTTGTGTATTATAATAGGCCTATATTACATAATTACTGTACATTTTCTTGGTTCTTTTCATCAATCGTGATTCACTCTGATTTATTTAATTACGCTTATTTTTTTATTTTTCAAAGTTACTTGCAACTCTGTTTGTATTATTGAATTGAAATATGACTTTACATTGGACTCCGATACCAAGAATATGGGTTATCATATTAGTGAAGGAAATAAGATTTTAACTTTCCACTAATCACAGTACTGCAAACTTGTGAAAGGAAGGTGTCTATCGATTAACAGGTTCTGAAATGCAAACTCCTTAGCGCAGTTGGTCGTAAAATGAATCTGTTGCCCCACAAATTACTGACAATTACTGTACCAAAACAATCAAAATCACATTGGCTATATTAATAGTTGCCTTTGTATGTTAGTACTTTTATCAATGTTTGTTCACAACATCAGGTTAAACAAAACCCCACATACAAAGAATATTCATATACTAACCAATTTATATTCAACTTTGACACATCGACAGTCTATCATTTATTTTAAGAGACAATTTAGGAACCAAATATCACAATGTTATGTTTGAAATGTTAAATCCTTCTGTTTGATATCAGCTCCCCTCTCCATCTCTTCTTTCCCTTCTAATCTCTTCGATCCTCAACTTCAGGTCTCTTACATATTCTGTTTTCTAGGAAATCTTGGGGGGAACGAGCTTTCGCTCACGCTGGACCAACACTGTGGAATTCACTTCCTCGTGAGCTGAAAGACTCAAGCTCTATAACATCTTTCAGGAGTAATTTAAAATCCTATCTGTTTAGCCGTGCATTTTGAAGACCAGTGTCTTTTGAAGACAGACTTTCATGTCTTTTTTTTCTGCTTCTTCATCCTTCTTCTATTACTGTGATGTACTAGTACTTGTATTTTCAATCTGTTTGCTTTGATGTACAATTGTAAAGCGCCTTGAGCATTTAATCAAAGTGGAGAACGGCGCTATAGAAATCGTATGTATCATTATTATCATTATTATTAATCTTAAGTTGTCTCATCTATTCCTTCTGTTTCGTATCCTTCCATCTCATTTTCTGTAATCATTGCGGGGCTTTAGTTTCAGTTGTTATAGTTATTGGCTTGTTTCTAAAGGTATGAATACTTTGCTGTTGTTGTTGTTGTTGTTTTGTGTAAATCACGGTTCTGTTATGATGGGATTTTTTTTTCGGGGGCCTATCTAATATACTGGCTGTGCTTTTGATTTAGACTCCTCCACTTAGGTTCTTCAACTAGTTATTTACGGTTAGTTGCAAGCGTCTATGTAATTTGAACATGTTTTGAGATTATTATGTTTTTTACATAAAAGATAGATTTTTCCTTTTTTTCATAATCATTGTCACTCATTTTTTCCTGTTTTTGTGAACACAAAGTGGAAATGAATTCAGATCAATTCAATCAAAGTAACGAAGTGATTTATTTATTTATTTTTTTTTTGGTGGGGGGGGGGGGGGGCGGTAATACAAGCTGCGTAGGCTCCTTTGACTACATAAATGCTCTTCTGTTGCAAAAGTTTCATGTGCTTTATCATTTTTTGTACGTCCAAAAAAAAAATGGACAAAAATGCTATTGTATAATCATTGTAAGTCAATTATGGTTGTTTTTGTGCTAGCGAACACAAAGTGGAAATAATTTCAAATCGAATTAATTAATCATTCATACAATCAATCAATCAATCAATCAATCAATCAATCAATCAATCAATCAATCAATCAAGCTAGCAATCTCCTAGACGGTGCATTTTGTTTTACCTATTGTTGTGAACAAGCATTCATGAAAGTATTAACATACAAATATAAGTCAATTATCAGTATTGATATTACCTATTATTCCATCGTTTCGGCACAGTAATTGGCAGCAATTTGGAGGAATCAGATACAGTATTATAAAGAAAATCGATCTAATGCGCTCGGGAGTTTGCGTTGAACGATCTGTTAATCGATCGACACCTTCCTTTCATGACGTGTTTGCGGGACTGTAGTCGAAAGTTGAAAGTTCATTTTACTCAACAACCCATATTCTGGCTATCGGAGTCCAATCTAAAATCATATTTCATGTTATTACTTCAATAATACAGAGTTGCACGTAACTTTAAGTCTATACAAACAACTATGATAAAGTAAATAAGAGTGAAATACGATTGATGAAAAGAAACAAAGAAGAATGTACAGAAACACATGCTTTATATAAACGATATAGTGAACAAAAAAGGAAGGAAAATATGACGACAGATGAGAGAGAGAGAGAGAGAGAGAGAGAGAGGATAAACAAATGAGTAAGAGGAAACAGTAAGAAGGACACAAAGCGGATGACAAATTTCTTGGACAAATTAACGAAAGAAATATGAGTAACATAATGATAAAAAACAACAACAAAAACAAAAGAAAATTAAAAAAAACGTAAAAACGTACAGAAATATAATATCATACCATGAATAAAGAATGTTAAATGTTTCTTAGGGGTAACATGTGTGGGTTCACATGTCTACGGGCAATAGTAAATAACTTCTGTGTCCCCTGACCCTCATTTTGGCTCCATTTATTTCATTTTTATTTTGTGTGACATATACAGTGTAGGCCTACAGTGCATTCCTTTGTAATGTTCATTCTGGTTTTGTTTCATGTTTGAAATGTTTATGATATGTAACCTTTACTTGGTCGAATAATTGCATGAAATATGGACACAAGAGCGAGAAGAGAAAGGAAGAGAATGAGGGGAGAGTGGGATACATGTTGCAGATAAGGCACAGGCTGTAAAAAGGGTTATGTAGGAATTAAGAAAAGGTCGAAAAATTATTAGTCATCTAAACATATTTCCTTATTAACTTTAAAACTTGGTTTAACTAGGAAGGACTGCCATCTTTCCACAATTGAATATGATCCACCTTCATTTTGGGTATTTCCTGTGATATCTGATTAAGTATTTCTTTCGCTGTTCATTTAAGAGGCTGCAATGAAAAATTAATCACCAATTTTATTCTTATTACAATGGGTACAAAATCTTTAATTTCTAGGAATGTGATTAAATATCTTCCAGAAACAATTGGCAATTTGGGATATGCCCGACGGAATTTGCTTAAAAATTTCTCTGCGAATCATTGGAGTGTTGGAAGTATTTCTTAAAATAAAGCTCCCGCTTGAAAATTCGAGAATTCTAACATTGGGAATTGAAATTTCCTCTACATCACTACCCCACTCATAATTGCTGGAAACTGTTATTCAGTCTAGGTGCTAATTAAATTTGCGCTTCTGCAAGAGTGAAAATTTGATACAGGAAAATAATAGTGTTTTGGAAGTATGGTTTTACATGTCCTATATATAATATCGTGTTTGTTTGTTTTTTAATATCGAGGTGTTATTTGCCGATATTTGTAATTGATGTAGGTAGTTTTCAGGTAGAAAACTTTTTGTTTTGGAATTTGCATTACTAAAGTGTTTCGATGTGTCATTTCCCGATATTTATGATCGATTTAGGTTATTTTAACATTGGAAAACGTTATGAGTTTGCATTTGTACATTGGGTGTCGTTTTCCGATATTTGTAATCGATATAGATGATTTTCACGTAGGATATAGCGTATTGTATCTTCGGGTTTGCATTAATATTAGTACTAGGTGTTACAAAAAAAAAAAAAAAAACATTTCCCACTCTTGATGCTTAATAGCTCGAAAACTATATATCAGATAAAACTGTCATTGATATGAGTAACAGCTGAATAGTGTACATTTTAGTTGGAGGTGATTTGAATATGAAAACCTATATCAGTTTCATGAAATCCATGATTAATTTCAAAGTTAGGTTCCAGATTTTGGTCAAATTTTAACCCTCTGTACAAAACCTGAACTTTACACAGGAACTAATGACGTGTATGTGAGTGTGTACATGCAATGACCCTGAACAATGGACCTGGATAACACCTGTTCAGAGCTCTGCTCCAAGGCACATGAATGCTTTATTAATTATTCATGATGGATTACCTGGGCACTGCTAGTTTAAATTCCTAGCAAAGGGTGAAATGCATGCACATGAAAAAAGTAAGTACATGTTTCCACGTGCTTGCATACACCACATTTCAGAATGAATAAAGACTAGCTGTGATAGTGGGATTTCTCATGAACAATGTAGCATTCAAATCCTGGTCATTGTCCAGGACCATTGATTGTCTGGGTGTCAACTACACACTTCCATCAAGGAGGTTTAATACATTGGAGTTCCAACTGGCTGTAATTATTCAAACAGTTGTCAGATTTCTATTGATGTACAAAAGAATTCCACAGGTGCACTTGTGCCTTTGATGATCGATGTTCCAAGCCGCCGTCTTGCTGAGCAATCTGAAGATTCATTTTGAACGTTATCATAATGTTGGCCATATTTTACTTATTTATTTATTAAATGAAATGAAATTTTACGTAATGATAAAGCCTGTAAAACAAAAGTCAATTCCGTCCAGAAATTTCCGCAAAAATGTAAATCAGAGCTGTATCATGTGAAAATGTTTAAAACTGTACCATCCTGGAAAGCTGCTTTTATCACTTTTCCGCTTAATTTCCACAAATGAAACTTATATGGAATAATCTTCAAGTATAATTCTTTATTGATAGATATATCAGATTAGTGCCCGGGTATGCCCAGTCGAGTAATTTTCATCTTTATTTCAGCATTTTTTGCTCAATTTCTATTCGCGCATCCTCGTGTCTGTACCACCTACCTTTTATAAGAAGGGATAGCGAAGAAATTTTACCATCACAAAATGCAATGAGACACGAGTCAAAAATTTTGTCTTCCTATCTGAGCGGCAGATCCAGTTTGCCACATGCTTCAAATATTTTTGAGCGGCGGTTTCGAACATCTAGCAAAGAAAATAAGACGGTTGTGACTCCATTTTCTAGAACCTCCTTGCTTCCATACACACCAATTGACATCTGTGCAAAGTTAAAGTTTTGTACAGAGGGTTGAAAATAGAGCAAAATCTGAAGCCTAGCTGAAAAATTAATGTTTAATTTAATGAAACTGAATTATGCTGTCATTTTGAAATTGCCTCCAACAAAATTGTAAACTATTTAGTTATTGCTCATATCATTGTCAGCGTTATCTGATATATAGTTTTTGAACTATTAAGGATCAAAAGTGGGAAATGTTTTTTGTAACACCTAATATTTAGGGTGTCATTCTCCAATATTTGTAATCGATATACGTGGTTTTTTACATAGGACAGCGTTGTGTCTTGGAGTTTGAGTTGAGTTTGCATTAATTAGTATTTCGGCCCTTAATGATCGATCATTAAAATCCGTATTTTTGTGCCTCATTCTGTTCTACATTTTCTGAATTTTGAAAGCAAAATAAAATGTAAACGACATCTGTTTGGTCAAAAAAAAATATGAATTCGATGATATTTCTATAAAATGGTTTTCCGAGTTTTTGCTGACTGTTGAGGTGAGATGCTTGAAGTAGCAAGTACTGAAGTAAACGTGACGTTAGTCATTCTTCGATAGGATGGATTTACTTGATCGATATCTGTTTCGAGACGACTAAGTGGCCCAGGAAGAGAAACAGGCCCCAGGTGCTGTAATTCACCCTAATTTTCACCGCTAACGGTTTGTATTAGTGTGCATTAGTTAGTATTTTGCGTTAGTTTGCATTAATTAGTAGTTCGCACTGAGTTTACATTGAGTTTGCAGTAGTTTGCATTAGTTTGCGTCAATTAGTAGGATCCGTTGAGGTGAGATGCTTGAAGTAGGCAAGTACACGAAACGTGAAGTTAGTCATTCTTCGATAGGACGGATTTACTTGATCGATATCTGTTTCGAGACGACTAACACTATTTGAAACAGGGTTAAGTGTCCTAGGAAGAGCCAGGTCCAGGTGCTGTAATTCACCCTAATTTTCACCGCTAACGGTTTGTATATAGTGTGCATTAATTAATATTTTGCGTTAGTTTTCATTAATTAGTAGTTAGCATAGAGTTTGCATTGCATTACTTGCATTAGGCTCGTTTGCGTCAATGTAGGATCCGAGCAAAGACGATCTTTGATCGGAGACTGTACGCATCTAGTATTAACAAGTTAGAGTTCTAACGTTAGTTATCTAAAGACGGACGACACGAGAGTTCCTTTTTCTTGAATTCTTTTTCCCCATGTGGTTCGTTCTAGACTCTGATTTGAATCTAACATTATTGAACACAATTTTTAAAGTGTTTGTTTGACTGTAGCGTAGGCCTAACCTGTGTTAGTCATAGGACCGCTCTTGTCTTGGAATGTTGTTTGTTCTTGTGTGTGGAATGAACTTACAAAGAATGATGCAAAACAGCTTGAATCGGTTAAACCGGTTCAGAGCTAACAACAGAGGAGATCGTCAAAGTTGGTATCTGAAGTGGACACTGTCATATTCTCAGAGAGTCAAGCCTCTAACATGTTAGATCTAGTTAAGTCTAACTTTTTGTTAACTGTTAGTTCGGGAATTCCTTCCCTCGAATATAATTGACGTGAACGTGCAGAAATGATTCAAATCTTCAAGATTGAGCATGAATGCATTGATATGGAAAATTTGGTAGCCTAATCATGTAGAAATGCACACCTACCGTTCGCTTCGCCGTTTGTCAATCAAATTTTGTGCAGCTCTTGGAGATGCTAAATTCAACCATATCAGAGAGTTTTCATAGAATTAGAAAGCCGAAAAGGGAAGAAAAATGAGAAATCGGAGTTGAAAAGTACGTCGGTCGCGATCATAGTTCCGACGTAGTAAGCAGTGCATCGATTTCACACAGAACGATGTCAACGATTATAATCGATTCTGGTAGTCTCTAATTAGCCGCTTACTAACAATATTAACACGACTTGTGCAATACGTGTGGGCCCTAGATCTATTTTCATTTTCGTATTTTTTCTCATTCTTTTCATTGCCACTATCATGATTATCACTACTTAAATTATTGATACAGATTATTCATACCAGGATTTAGACGTCCTTCCTTTAGAAATTGTGGCAAGTATTAATTTTATCATGACAAAAGTTAATGATTTAATTTGAATAATGTTGAAGGGAAAAGAATGAGGTGGAAGGAAAAGTGGAAGAAAAGAGTAAGGCTATTAGAAGGAGGGAGAGAGAGAAAGAGAGAGAAAAGAAGATGAGGAGGAAGTTGAATTCGAAGGGGATTTGTTGTTTGTTTCTGGTGATGGTAAATGGTATTAAATGTATGTTTTTAATTGATAAGTTCAATTTATAGTATAAATTATTGTGTTTATGATAGTAACGCTATTCATTATTCCATTTCATTTTATTAATTATGTATAATAATAATAATAATAGTGAGACTCTTGTAGAGCGCACATTTCTACCTAAAAAAGATACTCAAGGCGCTATAGAACAGAGTACATATTGTGTCACGTTACAACAGTATCACAGAAAATAATAAGACAATAAACCAACAAACAATATATACCTATACAAGAACTGCAACCCCAATATTTGCTTTTGTTTCCGTAGTAAGGTCCATTTTATTATCTTTTATTGTTTTGTACACACATTATCCTCCCATCATTCAGTCAGCAAAATAAGTTGACAGATACAATGTTTGTATACAGTCAAACGCAGCACGCAGGAGAAAATTAACTAAAACAACAAAAAACAGACGCATCGAAATCACTTTCTTTCTTAAACTTTTTACTGTTAAGCCGACGTAATTATTGTGGTTAAACACCAAACAAGCGGCTGTATCACAGACTATAACGATCGATCATCATCATTATATCGCTTTTCCCCATAATCGATCATCAATCATGCTACGCTGATACAGCCGTCGATCGGCGTACTTTTGAGTCAAAATTAGCTACTTTTCTTCTGTAATTGGCTATGAAATTTCATGAAACCATCAGATATGGTTCATCTTGACATTTCTGATTGCCACGAGAAGTTTTTATCGACAAATTAAGGAAGGAAATGGTAGGTGTGCATGGTGTGCATTTCTACATGATTACCGAAAATTTTGATCCAGTTCTCTTTCTTCAGTTAATGTTTCTAACTGTTTAAGTGTTAGTGTTAAGTTAGAGTTACAGGGAAGGTGCTGCACAAGTGAGATGTAAATCTAATTCCTATTAGCGGTTAGGCCTATGTAAAGAGGTTAAACTCTTTCAGTCAGAGAGCAGTGAATTGTTGGAATGGTCTTCGATAGTGTCGATACTGTCGAGGCAACATCACTTAACACTTTCAAGTCTAAACTAAATGACCACTGGATACAGCAGCTAGCATAATTAATTTGATCCAACACTGTGTTAGATTGCATAAATCAACCATCCTGGGCTGTGGAGCAAAGACAACATGCTGAGCTTGCCAAAATACCAGGCTTAATCTGTTGAGTGGCCTAAGTTCTGTAGCTCCACTCCAGGGTTTTTGTTTGTAGCGTTAGAATCTACAAATTGTAGCTCCATGGTTCTAACGGGTTAGCATACATTTAATTTGCTAGGCGTCCAGGCCGGCGTCTTCATAGGTAAATTCATGTAAATCATACTCAGTCAGACTGTCTTTTATCACTGGTCGGTTAAAACTTGGCAAGGATTTGGGGGTAGAATGTGGTTTAGGGTTGTCCCATTGAAGGATTTAATAACTGAACATTTAGAACTATAGTACGGTAGGCCCTAAATCTAGTTCATGATTGTTGGGTTTTATTTCCATAGCCAAGCAAAGGTTAGTTGAGAATAGAGGAATGGAACTAACTTTAGGGCCTACTGACTGTAAAGAACTCTTTCCCAGCACAGGATCTTGCCATTGGACTACCTCTTTCAAACCTATTGAGGGCGGGAACATGCTATTTCCCACTTGTATACTCGGGACTCATCCTCAACAGGTTGGAAGTTTGCTCTCTGAGTCTGATTTCAAACCTTTATACAGTGTATTTTCATTGTCAGTTGGCTGTCAATAGAAGAATTTAAATTTATATTTTCAAATAAAATCAATTTTCCTAGATTCCTATCTTTAAGAAACTTAAAACTCAAACTTGAATTAAACTTAACATTAGGCCTATAACCATTAGATCTAACGTTACTAGAAATAGTTGCAGAGTAGATAGAACACACTACACAGACTAGCTAGTTTATGTAGCAATTGTAGGAAAAGTCCTTTCATTTATTGACACTTTGTCAGCATTGTTTACTTGATCTCAATCTGTCTGAAAACGAGACTTTTTGAGTGCAGGGGAATGTCTGAATTCAAACACTGATGAATGACCACCTGACACAAGATATATTGGACCCCTTTTTTGTTAGAATCTTTCTGAGGACAATATGTCTCCTACTGCCAGCACAATTATCAATCAATCAATTTTTCTTTCTTTGATGTGTTTTTTCTTATTTTTTTTGTTACAAATATAGATCAAATAATTGCACACAAAATTATTTTGTATTTGTGATTTACCTTGTATATAACAAATAATAACTACAGTCCCTGCATGGTGCTAACTGTTAGTGGCAAGATTCTTGCCTTTGCATCTATCCATGGGTACGGTACTACTAGGCAATATCTAGTGCAGTGGCAGTAGCATCACAGTGAAGAGTCGCACCTGACTTTATGGCCACATTTTCACTCCATCCCACTAGAAAAAGATGTATTCAGTGATGGCAATGTCTTCATCTTTGATGCTTATGTTAACATCACAGGTAATATCCATACAACAGTCAGTGTATGTCTCAAATCATTTAATTTACATGTACTCTCTCCCTCCAGAACTTGGAAAGAGTCATCTGACAGGCCTATCGTCAAGCCCCTTTCATAGCATGATTGACAATGACTTTTGGGCCCGCATTGACAGTCTCACGGCAACTTTACGCAACGAGGACCGGGCCAGGAAGCTCCGGAACCAGGTCTATCAAACCGCGTGTGGGCTAGCCAGCAAAAAACAACCTGTGCGCAGTCAAGACATCAGCCAGTAAGCATCCTTTGAGTAAAGCCAAGATTTAGCTATCAAAATTGTAGAGGACAACAATGGGTACATTTTTACTGTTCTTTGTAGTTGTCAATTTTTTTGTTACAAACTTCTAGTACTGTTTGTATGTGTTTGTACCTGTGTCAGTAAGTGAGAAAGTGAATTTTAGTATTTGATATTCTTCCTTGTTTTGATCTTTATTGTTGTGAATATGTACTATTACACTCATAAGTAGATTTCATCACATGGGATTCAAGGAAAGTATTATAAATTGTAAATCACATAGTCATGCACAAAACAATTTGAAATAAATGATTACTTTTTGTGAACCAGCTACATAGATAACCAATAAAAGGAGTTTAATATTCGTGTTTTTCCAATTGAACAAAAGCATAATGTCAGAAGTGAAATGTTGAACTAATACAGCATGCACCATGCATAACATACATTTCATTACTAACTAGTATATGAATGTGAGGGAAAAGCAAAGTTTTGCAATATATCAGTATATCTATATTTTGCTAAGAGTAACAATGGATTTGAATATCAATGTAGCAGCATATTGCCTTGAACCATACAAATTTTATTTGCATTTTACTTTCTACTTATTCATTTTCATTCATACCAATCATTGGACATAATCCTTTGCAGAAGTGAGGTCTTGTCTCGCATTGAGAATGTAGTCGAGAGCGTTGTCACATCCATATCAAGTGGAAGAGCGCCATCACTCAGATACAGTCGCACAAACAGCTGGGAGTGTATTGAGTATGTTCCATTCTATTTTACTTTTGCCTGAGTGTTCTGGTATGTTAGGTCATTTTCTTATTGTAGTGAATTGTATGTATAGCATTATCCCAAATATTTCATGTAACCTGTATCACTCAAAAAGTTTCAGAAATAAGAAGCAAAATGTATGAAGCCCCTATATGTGCCCCAGTAATGTGAAGATGCAGTGCAGAAATAAAGAAATTTTTTGCAGTGTACAGCTTGTTGTGCAGAATAGTACCAAGGAGGTTTAAGAGTTGGAGTTCCAACTGGCTGTAATTATTCAAACAGTTGTCAGATTTCTATTGATGTACAAAAGAATTTCACAGGTGCATTTGTGACTTTGATGATCGATGTTCGAAGCCGCCGTCTTGCTGAGCAATCTGAAGATTCATTTTGAACATTAACATAATATTGGCCATATTTTGCTTATTTATTTATTAAATGAAATGAAATTTCACTTATTTATTTATCAAATGAAATGAAATTTCACTTAATGATAAAGCATGTAAAACAAAAATTAATCCCGTGCAGAAATTTGTGCAAAAGTGTGAATCAGAGCTGTATCATGTGAAAATGTTTAAAACTGTACCATCATGGAAAGCCGGTTTTATCACTTTTCCGCTTAATTCCGACAAATAAAACTGACCTGGAATAATCTTCAATTATAATTCTTTATTAATAGATATATCAGATTAGTGCCCGGGTATGCCCAGTCGGGTAATTTTGATCTTTATTTCAGCATTTTTTGCGCAATTTCTATTCGCACATCCTCGTGTCTGTACCACCTACCCTGTATAAGAAGGGATAGCGAAAAGTAATTGCCATCACAAAGACATATCTTCCTTTACGTGGCTGGTGATTATGCAATGAGATACGAGTCAATTGTCTTCATATCTGCGTGGCAGATCCTGTTTGGCACATGCTTCAAATATTTCTGAGCGGCGGCATCGAACATCTAGCAAAGGAAATAAGACAGTCGTGACTCCATTCTCTTGAACCTCCTTGATAGTACCTTACTTTGCAGGTGCTACAATGTATATGGGGGTTACCTCACAATGGCCCACTTTCCATTCATATTCCTAATTCTATTTTATTTTATAGACTTGGTTAGGCTTTGGTACTTGTGGCTTTTGACCAAACTACTTCAACTTAACATGCTGTTTGTTACATGAGCTGAGCATGCAGACTTTTGGTTTTAAAATTTGATGATATTGATGCCTGTAGTACACAAAAAAACCAACACAAGCATACATACATAAAATTTATTTTGTTCTTAAACAATCTTGGAAGCTAATTCAAGATGTAAACATGACATGACCAATTTACAAAGAAGATGTAAAATGACATGAAAGTGCTTCACTTTCCAAGATAGTTGCAATAAGAGTTAAAATTGTTGACGTAAATGCAAATAGAATATATTTAAAATTCAAATTATTTGTAAAGCATACGTGCAAATTTTTTCTCCTCATATGCATTCTTTTTTTCTCTCTTTCAAACTTTAAGTTTCAGTGAAGATGTTGGCCTTGAGATGAAGGATAATGGAAAGACTACTGAGGTTCGGTTTGATGTCTTTGCCTCTACCAACAAGTTTGGTACGTCTGCCTGGTTTCGGGTATTCCAGATTGTATTGAGAACAATTCATGTCAGTCCCTGCCATCAGTAGATAGATTAAATGCCAATGACACACAAACACTTGTACATAAAACAATATGTATTTCACATTAACAGAGACTCCAACCCAAAGCACCTTCTGATCTGGAGATTCTCCCGCCTGAAACCCCTAGCAAACGGGAGACTCCAAGTTGATGTGTGCGAAGCGCTAAGTTCCTAGGGTTCTAGATGCTCACTGGTGCTATCTAAGGCTTATTTTTTCAACTTACAATAGCAATAAGTAAGAAATCCTTTCCAACGGGAGACACAGAGCCAAGGCAGGAGAAATTAAATCTCAAGCAGGAGAACGGGAAATTTTGCAAAAATGGGTTTTTGGCGGGAGATCTCCCGTCGAAAACGGGAGAGTTGGAGTCTCTGCATTAACATTTTTTTTTTTTAAGATTTACAGTGCTTAACTGAAAATTGTGAAGTGTGGTATTGTACATTTACATCATTGGCATTATAAGTGCATGTGTTAGTAATCATTTGTTTAGTAATTGTACATTGTCCCTTCTCTTGATTCCTTTGTGGTCTCTCCATAGCCCTGATGTTGAAGGTTCTGGCAATGTGCTACAGACTGGTGCAAACCAACACATACTCCACAAAGAGGTAAGTGTATTCTTTACATGCTGTCTGTGAAAGAAGAATACATATAAATTCATAGCCACTTCCATTCAACATGACTTGATTTTCACATTCAAAGGTTATGTATGTATAGGAAAAAAAAGACAAGTGTAATGCTGCAAGAAAGCTTGTCAAGAAGTGAAAGATCTACAGTTGGAAAGTTTGTTGGGTAGCAGTTTGATACATGAACACCATAATGATAATAGTAATAATAATAGTGAGACTCTTATAAAGCGCTCATTTCTACCAAAAAAAAAAAGATACTCAAGGTGCTATTGAACAGAGTACATATTGTGTCACGTTACAACAGTATCACACCATATGCACTTCCTACTGGTTCGATCGGATGTCAGTAATGTTACATCTAAATGAAATCTTCTCCACCAGGTTAATACATGTAATAGACCTCTACTGCTGATTGTGACTGAGGGAAACGTGGCTCCCTAAAACTCAATTTGGCTCCCTAAAAAGGTCCCTGAGGAGCCCGGCTGGCTTCCTAGAAAAAAAAAGTTAAGGTCGAGCCCTGCAGTTTAAAAGGTTAATGCCACTATATATAGGAAACATTCAATATTTAACATGCACATCATTTTGTCAATTTAGTATCGGGGCATAAATCTTAACCACAAAGAGTTCATGCGGTAAAGGCAATTTGGCCATATATCTTACAATACAGGAATGTGTAACTATCTCATCTCTATATCTGTTTCCACATTTCTTTAATGTGCACATATCATTTTCACAAAGCAGAAAATTTATTGCATAGGTTTACTGTCATGCCATCCTTCAGTTCCAGCAGGCGAGTATAATCACCATTTGTCACAATAAGTTTAGTGAGCAGTTATTGATGTACTGTTGGTGTGAATGGACTTGTTTTCAATAATTCCACCACATTGAATTGAAAATGTCATAAAGCTGAAGCTCATTCAAAAAATATAACTCAAGATTGTTATTTTCCATATTGTAATGAATTGGAAATTGAAAACGGTACTTTTACAGCCTAATGTGTGCATGTAAAATTAACAAACAAAGAAATCCTATTGGGTATAATGTGTGCGTATCTTGGCAGGAAAACACATCTATATTCACTTCCAAAGTGTGCAAGAAGAATAAAGAAAAAAGTCTTATAGTGGCTAATTTCTATGGAAGATTGTACTAATTATCTTGTTACTGGCCATTTTATTAACATTTATTTATTATTTTCTCAGAGATTTGTACTACAGTGATGTAGGATCTTTCAGGAGCCAGTCCACAGTTGATGTCATATTGGATAACTTGAGCTGCATGCTGCAGGTACCGAGGAGATGCTTGCATGTGGTAAGAATATTTTTCCCCCACTTTCTAGCCCAGTTACCCAGAATGAACTCCTGTAATGGATCAGGATGGCCTGATAACACTATTTTTAGTTTCATGTTTGTCATTGTCTTGTTTACTAGGGGATGTAATGTTGCATCAGGGAGGTGGTTCTCTCTTCCACCTCACCGGTTGCATTAAGGAAATATTTGAAAGCTTATGGCGATTTGCATGCACTGGCAACATTAATCCGTTGAAGACGAGTCCAGAGTATGCTCGGGCAGGTGTCTATGGGAAACGTGTGTTGTAGCAAAATCAGCCCATCCTCAACAGGTTAAAATGCTTTCAAGAGATGTAAAAAAAGGACCAAAAAAAAAAACAATTGAAGTTTTTAAGCAAAACATAAAGTTCATCTACCAAGTCTCCGTTTAGTTCGTATGCTGATGAAAGTTGTTGTTTTTTTTTTTTGCTTTTAATTGTTTTTTTTTTTTGTAAACACATCTCTCAGCTTATGAATATTAACTAGGTAATAGAAAAGAATGACAATGCCCAAAATCTTATGTTTTTTAGGCTCTGATAGTGTTGAATAGCACACAAAAGGAGTGGCAAACTGTAATGCGGTTGAATACATGTGATAACATGCGCAGGTAAGATTGATAGGCAAATGCATATCACACAACCAGAATTCTGACAGATAAATCTGATCGTCGGGAGATGGATCTTCATCTGGTGATTTAACACTTATAAAATGTATGAATGGGTAAAGGCAAACAAATCTCATGCACCACACACAAAATGTCATTATTTTTTTCATTCACAGCTTGCAACACAGAAGGGCAGTCTGTTTGGTGATCTCAGATTTACAGATGGTGATGGGAATTTCATCGAATGTGGCTCAGCTACAACAGTGAGTTGAATCTGAGTGGCTTAATCATTTTTGTCAATTAAGTAAAGGCACAATAATAGATTATTATTCATTGTATCTTGGCACATGTCATTATAGATGGAGAAGACTTAAAGGACAAGTTCACCTTCATAAACATAAGGATTGAGAGAATGTAGCAATATTAGTAGAACACATCAGTGAAAGTTTGAGGAAAATCAGACAATCCGTTCCAAAGTTATGAATTTTTGAAGTTTTTGTGCAGTAACCGCTGGATGAGTAAGACTACTGCAGTGTATGTATAACTTAGATGTCACATGCGTACAACAATATAAGGAAAATATAAAGAGAATTTCACAAAATCCCATCTTTTGAAAGAAGTACACATTCCCCTGTCTCGTTACCGACAAATGTTATGGGTAATATTATTCCCCCCGCCTTTAGAAAGAGGCAAGTCAAGTGCTTTTTTTATTATGCGAAAAAAGTGAAAATATGTGGAATTTTCTTTTACATTTTCTTTATACTGTTGTACGCGTATGACTCACAAGCTGTAGTAGTCTCCTCATCCAGCGGTTCCAACACAAAAATTTTAAAAATTCATAACTTTTGCATCGATTGTCCAATTTTCCTCAAACTTTCACTGATGTGTTCTACTATTATTGTTGCATTCTCTCAATCCTTATGTTTATGAAGGTGAACTTGTCCTTTAACAAATTCTTTACAGTTAGTCCTCATTTATGAAATCAATTGCAACTGACATCTTTTCTTCGATTACATTCAATCAATGTCCCCTAAACATTACTAAAAATGTTTATGTCTTTTCCAGCTGTACATAGACATGAAGTCATTCTGTCATGATTTATTTTTACAATGTCATTTGCTCCACAGGGAACACCAGTGCCCAATCATGTGGACTGCATATCAAGTATCCTTTTCTTGTTTAGAATAATATACAGCATAATATTTTGCATAATAGATTTTGGTCATTTTCCATTGTGTTTTGCATGCTAAACACTGTTATTGCATTCTTTATCATTTGTCTACTTGCTTGTATTGTGGCTGCTTAAATGTGGAGTTGTTTTGTTCTTTTCTGGTCATATCATGCTTTCATTAACCCTATTTACATTCTGAATAAAAGTGTTCAACTGATCTCAAATGCTTTCATTAACCCTATTTACATTCTGAATAAAAGTGTTCAACTGATCTCAAATGCAGAGAGATTTGTACATCTTTAATTCTGCCGCAACTGACACAGAATTGCTAATCATGAATAAGTTCATATCTACTGAAGCTTTAAAGATACTGTGATTTATCAGGTAGCCTATGCATTTGCTTGGCGAATACGGGTTTTGCGCCAAGTTTCAACCGAACAATAACACTGTATTTTGGAACCAGTAACAGTTGTGCATTGAACGGGTGTGTGTGTGTGTGTGTGTGTGTGTGCGTGCATGCATGTGTGTATTGTGTATCCGTGAATGTATGTATGAGTGTATATTGCAAGTAACATTATAGGGGAACTGACAACCATGAGAATCACATAATTATGTAGTTTGGAAAAGTGTTTGTTTGTTTGTTTGTTTGTTACCCACGCCGATGAAAATCGGCAGGGGGTTATGTAAAGGGTTCCGTATGTTTGTTTGTTTGTTTGTTTGTTTTTTTGTTTTTTTGTTTGTTTGTTTGTTTGTTTGTTTGTTTGTTTGTGTACAAGATAACAAGAGAACGGGTAAACGGATTTGCACGAAATGTTCAGGGAATGTTTGGATAACGACAGGAAAGAATCGATTAGATTTTGGTGATAATCGGTTGACCCTTGCAAATTCTGTGTTACCTTGAAGTTTTGACCCCATGGTATAGACCGATTCAATTTCGAGGTCCTATTCACCTACTGCCGCTAGCGGCGCTATAGCGGTCGCCATAACTGGGGGCCAACAGCGAGCTAGCTACCCAGCGAGTTGCACTTGCAGCTCAGCGGCCTAGAGCGTATCCATCGCGCATAGTTAGCCGGGCGGCCCCCGTATAGCCGCTGCGCCGGCGGCCGCCGCTCTTATATTGTGATTGTTTACCTACTGTGCGAAAGTCTTTCAGCGGCTTTCCCTGCATTTCTTTTGAACAAATTAAATGATTCAGACATATTGATACACAATGAAAACTTCAAAGGGTCAGGAAAATATATTATACAGTTGTTGGGTGCACACACACACACAAAAAAAAAAAACAGAAAAAACGCAAATTTAAGGTGCATGGCAGTGTGTGAAATTCATTCACCACTGACGCCTGATAAATTAGACCTAGCTACATTAGAGACAAGTGAAATACAACAGTTACGGTATAAAAATGCACAGATTTCGAAACAGAGTTATAGGCCTATGCCTACTAGATGTTTTTATTATTTCATCAATGCTATCAATGCATATTCGTAAAATATGTTGTTCATTTTAGAAGACAAGTTAAGATTAATGCTTGGTGCACTACTTTCCAAAGTTTATTAGTGTCTATCATTAATATGACAAGCACTTTACAGTTAGCGACAACCGAAAATGATAAAGGATGTAGGCCCGGGGTTCTAGAAGTGAATAGGTCTATGTTGTTAGTCTGGACTCTTGCCTGGAATTCTAGACAAGATCTAACGTTAGACAGATTTTACCCGGCCCGCTGAGCAAGAGCCTAGAATTAGTAGAAATGTTTAGTTAACTGAAAAGTTGTAATCTATAGCGGCATATCTAGCTCAAAATTCTGATTCATCATAGAGTGTCTATGTATGTAATTATATCATTTAACTTCTCAACAGTCTAGGCTTAATACTCGCAAGACGTCTGCCTACGCCTAGCCATAGTTCTCCCCAGTGGTTTTCCTTCTCTCACACAAATGTGAATAAGCCTAGGCCTATGTATAAGAGGTTTTATAATACACGCGAGTAGGCCCTACCCATGTCATCGCCAAGAAGAGTCTGTATGCAGGATCGTACCGGATCGTACCGATATTTACCTTGAAATTCAAGTTTTGGCTACAGCTGTATGTCACCTACCCATACGCTCATGCTCGGTATAAGTTGTCTAATTTTCACGAATTTCGCTTATCACTGTTGGACCGCGGATTTTTAAATGAGCGAGGGGAAAAACTGCAGTTGTAACAAAGCCAGACGCGTCGACCGCTGCCAGAGATACAGTAGCTGGCCGGCTGGCGCCGGGTGGTAAAAGCACTGGCTGCCGCTGGCACCCTTGCAACGCACCCAGGGCGCTTGCCGACCCGGCCTGGTTGGCCCCCAGTTATGGCGTCGCCTTAAGAGGGCGCACTTCCATGAACAGTCGCTTGAATCGGTCTATAGTGACCATTCCGAAAATTTCCCGTTTCTCACTTTGCGATTTTCCGCTACCATACGAAGACATAAACTCCCCAACGATCCGACTTCGCTGCTCAAATGTTCGTAAGAATTCCGAAATTTACGTTTAGGCCTATTTGAGGGACTATGTCCTTCTAGATTTATGAAAGTTCGTTCTCCGTCATCACAAACTGGCCCGTATTTTGATGATTTTTCAAATTAACATTGATTGTTTTTTTCGTTGGAGGAGCATTTTGCTCGGTCGCAGTCACACTGCACGATATGCGTGCTCAATGTCAATGCGTGTGCAAGGCCGCTGAAAATGCATCGCGCTCTACACTGTTGGTGCAAAATTGCACCGGGGACGTTGCGGCGCTCGTTGGTGGCCGAATACTGGTGCAGTAGACATTTGCATTCAACCCTTGCATTGAATAATTCCCGTAGACACTAATCATAGGGGTAATTGCCTAGGGGGTACGTAAATTTTGTTTTTATTTTTTGCTTTTGTGGATACCATCAAAGATCGTACACTCATACGACCTTTGATATTTGATGATTTTTCAAATTAACATTGATTGTTTTTTTCGTTGGAGGAGCATTTTGCTCGGTCGCAGTCACACTGCACGATATGCGTGCTCAATGTCAATGCGTGTGCAAGGCCGCTGAAAATGCATCGCGCTCTACACTGTTGGTGCAAAATTGCACCGGGGACGTTGCGGCGCTCGTTGGTGGCCGAATACTGGTGCAGTAGACATTTGCATTCAACCCTTGCATTGAATAATTCCCGTAGACACTAATCATAGGGGTAATTGCCTAGGGGGTACGTAAATTTTGTTTTTCTTTTTTGCTTTTGTGGATACCATCAAAGATCGTACACTCATACGACCTTTGATATCATCACACTCTCGGCTTGCTATAATCAAAATATCCCGCAAGAAAACGGCGTATTTCTCGATTTTTAGCGCTTTTTCCGCGACCCGTCGCGTAGACAATACTCTTAAAACTGGACTCAATTCGCGCGCGCTTGGAAAAGTTCCGATTCTGCACTTTTGACGGTGGAATTTGGGATTTTCGATGGATTTTTGGAGGAGACTTAAGGACTTTCCTGTACGTGAATGAGTGTTAATACCGTATGTGTAATTATGTGATTTGCGTGTGATGTGACTGTAGAACCAAAGATCGTACACTTCAGTGTACGATCTTTGGTAGAACTCACTGGCTGGTGATAAAGCACACTGGCAATTAAGTGGCCGAATTCTGGTAGATGACCGAATGCACATTATGTTTACCCCGACTTTGTACTTAGGCGTGGGTCTGCCGCCTTTGACGGCCCCTCTCTAGTTTGTTAGTTTGTTTTGTATAGATGATTATGCAGTGTATATTATATTTTTAGAGGACATAAATCTTCAAGGCAATGAAAAACTTTTTCATCATTGTTTTCATTATATTCATGAAAGCTTATTCTTCCTATCATGCAACATTGAATTAGATGTTCAAAGCTCTGCAAGATTTGTGCTTGTAGTGGAGAAAGATGCAACATTTCAAAAGCTCATTGATGACAGGTTGATTGACAAGATTCCTCATTGCATCATAGTGACTGTAAGTAGACTTTGCTTCATTTTCATACAGTGTTGCATTTCCACTAATTGTAAATTGTCTGTATCCTGTAATGTGATGTGCCTCTTAAACTGTGACAATATTGGTACCACATCCTTTGGCAGTTGCTTGCATTTGTAAATTCTACCTATATAGATATAATATCAACCTTCTTTTGGATAACCTTTACTGGTTTGGAAAGAATGATTTTATTTTTACCAGGAGATATATTTTTACAATTTGCTTATAGGCAGAAAGTATATTTTTAAAGGATACTAGTGTAGTGAAGGTAGAAACACCATGGTTATGGGATTTACAAGATGATTTTTCAGCTATGAATGATTACTACAAGTAATTGATCTGTTTGTTTAGATTCCTTTCTCATCATCAAGCTTTTAAAATCATCATACATTGTGGTTGTGAGAAATTGTCAGGATTCCTGTCCATATAAGTTTATATGTGTGTATTCAGGGGAAGGGCTTTCCTGATGTCAACACTCGTCTGATGGTGCGTAAACTGTGGGATACTCTGTGCATTCCAGTCCTGGCTCTAGTAGATGCTGACCCTCATGGTAAGATGAACATTTTTGAGCCTTAAATCAAGTGTTGATTCTACTGCTTGACATCAAAGTGGAGTTTGAAAATACGTGTGTCCTACCTCATATTCATTGAAAATAGTTCATGACATCATAATCTTTACCAAAAATGTTCCTGTTTTTTGATTATATGAGTCTGTGTGGGAAAGGAATAATAACTCTACATTATCATTACAGGCTGGTTATCACAAAGCAAGACATACTATAAAATAAATAAGAGAGAACTGTCCAGATACACATCTATAGATTTGTCTCTAATTCTAAGAGAAAAATCTCATCTTTAAAATCTATAACATAAAAATTGTATGTTCCGACTCAAGTGAAGCAGGTAAAATAAAGTCCTCTTTGAATAGTAAATGGAAAATAATAACATCACATTAAAGAGCTCCAATTTATAGAAATATAAAGATTCTACATTCAACTTGATTCTATGCTTCTAGACTTCATAGTAACATGGAGGGATTGAATGATTGCCATTTCAAAAAAAAAAATGCTATGAAGACTATTGTCGCAAGAGGCGAACCTAAAAACCTAATAGATTTTGTGATGTAAAATCATAATTGTTCTTATTTCATATTGTATTCTGATTATTTTGTTCTTGTCTTGCAGGTCTTGAAATTCTCTTTGTCTACAAGTTTGGGTCACGGGTAGGTGAAATGACTCCATTGTATCTCTGAAAATTTATGAGAGGGTAAAGTCAATCTTAATGTTGCATTTAAAGATAACAGACATAGAACAGTGGTTTTGGTAAAAGTAAACTACAACAAAATGTGTTATCTATTTATATATTGGCGGGAATCAATGATTTAATGGTGACAGGAGACAAAGCTTCAAATTTAGAAAAAAAAATTAAACTTAAATGTTTTCAGGACATTAGTATCTCACAAGAAAAGCTTTGATATAACGAACAATAGTATAAAGCATCAAACATGTTAATAAATCTTCAGGGCCCCATTTCATAAGAGACATTAGGATAGCAAGTCTTGTAAGAATAGCAACTACCCATAGCAACAGCCAATCAAGAAGCTAGATTCTTGTCATTACCATGACATTTGCCACTCCAGCAAGAGTTGCTATTACATTGCAGTATTTTATGAAATGGGGCCCAGGTGCACCTATTTATCTTGGGAATACATTCATGCCCCTGCTTCTATACAAGCATGACACAAACACTGTATGCCCTCTCTGTCTCTGTAGTCCCTGAGCTGTGAGTCTCACAGCATGACGGTGCCATCCATGCTCTGGCTGGGGGTGCTGCCCTCAGACGTGAAGCGACTGCGCCTCCCAGAGGGCGCCCTTGTTCCACTCTCTCCGGCCGACCTGAAGAAAGCCGCAGAGCTGATGAGAAGGCCTTTTTACAAGGAGCTGCCACGCTGGATGTCAGAGGTAAGGTCCACTGTTATTCACTTGCATCTGTAAGTTCCCTAATGGTTGAAAAATCAGACTTATATGCTTGCATGCTTGTGTGTTTGTTTTATTTATTTCAATATGGTTTAAAAGAAAACACTATCAGCCTCAGTGCTTTTGTACAGTGAGTCCATTTATCGGTATGAAGCATAAAACAACATAATGTGATACGATACAAAAAATAACATTCACAACAAGACAAAGAACATATTGGCAAAAGAAGGAACAACAGGTTGACTAAAGTAAAAGAAGGTCGTATTGACAGAGAAAAAAAAAATGTGTGTGTGTGTGTTTTTGGAGAGAGGGTCTCAATGGTTCAACTTACTCCTGTGTTGACACCCAAGTGAGGCAAAAATTGTATGGAGAAGGGAGAGGATACTCATATATCTGAGCACAAAGTCTTTGGAGCTATGACCTTTCTGGATTAATGCCAAAACTCAGTATCCAATATCAAAACCTTATCCCGATGCATTTACATTGAGGCATGTTGTAGTTTTGCCTGCATTCAAATGTTATAAGCATCGTGTAGTTGATTGTGTGCCTTCATTTTCAAAGCAGTGAGCATGTTTACAGTACAATATGTAATACAAGCATTCTTCAATGCATACAATGACCCCGTACAAGGATTGTTCCATGATAACTGTGTGATGAATTTGTAGTGGGATCAGTTCCAATGTTTTGATACCTTGGTGAAGTAGAACAGACATTAAAAAAAAAAAAATCACACTTTACTCCTTTACATTACAATGAGTTGTTAAGTCTGACTTCTAAAAGAGTAAATTTGTAGTAAGAGTCATTTTCTCTACACTATATAAGTACTGTATACGCTGTTATTTTTGCGTACAGATATTTTTGCGAATGACAAGGTCATAGACATTTTCGCGAGATGTTGTTTTCGTGAATCGACGCCGACGCTTATGTTAATGCTCTTGGAACAAAGCGCGTGAGGACAATTTGCGTGTTGTTAAATTCGCGTTCCAATTGTGATTCGCGAAATTCGCAAAAATTAAACCCTCAAGAAAATAACAGCTTATACAATATAAAGTTGATTTTCTGTAGATGTATGTTTCATCTGAAAAAAAAAAGCTGTGTGTTTAAAGTACCTGAGGACTTGAATCATGATGATAAGTTTGTCATCAGCTGACCCATTGATTCCCTCTCTTACCAGTGTTTCATTGAGGATCAGTCAAATTGTGTTGTTACTGATTTTTGTTTATATTTTTTTTTCTCAGCTTCAAGAAATGATGCAAATGGGGCAGAAAGCAGAGATTCAAAGCCTTACTTCTGTCTCAGATAACTTCCTGACTGATGTCTACATCCCCAGCAAAATCAGATGCGGTGGCTGGATATGAGACTCTGAGAGAGATGATCTGCAACAACATGAGCAACGATTCCCAAATAATTAGTGACTGCGCCATCAAAACATTTACAGCTGTTGATAAAGGGGTGGCTATACAACAGCACTGGGTAACTGCAGGGGCGTAGATTTGCAGTTGGATATCACCATTCTACATGTTCATATTCTAGGGATGAGTGAGAGATGGGAACAATAACCATGACAGCAAATGGAATTTTGTTTTGAATCTTTGGTTTAAACATTCTTACAGGAATGTGAGGTGCAGTGAATGGTAAAGTATGGTTCATTTATTCACTCACTATTTAGTAAGCCTGGTGTGTGAAATGTTGACGACACAGCTACACATTTCAGGGCCACATTTGTTCAGGGGTAGAGTTAAAGTTAGAATGATTGAAATAGCATTCCACACATCCTTTGGACAGTGTACTGTATACCTCTATGTGGGTAGCTAGCAAGATACCTGTGTGAGGGGCTATCTTCTACCATACTACTTTACTTTATGTTTGTCTTTGGCATTCATCTTAACAGCTCCTTTTTAGGTTACCCTTTAGGTTTTGTGAGCAGAAGTAGATTCACATTTGAAAATATTTTCTATTCATTGGCCTATGTTATGCCTATGGCCTATGTTATATGGCAGCTCATTTCAAATTCTGATTACTTCACACATCAAATATGCATTCCAATGTGACTGTTCTATAAATAAATTTACCTGTTTTTAATGTTGTTTTCTTTTATGCTTCATGTTGCTTGTTTGCTAGCCATATGGACTGCCTCATGTTTAATTGGTCTGCCAATGGTTTCTGTCATTCTGTAGACCTATGTCTGCATGCTGATTCTATTGAGAGATGAGAAATCTATTTTGAGGACATATTTATTGAAACTTGAATTGCTCCAAAAGGGGAATGTATGGTATATCGAATACGAAGTACTCAGATATTTTTATGACATACTGCCATGTCTTGTATATTTCATATATCTATCTACATAGATTATATTCATTATGCTATTTAAAGTAGAATTCATCCAAGAGAGAAAGTTATTTTTAAATAAAAGTAGCAAAAGCGACAAGTGAATGAAAATATATGGCATAAGAAACGAAAACCAATGATTCTGATGTACATTAAAGCTTGTGTGGCATTTCACATTATTTTGCCTGATGAAAAGCTAAAGTGTTCATTTTTTTTTCAAAAGCAAGATTGTTTCAGTTCAATTAATCAGCTCATATATAGTAAAAGTGGTGAAGTTTACCTCTTTGCTTCTTCTCTTTTTGGGGGGATGTTTTCACAGTGGACAATTGCAAAAGTACACAGAGAAAAAAAAAGTGTTTTCATAACAATTGTCAATTTTCTCAAGGTGTCATTCAGTGGCCTAGAGATTGTGTTCTCAAAGATATAAATGAAGTCAATAAATCAAGTCAATCTCGCCTAAGTTGGCATCTCACCAGTCAAAAAATCGGGTAAGTCAAAAAAAAATTCGACCTGATATGGATAGATTTGTCAGAATTCATAGAAGTCCAAGGACATCCTCTGGTTTCTTTGATTCAACAGAGGCAAAGTTCACTGTATGTCATCAACAAGTTTGATAGGATGCTTTTACCACCTGAGCTGTTGCATGGTACTGAATTGAAGGGGCTTTGACTTGAAAACACAAAAAACTTGGGGGAAAAGTTTATCAATGTCTTAATGTACACATACTTTCTATCAATTATTAATTCTATGTGTATTTGAATCTTTATCCATTGTTTTAGACTTTTGTTCAGAGTGAAAAAGAATGTAATAACAGCTTGAAACCTAAAAGAAATTGTTGCAGAATTGCTTGATTTCATATACTCTTATATAGTGGTGTGAATATCTGCATTCATAGATGATTGATTCAGTTGTTTCTTGTGATTTTCAGTTTTTCTCCCAGTGTGTGTGTGTGTGTGTGTGTGTGTGACTTGTTTTGAGACTACATTTCTTAAATTATGGGACAAGGACTTTTGCTTCACGCTTTAAATCATCTAATATTACCATCCACCATCCAGATACATTATATACACACATACAGTGTACTCCCGTTATAACGAACACGGTTATAACGAAGTGAAAATTCAGGTCAATAAATTATCATCTGTATACATTTATGTACTGTACTGTTCGGTTATTTCTAAAATTTGATATAACGAAAGAACATCTCCGATCCAGGGGACTTCGTTATAACGGGAGTGCTCTGTATATGTAACTTGAAAAGATATGTGTTTGTTGTGAATTTTGCTACTGCTACACTTTGTATTCACACAGCTCAATACAGTGCATTGGCAACATGATGTTCTTACCTCTTTCGTATGTCAACTTTTAGACTGAAATGAAGTGCATAGAAACACACACACACACACACACACACACACACACACACACACACACAAAGGCATCAGTAACTTTACTCATGAAGATAATCAGTATGCCTCCTACCACCCCTGTTCTCTGTCGTCTCCTGTACCATTGACAGCATTTAATAATTTGCCTTACACGGAGAGTGAAGCTGGATTTTTTGTTTTTCAGTGTGTCGAGGATCCATCCTGCAACGTCCCCCCCCCCCCCCCCCCACACACACACACAGTACCACACACATGCACACACAGTTAACGTAGCAGACTTTTCCATCCCCGGTCTCCACCTAGAACATCCTGCATGAGCTATTATTAATAATTAACCACAGCTGCAGTACATGTACGTACATTAATTTATTTTCGTGCTAATGCTGTAAGCAAGACATGTACACTTGTAATTTCTCTCTTTTTTTCGGGGATCCGGCTTCTGTCTCTAAAAACCTCAAGGAATTTCATTTGTCTTAATGCCTACTGAGGTGATTGAATTCTACTGAACAGAATATATTATATTCTTTGCATGCATGATATTAATTCATGTCCGTGCATCATCAAGGAAATATCAGTCTGCTTTCTGTGTATGTATGGTTATCCATCAGGCGTGTTTAATGAGCAAACAAACAGTGGTTCTGTATGCATACACAGGCAGGTTTTATGAATCGCATACTTAATAATCTTAAACAAAGCACTGTGGGAGCAGGATTTTGGCGACAGGTGGTGGGTCGGCCGACGTCACATTATCTGAAATTTGCAGGCATATTCCTGAAACCAGATTGGAAATGGTTTGTAGTCGTTTCTCTGTGGCAAGATTACACTAATGTCATTCACTCCATACCAGACGATTGGAAAAAAAATTAAACTGTTCAATTAACGTTGGCAGTTAAAATCATGATTATGTGAAAGCCTCATGTCTTTCCATTTTACTTTTGATACAAAGACAAAGTAACAACGGAGAGGACAGCCACGCCATATATTACATGGTGTATACCAATTCATAATCGGAAACTCAATCAGATAATTACATTGCCAAACTCCATTGGAAATGTATTTGAATAATACTTTAAATGAATGGAGCGTGTCTGCT
Organism: Diadema antillarum; assembly: GCF_040938485.1. Taxonomy (NCBI): domain Eukaryota; kingdom Metazoa; phylum Echinodermata; class Echinoidea; order Diadematoida; family Diadematidae; genus Diadema; species Diadema antillarum. Next base: position 360,009 of record NW_027271578.1, on the reverse strand, counting down.
TACCTTGCAATCAAATGGCTCGGATTCAAGCAAGTCTCATTGAGTATACATGTATATCAAACGGTATCAACCAGACACATGTACCATATACCAAGAAGAAGAACAACAACTTATATGAATACATAAGTGACTTGAATGAGCGACAACAATGAATAGATTGATTAATCGAATAGAGCAATAACATAATAAAAAGATAAGAAAATGGAATACATTCTTCCTTCACTTATCATTCTTCTTGGTTATCAACGTTAGTGAATAAACAACCACACAGCTGTCACAAATGTATACAAGAAATATAAATATGTGCAGTTTAATACTCACTTAACATCTTCTTCAAAAGTTTGCTTATGATGATGGTCTCTTGCATTTCTGTTATTTTTAGAGTTGCTAATACATGAATGTCTTTTGGACGATATAGGTACATGTAATTCAATGTGAACATGACCAAAATAACACCTCGTCTTGATTTTTGTATATAGCAAGGAATAATGTACACAATAATCATTAAGTAACCTCTTAAATATTTTAACTGATAGATGAAAACAATACTCAAAAACTTTGTTCAGTTGACTTTGTGTTACATTAAATATACATGTACCATGCAGCTATGAACAAGAAATGCAGAATTAATGAAACCAATCAATCGATTAAAAACACTGACATGTCATTGCACGATCGCATAATGTGAACTCTCTTCCCGGCCCCTACACCCCACCCTAAAGTACCCATAACAATGTACTTTGGCAAAAGTTCTCAGTGTGCCTGTCAGAGCTGGGTCTTGATGATAGATTACCTATCACTCTCCACCATACCGATAGACGGTAAGAGCAGAGCAAACAGCAAATCGACGTGGTTCAAGTTTGCATGCAGACTGCAGTACACCTGTGTATAGATAGACCCGATGTTATAGTCGTACCAGATTATAACAACTATACTCTACTCTCCTGCTTTGCTTCAACTTGTTATGCTTGTTGGCATGTCAAAGCGTATCATGCAGTAAGGTGTATGTGTCGCGATGGGTGAGTATGTGAATATTATTGTTTTGCCCCATTTTCTCTGCTATTCAAATGCCTGTTCTGAGATCTTTGCTATTTTAGCACAAGAAGATATTGGAATTGTTAGATTGGGATCCATAGAGTTTACTGTGTAAAAGAAAGGGATGAATCATTTCTCGTAGTGTGCAGTATTGGTCCTCAAAATGTACGGAGCTAAACAATGTTTTAACGAAATACGGCCACTATTTATCTCTGCCATAATAAAGTTACCTGTATAATGCCCTGCATATTATTAATAATTTCAGGTCGCATTTGTCTGATGTGTATTCTTTTTGCCGATGTTGTTTCAGGTCGATTATAATGATCTCTTCGTATAGGGTTCGTAACGATATACACGTAACAGGTCAATCTTTTGTGGTTAGTTGTGGAAGTTATCAGTTCTCGATTTAAAAAGATTTTGGAGCATTGCAACACACCATTCGAGCATATAGATTTACACTAATATCGCCTGCAAGTTGACAGATTATCCGATGTTTTAATAAAGCACTATATCCCCTCTCTCCCCTATTATATCATGAAGGATCAGGATATCATAACTGTTGATATTGAGCATGAATAGATAAAGTAGATTTCTTGTATCATATTAGATAATTATTGACATTACAAAATAGACAAGCATTACAAAACGGTTTCTTATATGCGACATCGCATGGTATAGGCCCATCGGTCCTATACGATACGCGATGCGATATGAATGTAGTATACACCCGTCCTATAATGAGTCATAAGATATGGAGTTATCATTAGTCTGGTATCATTATTGAGTAGCGTGGTCTCTAATATTTTACATAACTACGTGTATATGACAATTTCTGAAATCATTTATCTAAAAGTTTTAATTATGTTACCATTGACTTTCACGACTTTAAACTGTGCTCTTCTCTCATACGACAATCTTGCATTTATTACGAAGCCTAATATATAGGCCTTGTTGAATGAATCACTGACAAAAAGAAGGATTTTACGATATTTTATATGAACAAACGAATAGAAGAATTTTGAGGCGGTAAAGTCATCCCCTTGTTTGAGTATATTTATAGGGAATTGATTTTAACTTCATTTTAATTTTCATTTTGCCGAATTGCGTCGGATCTAAATTTCATTGAATACGTGGAGTTATATCGTATTGTGGAGCTGTAAGTACCGTATCAAGAGGATCTTGATGTTTCCTTTAAAATAGGAATATACATGTCCCTCGTGATTGTTGTGGGAATGCAGCCATGTGTTTCGTCTATACCAGGTTGACCCAGTCGCTGCCGAGCAGATAAATACGAACCTAGTCTTGATAACATACATGATATATCAACATTTTATCTTGAACATGTAGCACACGTGCACTCGTATAAAGCGGAGTTCAGATTAACTGGGCTATACACTGCAAAAAGTCCGGTGTTAAATAGTGAACACCGAGATGGTGTTATTTTTTTTTTGAAGAGTTTCTTGGTAACTGCACTTCTTGTTGATTTTTAATGTAAACAAGACAATCAAGAATTTTACATTAAAATACTAGATTTTTGAAAAAATGTGAAAATAAATTTACACCACAGTAACACCAGCTGGTGTGGTCTCTTATTGAAGCTGGACGGGTGTTAAACCATTGATATTAACACCAACAAATATCAAATCAACACCATGTGGTGTCATTTTTGAATTAACACCAGTACAGTGTCAAAATAACACCAGGTACAGTGTCAAATTAACACCACGAAGTGTCAGGTGAACACTTTTCAACACCTGTGGGTGTGGTCCTCAATTGAAGTTTGATCGGTGTTAGATTTAACACCCATGGTGTTAAATCTAACACCGATGTTTTTACAGTGTATACAGTAACACGTTCTCATGTATAGTACACGTGAAATTATGTTATTCACTTTGCCTCATCGGCAGAATGGATCTTTGCTTGTAAAGGAAATAATCATACTTTTGATACTACATTTTCCCTTTAATCTAAATTACAGCCAGAATGATCATAAGGATTCGATACTGCTAAGAAGTACTGCGAAGCGTTAACGAGTCAAGTAAATTATATTAGGCCTAAATATCATATGCGTAGAGGTATATACAATTAAGAGATATTGGATAAAGATGATCACGTGACAATAACAAAATTGATTTTGTTTCGTAGAGTATTATGTTAAATAAAACATTTAAAGGAATCGATAAAACTAGACCGACATTTACAGTACAATCGACAACAAACTTTTTTTTTTAAATTTCTTTGCAATGCCACGTAAACACAAACGGATAACTTTGATATATTGCGACGCAAGTGGAATTGTGACGCGATAATAACGTGTTCAGATTCCCAGAGTGCTTGAAAACAACCCCTCTCAATACCTCAGGTTCGGTTGTCGAAGGTTTGTATTCTCTGAGTGTAAATAATTTCATTAACTTCAAAAGATAACTTGTGTTGTGAAACACATGAATGTTCAAACTTTGATTTTGAAACAAACCATTAAGCATTCCAAACCCTTTTGGATGAAACATTTTGTATACGGTCCCTAATATCATACTCCATCAGTCATTAATTTTGAATAATGAATGACAACCGTGTCTGTAATTATTATGTCCTTAGAATGTCCTTTTCCTGTGTGGCTCTTTAGCTCTTCTAAGTAATATTCTAAACGAGTTCATTCTTTCTTTGTCAAACAATATGTGATTTCTCATTGACAATATTTAGAAAGAAATGTCTAAAAAGTGTCATTATTTTTATTTTCTCGTGTCTCAGCAGGTTCTGAACTGTTTCGATGACCAACGAATATGTATCGGTTCACATTATACAGAAGATGAAACAGTAGCGAGTATAATGCGTGCTCACTGCTAGGGGTGACGGGACTCGTAACTCTGTTGTGAAAACTTCGACAGAAATTGCCGCCTCTCTGTGAAACACCCACAAGAAACTGAAAAGTCACCGAAATCACAAAGAACCATGGCACTTCATCATCTCCATCAGACAACGACTTATTGACAAGCTTCATCTTTTTCTCAAACTTATCAGAAGGGGAGGCATCAGCTCCGATCGAAGGCATGATACCTTTGATTAAATCGTAATTTAACTTCGGTACCTATAATGGTCATCAAAGATTACATCAAGTCAAGTTAGCACAAAGCAGGCGGGCGAGAGAAATACAGTGTTGAATATACAATATACCAAACAACTGTCGCTTTCGAGTATTTTCCATGTTCTGAGTTTAGCTTTGATCGTGCCTTAATTTCGTCAACATTATTATCTAAAAGATACAACCAGTGTCAGTATTCGAAATGGCAAACGACGGCCGAACTTTGTTGTCCCGTCATAACTATTCGATCAACTCTGACGATGGCGAGGAGGACGTACCCTGCAGAACCCCTCTGACCAACCGATGGTGTCTGCGCCTCTCATTCCTGCTCGCACTCTGCGCCATGATCATCCTCGTGGTCGGCTGTCTCGTTCCTCGCACTGTCGAGCTCGACGCACACCGTTTGACCGCCCGAGAGTACGAAGCGGCGGAGACGTATTATGCACGACGCGCAATCGCAATGGACGTTCTCCTCGTAGTCGGTCTCGCAGTGCTGTGCAGTGCGTGCCTGATACTGTCCGTGTCCCACATAGCGGCATACTTTCGAGAAGTCTACCTGGACCGAGATCGATCGGATCGGGAGACCCAGGTCCTGGCCTCCATGGTGCCAGTTTCTGGCTACGGCGGATTGATGTCTCCTTAAAAGTGTGGTCTCATATCAGCTTGACTGTTTGTGCCTTTAATGCTTGTTTGTTTGTTTGTTTGTTTGTTTGTTTGTTTTGTTCCGGTATGTCTCCGGATAGAAGAATGATTCTTTTAATTCGTTTATTATTTTCCTCCTTTTTTTTTTGTTTTACTCACCATCTTCAGTATACACTTGATATATTGAAGGGACCCATGATAACGAAACGGCTTTATTAGAAACAAAAACAAAAAACAAAACAAAGCAAAACAAAACAAAATCCAACATTATCATATTTACATTTGGCATATTCAAATGTCTCGTCACCACGCATGGAATGCTGTGACAGTGAAAAGCTGTTACTAAGGAAATGCCAGAATGGTATAAAATTCAAGGTAACGAATGTTATCCTTTGATTATTCAATACATTGTGTTGTGCTTTTTACATGATTCGCGATGATTTTGTTTGTTTGTTGTTTGATGTAAGGGCATAACTCTCCGTGAATACTCTTAATATTTTTCGATGACATTGGTGAAAATAAGGGATTGTAAATAGTGATGCTATGCCATACGGAGAATAAATAAGTATTTAAATCAAATCAAATAAAGAAATGAAGTGTAGAAATTTACACTTCAATCGTTATCGTTGTCGATATTCTATGCATGAGATTTGTAACTTTATGTATTTCATATAATTCAAGGGCAGTTGTATGAAGAAAATGATTTTCTTTGAAATACCGTGATATTCCAATGCTATTGAGTTTCTAAAAACGAGAAGTTGTCTGTAACTGATGATTGATATTTGTATGCAACACTTCTTTCTTTCAGTCATTAGCGAGTTTGTAACGTATTGTATTTTACATCATTTTGCATAAGTTTAATAATTTCATCGAACAGCTCTACATTCCTTTCTTCTCTTTTCGTTATGAAATTCGTGCATCATTATGAATTATTTTCATGTCTATTACATGCATTTCCGGGTATAAACGTTATGTTAGATCTGTCTTAAGTTTTAAAGTGCGTGCTGATCACACGAACACCATGCAGGACTAAAGTGTCTAAAGTATCTTCGGCCTGATTTGGGTGACCAGCCTGCCTTATGTGTATGTTTGATCTCTCAATGACGTATATGCCTCGATACATTCAATGTAAGATTTCGTGCTGACAGTACTGCCAGCTATTAACTTTTGATAGAACTGAGGTGGGGGAGGGGGGAGAGAGAGATTCATGCACCTTCATGATGTGAACACATTAATAATTTTACAATATAGTGTTATTGCTTGGGCGGGAATTGTGGCAGATGAAGGTCTTCTCCTGTAAGGATGGAGGTTTACTGAGAAGCATATCTGCTTTGCACCTTAGTACCTTAGTGCACGTCCATCACACCATCCTTACGGAATATGGCCTTAATAAATGGCCTTAATAAACAGATCGGTTACCAGTTCAGCTGATGGGGTTAGATCCACACAACCACACAAAGAAAAATTATGTATACATTAATGTAGAAAATTAAACTATTAAAAGAAAAAGGAGGGCCCCGTTTTCTACATGTACAATCAATCATTTTAAATTTCCCTTACCATACAGGCTGCCATAGACTTATGACAGAAATCAACCATATAATCGATTATAACTCTTCATAAAACAGGGCCAAGGTTGAGACTGTCAATGAGAAGAAATACATATATTCATTTTGAATGCAATCCTTAATCACATGATTATTGTCCGTCCATTTGCAACATTTATTGTTTCGAATTTCTTGTCGTCTCTGAATTTCTCGTCTTCGTGAAACTATATCGACGATGAACGTCTGTACAGAAATAAATTATGATGTCATGTACAAAAAATGAGCTGCATCAAAATAGGTTATGAAAAAGAGTATTTATACCCATATAGAATGACCTTATGTATACAAGTGCCCGCACGCACCATCGTAAATGCAGCAGGTATGTAATACTCCATGCCAAAACTGTTTTATTTTCTTATCTGAGGGCCGAAAGTGTGGGGCTGCGTGCAGCAACGCCCCCTCCTCTGTAAAGCCCCCATTCCATTATGCCGTTCTCGCTACGATTTGACAATTTTCTCAGGTCGGGAAGGATCGGGTAAAACCTGAGCCGATCTGGACACAGTACGATGTTAGAACGCTCTAAGTACGCTGCAGTTACGATTACCAAGTGCTTGCTACGCTCTTACTACGATGATCGGGAATGAGATATTACGATCTCTGCCGCTGCCGGTACGCTTTAGAACGATGTAGCGACGCTGCCAGTGCGATGTTGCCGATGTTATCCGATCGATGCACGCTGCATCTACGCTCCGAACGATCTATACGATCTTATCACGCTCTTACCCCGTTCAGAGAGCTGAAAAGTGCCCGATGTGCCCCGATATACCCCGATTCGACTGTCGGTCTGCAGTCAGTCAACTTTTATTAGCATGCAGAACCGAAGAAATATACTGTGGACCTCGAAGAGGCTCCTCAACTCACGGTTCTTTTGCAGCAATGCATTGTATAAACAAAGACGTGCTGATTTTTCCAAGGCTTTTTCTTGATGTCCTTGCTTTTATAGTCCGTCTTCCTCCAGTTGTAGATGATTTCATATTCTACAAAATTCCGCTATGTCCTCTTCCTCCTCTTTCAGCATCACGTGCAGTTTCTCTTTCTTCGCCTTTTGGGTAGCTGCTTCGCTGCTTTCTTCTCTTCTTTTTTTCATCTCTTCTTCTTCTTCGAAAATTACAGCTAAAAATTTTAATTACTTCCCGTTCTTGTGCCGATGTTACTACGCTCAGAAAGACCTTGTTACGCCCATCCCGCTGCATTTACGCCGTCACTACGCTCTCCCCGCTGCGTTTACGCTGTCACTACGCTCTCCCCGCCTGCCGTACGATTAAAAATATGTCAATTTTGATCGGGGAGATCGGGAAGAAATTTTGAACCGGTTCAAAATTTCTTCCCGATCTGAAAAAATGCCCGCTTCAACCCCGACCTCCACACGCTGCTGCTACGATGCTTCCGATCTCCGCACGCTCTTGCCGCTCTCTCCCGATCTGCTAGATCGGGACAGATCGGGGTCCAAATCGTGATAGTGGAACGGGGGCTTAATCGGTCTGCAACCCCCGAGGGGGGGGGGGGGTGTTTCATAAAGATGTTCTCAAAGTTGCGAACGACTTAAAGATAAAATGGAGTTCCTGTTAAGGTGCATTTCACCGAGTGAAACCATGATTCAAAGTATCAGGATATAACTGCTAGTCAGTATGATGCTTAGGGAGCATTATAACTCATGTTTGATTACTATAACGTCAATTTAGATGAGAACTGCAGTAGTGACTCTCGCAAAATAACGGCTCGTTTAAAACGGAAGGATTTGGTCTCGAGCGCATGATTCACAACGCCCCCTTGCGGTCCCGAGAAGAAAGTCGGTTTTCGGATACTACTGATACTATACTACTTACAGAAGTCTTGAGAGAGCTCTGTGATATACTACTGAAGTGTACTGTACACAAGCGCGACCGCATCCCAGAGGCTACGATCCGCGATCCGTTTATAGCAGAGCAAGCTGTCGACAACTGCGTACATTGTGTGTATAGCCACTGTGTGCGTTTTATGTCCGACGTCCAGTAGTGTACGATCGAACGATACCCCTGTGCGGTGTATGTTGTGTGTACGTATCATGGGGGCATGGATGGGCCAACCGTATACTGTGCACGTGGGTGGCCATGAGCATGCTATCTAGTACCCATATTGTACACATGCCCCACGCGCTTTCCCCACTCTTTGCCTTCCACCAGGGAGGTGAGACCTCCCTGCTTCCACCAAAAAGTCGATACTCTTTGCTAGTCATGCTTCCACCAAAGAGTGGATTCAGTCCACTGAACAATGTAGTCCGTGGCGATATCGTACTGGCTTCCGTTCGCTATGACAATGCCAATCACTGTACTAGTGGATGGTACATGCGTGGCCATGGCAAGCGAGCTGGCTTCGTTCGTTCGCCCCGTTGCAAGCTACTAACGTATTACACGTATTATGTACTTGGGTACTGTTAGTATTCATACGACCAGCTGCGAGCTGCGTGTTAGTGGACTGTTCTGCAGATCTATATAGAGGCGGTCCGAAATGCATGTTCAATTGCCATGTTTTCATGCTATAATAAACAATAAGATTCTCTCGCCATACTATGTGTTGACAAGAACAGATAAAATAACTGAAACAAACAATCAAAGGTAGCCCTCCCATTTTTCTTGTTTTTGTTATTCTGTCGATAAATGAGCTTCCAAGTAAAAAAAAAAAAAGAGTAAACAATAGTGGGCCTGTACGTTTTGTGAAGGACATGTTTGTTGTTCGTCGGGTGATTTGTTGACAGGCCATGGACCTAATATAGGCCTACTAGTACAAGGACATTCATCGTACACATTTTTGCACACGCATAATACCTTCCCTACAGGATATACCTGTCCTCTACGAATACCGATCCCTTTTTTTTTTCCTTCTTTTTTTTTGTGCTCTGGAATATGCTACGGAAAAGTGAAATATTGAGATCACAAGTGACAATCATTCTTCCATCATTTCTTTTAAAAACTGCCTGCTTTTCCCTAGCGAAAGTGTTTACTTTGAGGTATGATTTCCTAACATACACCTCGAGACTGCACATTCACTTCATTTGATTTTTCTGCGTTATTTTCTTCTGCGCATATAGTTTTAGATTTATCGAATCTCCATCTTGTTCTTCTCCCGGCTTGCTTGCGGTGACAATCATGGGATCAAAGCAGTACCCTAAAGCATGCTAAAACTGTCTTTGAGACGCTTTTGAGATGTAGGCCTACAGGTGGCCGTGCATGATTGACACAAAATTTCTCATGATCTCAGGTATTGCATGCTGCTCCTCATCATCTGTATCTATTCAAAGACATTTCTGTCTGAAAAAGGCACATCTGCAAAACAAGACTGAAATGAGGGAAACGATCCTTTTGTTAGTGACGATACATGATCACACAATCAAGTAAAGAAAAAATGCCAAGTAAACCTAAGAAAGAACAACAGCTCTCATGTATTTATTACTGATGATCATCTACACAGCCAAAGTTGCCATGCAGTCGGTAGATGTTGACGCTTCCGCACGTACCACTGTTCATTTCTAATCTTAATTTTTTTATTTAATTTTTTAGTTGCATAGGCCTGATTGTCAGAGAAAGACATAATCCGAAATCGAAAGGATTTTTGTTTTGCCTTTTTTCTGTTTGTTTTTTTTTTACTGATTGTTTGTAATTTTCAAATTAGTGGGGCCTATTGAGATACGTTTTGCGATTGTAGGACATGTTTGTTGTTGGTCAGGTGATTTGTCGAGAGAACTGACAACCAAATTTGCTAATCCTGTTTGTGTTATTGTCGTTTTAGGGTTTTCTTGTTTTGTTTTTTTTTTTATTTGTTTGTCCAGCATGGTAGGGCCTACCTGTGTTCAGTGCGTAGTTACTGCGGCCGGCGTGTAATGGCGACAGGGTCTTGTTCAATTTGCCATGGTTTTTACACTATATCATTTATGATGAAAGAAAAGCAATTCTCTCGCCGTAAGTGCTGACAAGCCAAATCAAAAAATCAATAACAATCTTTGCATCGTTTTTGCCAACTCTGTCCATAGCCTAAATGAGCAGTCCAATAAAAAAAATGCACTAAATATCGTCAACTAAACCTGCAGAAGTAAAAACAGCTTGATGATCTACACACGGTCAACGTTGCCATAGTTGACGCTTCAGCCTGTATATGCTGAGCATTTCTTTCTTAATTTCATTCCTTTTCTTCTTTTTTTCTCAGCGTACTTTTACTGATTGTTTTTCAAATTAGTTGGGCCTATATGCGTTTTATGGAAGACGTGTTTAATTGTGTTTTCGTTTTGTTTTGTTTTGTTTTGTCAGGCGATCTGTTGACAGAATAATATTGATGACCACTAATCCTGTTTTGATTACTATTAATATTATTTTGGGTTTTGTTGTTTGAAATCAAAAATTGTCTGCACTTTTTTTTTCCTTTTTTTGGCCGATTATGTCGATAAATCAGCTGTCAAGTAAAAAAAGAAAACAATCGCCGACTAAACCTAACTAAAACATCAACAACAATCCAACAACAACAAAAACAAACCCAGCTCGGTTGTTACTGATGATCGTCTATACACTATACGTTGCCAGAGTTGGTGCAGTACATGACGCTTGGCACGAAGCATTAATTTTATTCAAATTCATGAAATTCTTCCGTCGAGATGTTTTCATTGCAGCTGATTGACAAATTGCCCTACATCGACGTATATCAGTTGCAACGTAGCATTTATGCTTGACATTTTTCCATTTGTCCATTTTTTCTTAGCGTAAATAGCATAGGTCTGAGTGTCAAAGAATTATATGGATTCCGAAAGGTTCGGGTTATTTATTTTGTTGTTGTTGTTTTACAGATTTAGTAGGGCCTATATGCGTTTTGTGCAGAACGCGACAATGTTTTTTGTTTGAGCAGATGATTTGTCGACAGATTGTACAGAAATGCTAATCCTGTTTAGATCATTATTGTTTTCGGGTTTTTGTTTTCGTTTTTGTTTGTTTTTGCTTCATTGCTCCATTCACGTGGTACCTGTGTACTGTGTGCAGTCAAAGAGTGTGTAAGGGAACTGTGCTGCAAGATGGTATACATGTAGCGTTCTTCTAGAATAATGTTCAATTGCCATGTTTATATGCTTATCGAAGAAAAACACTTCTCTCGACATATGTGCTGTCAGGTCAAGATTTAAACAAAAAAATGAAAGAAATTATTTTTTTAAAAAGTCTTCACAGCCTTTTTTTTTTTTTTTTTTTTTGCTCATTCTGACAATGAATGGGCTGTCTAGTCAAAAAGAAAAAAAAAATCGCTAACTAACATAATATAGAAAATCCGATTGTTAATAACGATTATCTACATGGTCAACGTTGCCATCAGAGTAGGCATAGGCCTATCATGGATATTGACGCTTGGCATGTAGCATTTTATGCCGGACATTTTTTTCTTATTTTTTTTTTTCGTAGCGTAGTATGCGCAGGCCTGATTGACCAAGAAAGACGTATTCCGAAATGTTATGTTTTCTAGTTGTTTTACTGACTGTTTGTTTTTACAATTAGTAGGGCCTAATATGCGTTTTATGTATAACATGTTTGCTTGTTGTTTGGGCAGGTGATTTGATGGAATTGATTACCACAGTCATGTGCTGGTTCTGTTTGTATAATTTTTTGTTGTTGTTTTTGCTTAGCGGCCAATTTTGTGGAGAGAATTGACAGAAAAAAATTAATGTGAAGAGGACTGGTTTGTTTGCTTATCAGGTGATTCTGTGAGACAATTTTGTCAACAACAACAACAACAAAGCAAATCAAAGACCTCTTCCATCTGTGATTGTGCGACCGTCTTTTCCCTTTTTTCATGATGACAAATGTCATGACAAGAGCATAATCTTATGCAATCTCTTTCACATAACACAATCCCAATGGAGATCGAGGGGGCTTCGTGTTATAGTAAGCTATAATCAGTAGTGATCGAGGTGGCTTCGTGTTCGACCGGTATAACAAGCAACGGTGGACAGCTCTACACGTATGCCATCAGGTATGTATCACACGTATATATATATATATATATATATATATATATATATATATATAAGATATATATATTGCATCCTTTCTTTTTTATTTCTTTCTGGTGCCCCACTCGGGATTAATCGGCTGAATAGGAAAAAAAGGCTCCCCCATGCATTTTTTCCCCTTCAGTTTCTCGTGCCACCAATGCCCCCTCGTTACGGGGTTGTTTCCTTCCTAAAAACAAATATCAAAAAATAATATACCCGTGGTCACTGCAGAACCTTGATGATATACATTTTAAAAGAAAAGAGAACTAACTATACCCTATAGGGGGCATGGGGGCAGTTTTCTTTCGTTATAACGAAGTTTCGTTATAACCGAACAAATACAATATTACACGAAAACAAGGAAACCACGCATATAAATTATGATGTTCTGTTTGCTGAATACACTGGAAAGCTATGTAAAATGGAATGGGACCTTTTAAATTTCGTTTGAATATTACAATTAAAAGAGAGCATAAAGTTGTTTGTAATGTCCGAAGGTTCGTCGATCGGAAATTAAAATGATCAGGTTCGTCATTCCAAAGGTTTGTAATTTACTAACTGAGAAAGGATCACTATTCCGAAGGTTCGTTGTTGCGAAGGTTTTTTAATCCGAAAATGTAATAAAGTTTGTCATTCCGTGGAAGGTTTGTTAATTAAAAAAAAAAAAATGACACAGGTTACGTATTTCGAAGGTTCAGTTTTCTTATAAGACGATTATAAGGTTTGCAATTCCTAAGATTTGTTAGTGGACTTACCTTTTCTTTTCTGGATTAACGAAACGTTTTTTGTTTGTTTGTTTGTTTTGGGGGTTTTTTTTTTGTTTTGTTGTTGTTTTAGGTTGTTTTTTTTAATGTTCCAATTAATGAATGTTTGGAATTCCTATCATTTTCGGACAAACGCACCGTCGTAATAAGAACCATATTTTTATTTTTTTTTCGGAATAACGAATCTTTGGAATAACGCCAAAATGTTCGTGAACAAACACTGTTTCATTTCCGAACTAACGGACATTTAGGTGTATCAGAATCTTTGTGTTTTGTAATAAGGAACCTTACTCAATTTCAGATTATTGTCAGATTGTTTAACAATAATGCAAGTTCTCCTCGAAAACTTGTGCGTGACACACGGATCGAAAACGCAGTATTGTGAAGCATTCGCCCACGCAGAGACGCTATAAATGCTTGTTCCGCTACGTATTTTCGGAAGCGATCCGCATTTCGTTATAACAGAGCACATTTCTTTTGTTTTTCTTTGTCGGTGGCGCTCGGAAAAGACTTCGTTATAACGAAAATTTCGCTATAAACGTGTTCGTTATAAGCGAATCTTTTTAAACACAGACTTTAATGGCGAACATTTTGGGAACAGAAGTTTTGCTTCGTTATTACCGTGTTCGTTGTAACGGGAGTGCAATGTATTGCAAATAAGCCATAAACATCACATCTCATTATTATTGTCATAAATTATCAGAGGATTGTAATTTCCTGTGCACATATCGTTATGTATGTTTTTTATATTGTTTTTAACAGATTGAACAACGCTCCGTAAAAACATGACATGCTGTCCCTATATAGCACCAGTAAATGAACGTCACTGGAAACACGTCCTGATGAACTTCAAGATGATGTCAAGTCAAGTCGCATCAATGATCATTGATGTACCGCAAAAAATATGAATAACACATTATCCCTTCCCACACATTGTCATAATAGGAAATTAATCATGGTGACGTTATTTTGTTTTTCTTTAATCCGGAACAACAGAGAAAACGTAAACTTTTCACCTTTGTCACGCTGAGTGAAATAGGTCAGCTTCTAATTATTTTCAGCATCGAGAAATGTACGGTATGACATTAATTTTGGTGAATGTATGTTACTAAAATTTGTAGATTCTTTGCAAAATGGTAACATCAAGGCGATGGAAATGTCCGACCACTATACCCTTTATACCATTGGCTAATGTTTCTTTTGTGTCCATGAGTATACGTATGTATCAAAGAGAGGTCAGTCTTTATGCTCCACTGACATTAATTCGCTCCGCGAGAATGTGCTCCACAACATCACCCCAACGACATCTGCTCCGTCGACAATGATTGCTCCGCCGACGACTGAACCACCAACACTTGCTCCGGTGATGTTTCCTTCGAAGACATCACAATGAATTGTCCCGCGCCCCGGCGACATTTTACTCCAAGGATACGGCAATAACATTGATCTACCATTAGTTCCAGTGGAAATGGCTGCATTTCATTTACCCAAATTCTGCTGGCATGTCCTCATGAACGAGATCCGAAGATATTTTATGACATCTGCTGAACTCAGCTCAATATTGAAATTGTTCTTATAACTCACAATCTCATGTTCGCATTATATCTTGCCACATTCAAAAAATATGCAGGAATTGTTTTGCACAAGACATATAGTTGTTTCTTGAAATACTTGAGGGGTGCTGCCGATTATTTATAGGCAATTATTAATTCGTTTAAATGTTTTATTGGTTATTTAGAAGGCCTAGCTAGTATACATATGCTACGATTGTTTTGGTTTATAGGTAATGTTTAGGCACTAATCTTCAACATATATCCGAAGAGTGTTCTTCGTAAAATAGCATTGCGTAAGCTTGTGATTCTAATTCATCGGAGTATCAAGCCTTTGTACTTCATTGTCGGATATCACCTTCGGAATAAACATTCTACATCCGGCACTGGTGGATGTTTCAGAAAATTATTGTCAGACGGGAGGGGAAATCTTAAAAGCAAAAATGAATGTCATTCTTAGTTTGATATGTTTCCCCTTGGGCAGTGGGAGATATTTGATTGTCTGTTAATAAATGATTCACCGTAAAGTCCCAAGGTAACAATGATACATTTCAACTATAATAACATGGTATTATAACCAAAGGTAAACGTATGGATTGCCCTGCTCGCAACTCGGCATTCATGGTCGTGATGGTCTTCCGAGGAATCCAATTTGACATGAATAATAAAATTGATTGAAACTCCATTTAAAATGAAACTCTTATTATACGCACATAATCTACACATAACGAAATCATAATTATACAAAACAGTATTCGAATACCACCCACGAACAGCCCTCTTCATGTAACATAATCATTTACATTACGTCGGGATACCAGATCACATACATTTTCATAACATCCAGTGCAAAACATAATTATTAATTGCTTTCTTATATAGGAATTACACGATGGTGAGGGTGAGGATATCATCCAAGGTAACAGTATTGCATAGATGCCCCACGATAGGCGAACATGCGTTTATTCTGTTCTTGTTTATTTTGACGTTGTTCATTTCTTTTTCTTTTTCTTTATCGAGCAACGAGAGACAGACCTATACTTCCGAAGTAGGAGCCTTAGTATTGACGGAAGGGGGAATTGGCGGGAAACTAATCTCCCTTTTTGACATCGTTAATTTCTTTGCACGGTATCCATTACTTTGGGGGATAAGTACACGTCATGTATAAGGTTCGTCAATCCGGGTCCCCAAATTCCTGTTCCAGATCCATTTGTTGCTCCGAATATGAAGGCGTTAGTTATAATCCGAACATTTTTATTCTGAAAACGAATTAGGTCCTATACGTGGTACGAAATTTATTTCGTTTCAGGATGAACGAACACCCGTGTTCGAATCAAGGAACCATAAAAATAACGAAAGTGTTTCTCTCTCAGAACAACGAACTTGCAGAGTGACGAACAGTAACATGATTTTCCCTTTTTATAATCAAGCACCTCTGAGTCACCGTCAGAAAAGAAAGAATAATGATAGAGAATCTTCCCCCTTTGGAGGGCAGTGGGATATATTTCAGGAAAGATATAAAGAAAATAGAAAAAATGACATTATTTTACGTCAATTGATTGAAAGAAATGTAGAATCAGGTAACGATTGCAATCCTGCCAGTGGTCTTCCCCGGAGTCTTCGACTTGAGCTCGCTTCGAAACATCCTTTTCATTCCCGCAGGCCCCAGACTGTTTATGACCTCAGCAGGAATGCGCCACCGCGCGGATTTGTGGTTTACCCCCGCCCTCCCCCTCCCCCTCCCCCTCCCCCCCCCCCCCCCCCCCCCCCTCTTTGCCAAGTCTGTGGCACCTCGCTATCGTGGGATTTTGCTCTTTTCTCTTTTCTCCGCCAACGAAGTGGCCGGAGGCATTGTTTTCGGGGCGTCCGTCCGTCCGTACGTCCGTCCGTACGTCCGTCCCGTTTTGTTTTTGTCAATATCTCAAGAACCGTGAGGTGGTTTTGCATCAAACTTGGTATGAGGGTATATCCTGGGGGATAATACTTTGTTTGGATTTTAGGGTCACGGGGTCAAAGGTCAAAGGTCACAGGTTATTTTGTGAAAAAAGGTTGAAATTTCATGTTTTTCTCCATATCTCGCAAATGGTTCAAGGTATCTTCATGGAACTTAGTATATATATGAACCGATGGGCAGTGATTATCTAGGGAAGTTGGGGATCATGGGTCAAAGGTCAGGGGTCAAAGTTCAAGGTCAACTCCTCAAAATATCACTACTTTTCTATATTTATGCAATGCCTGGAGGATTTTTTTAACTTGATGTATGCATGTATAACCCAATATATATTCTGCGGGAAGTTTCGTGCCAAAAGGTCAAAGGTCAAGTGAAAGTGCTAAATTGCACTTCTTCCTCCATATCTCAAAAGTAACTCAAGGTATTATCATGAAACTTACATATTTATGCATGTTCTACCTAACAGTGATTCTCTTTGGAACTGTGAGGTCAAAGGTCAAAGGCCAGGTTTAGAAAATAATATTTTACCATTTGATACTGAATTTATATTTTTTCTCAATACCTTGAAAATTACTCAATGCATAAACTTATAAAAGGGTCAAAAGTCCAGTAAAAATCATCAGTTCCCCCAAATACCTGCACTCTGACGTTTTAATCATTCATCGAATTGATAGTTCTAGGAAAGTGAACATTCAGCACATTTGTGGCAAACCTGTCATTTTAATATCTTGCCAATTGTGTGAAACTGTCATCACACATGGTCAAGACATTGTACTATAGACCTGCATTATTGCGGAGGCATACACCTGTCGCCGTAGCGACATTTTTTATTTTTATTTTTTTTTATTTTTTTTTTAATGAAGATGTTCGCACGCAGTGTCTTTTCCCCGTACCACTGCGCGTTCTGTTTCAATTCGTTTGGGTTGTAGGTTTTTTTTTTCCTTGAATTTTCACTATGCCCTATAAACACGTGGAACACGCACCAGCCATACACCACAGGTAGCTCACCGCAATTTTTGCAGCCAAATACTCGACTTTGTCAACACGAAACCCCCTAAAACAATAAAGAGATGATGGAGTACCTTGTATCGATGCATAAACGAAATACCATTGATGGAGAATAAAATATTCTTTAAAAAAAAATGAAATAGAGTTCAGCCAACATATGAGTTTGTCGTCCCACAAGTTTTACACGTGTTTTTCACAAATTTGATAACACTTATATAGTTAGAACATGCATGTCGCCAATTCTCGAGGATGTCGCACACAATGTTGCAGGCTTCTGTTGTGTCGCACAATATTATTACAGCGACATGCTCATACCCGTGGCTACACTGGCGTCGTAAATAGGTAGTTCATAACTACAATCAAACTGAAGCTTACTAAAGTACTAGTATACCACCCACAAGATCTTGCGATATTCCTCTGAAACTCACAGAACTTGGATTTACTTATGTTACCTCAACCTCGGTATGCGCAGCTTGATTTTCCTCCCTTTGGAGTTGAATGTGGAGGTTTTGTGTTTCTCTGAAGGAAGAAGAGCGTGTTCGAAAGAAAAAAATAATCCGGTAAGTCCATTTTCCTTGAAAATCAATCGATTAATGATTTACACTGTCAATCTGAATATAATCTGTATGTAAAAATAAAAAATAAAAAAACAAACACGTAACTCGGATTATTTTCAGTCTAAAATCATGTTTTGGGGCCAATAGGCCACTTATCATAGGCCTACTATAATGCACCATCTGCATAATGAAAACACCAACGTAACTTTGAAATACAAAAAAAATAAAATAAAATAAATAAATGAATAAATTAGTGCAGGCCGAACTAAAGGCCAAAGAGTGACCTACATATCCTAAGCCCGCCGCACACTATTGGAATACGACTCACGACTATGACTGACCGACTTTGGATTTGAAAAAACAAAACAAAACAAAAAACAACTCGTTTATGCTGAAGCTGCTGTGACTTGTTCAGGATCCAAACTCTGTCAGTCCTATAGTCGTGAGTATGGGATGGGCTTTATTCCATCAAGGAGCTTCAAGCTCTGATTCCATCCTCGACTGTATCATGGAGCTACTGGCACTGTTCTCCACGATTGCGTCATAACGAGGCAGGTTTGTGAAAATGTGTCTTTCCCTCTTCCTCTCTCTCTCTCTCTCTCTCTCCCTGCAATCTGATCACTCCATCTCTGGCGTGGTTTCTTCTTCCTCTTTTTTTGTGAGTCTGACCCGACTCAAGGTCAATAAACGTTCGATCTATTTCTGTACCCGTGTCAAGACAGGTGGACTGGAACACTCCCTGGTGTCAGTGTGCTTGTGAGTATGTGTGTGTGTGTGTGTGTACTGTGTGTGTATGTGAGTGTGTGTATGTGAGTGTGTGTGTGTGTGTGTGTGTGTGTGTGTTGCTGTTCCAAACGTAAACCAGCGCGAGCGGGTATTGCATTCATGCATGCATCTGGTCGGGCTGGGAGCTGGTTGAGGTAATGTCTTCCTTCATGTACAGTACTGAATGAATAGAGAGTTCCCGTCTCCCCGGTAAACCACCTCCCTGGTAAAACGATCGACTGCTGAACAGGGCATGCTAAGGCTGCTTACAAGGTAGATGTCATCTATCTCATAGCAAGTCCGCGTGATAGTCTAGCACTGTGGTGGAGCCTCTAAAATCACGAGAGTTTACCAACATATGAATTCAGACAATATTAAAAATATCTAACTACATTAAGATATCATGTAGGAACTACTGTCTTATTTGGCAGCACAGCAAGTCACTTCTCACCACCGCAGTGTTGTCAAGTTGTGTGCGCGTACAATCTGTATGTATAATCCGTGCTTCGCTGCATAACGAGCCTCGATCTAACCAGGGTGGCCGGTGGTGAGTAAAACGCAGCGCCTAGTAGTATACAAAGTATACTGATGCATATCTGATCGCCTCAAAGTTGCCGCAGCTATACTCGTCTTTTTTTCCCCTCCGGCAGGATTGACCACTGTTTATGGTCTTCGTATTTGTTTTTGTTTCCCCTCCTGCAATGGCTGTTCTATGTCAAACCCGTCTTCGTGTACCATACTACTAGTCCTAGTCGTACATCCTCGCCTCATGTACCATAATCTGTGATCACGCATTGTCGGCACTGTACATACCGCTCGCATGCATGCACGCATTACCGCATCGCACAAACAGCTTCAGAGGAGTGTTAGCGCTGCGGCACTGCCCGGATAACTGACGGTCACAGAACTCTACACAAGTTCTGTGCTGGCGATCCGGTTCTCACGAGTTACACGCAGAATGATCGTTGAGGGAGCTATATAAAGATTCGAACGATTCGAACGAGCCGTTAGTATTTATTGACGTTGTACAGCGTCGATAATATCCGAAACCATTATTGCATGATTACTAAGATATGAGAGCACTTTGGGGCGAGTAAGTCTCACTGTGCTGGTTATATGAAAGGTACTTTAACCTGAAACACAAACTAAGACAAGGCAATCTCAGGGAAACTTTGTAAAGGTACCAAAACTTCATATTATCTTTAAGAACGACTGGAACACGATGTGCTATACGTACCAGAATTTCAATTAAATTGATTCAGCACAAGAACTGATCACCAGTCGTTCTTACGTCAGTCGTAACTTTAAGAACAGCTTTATGAAACACCCCCTGGAGAAGTTACTTATTGCATGCTGCGGGTTGTGAGTCGGAATGTTGGCGATTTGTAGATAGTGAATTTGATGTAGTTATCAGTTTTGCGCTTCATTAATGTGAATTTCTAAGTTATATTCTCCTATTAGGCATTTATGTGCATTCTTCATGGATAATGATACATTTTCTTCGAAATCATTTACCAATATATACATGTTTAAAATGTCATTATACATGTTTAAAATACCATGTTGTTTTAAATTAATTGTGTTTAAAATAAGATTGTAATCATGTCAAATAAATATAACTTCATATTTCACTTATCTGTCTGACCGTTCCTTGTCTGTTTGAATATATATACGTCCATCTATTGGGAGAAACGATCAAAGATGTATATGTTGAGTTTCTAATATTCACATGCGGTTAGCAACGTTTAGCCTTCGCTGGACTTTCGACTGCCTCAAAACTAAAACACGCGAACATAAACTACCCACCGCCACAAAAGCGTCACAATAACCGGCATTGAGAATGACATGCTTACATTACACAACATTCATTTTTATTGTTACACCCGAAAGCAAACATGCAATATAACGTTTAGACATATCACAGTGACCCTAAAAACGTACAATTTGAAAAAAAACAAAAAACAAAAACTATAGGCCCTACAAGGAAACACAAAGCATATCGTGATCTCTATTCTGTTGACATGATGATGAGGGTAAGAAAACACGATGCTATATATGAATAGAATAATAATGGTGCACTACATGTACTAAAATATGTAGGGCCTAGGCCTATTATAGTATACCGGAGTTATGATCGACCGTCAAAGTAAATGCACGTATACGTATACAAAATAGCAATCTATACGCATATTGGAAACTTGTTGTTGGGCTTTTTTTTTTTTATGCACTCTGTTTGCATGTACATTTATTGATGATAGATTACCATAGGTTCTCTTAGGGTGCAATGATACAATATGGACCTAGGAGCTCGGAGGCAGACTACAAAGCATAGGCCTAATATAATGTATGAGTAGGCCCAATCAAAGATATTTTTCACCACTTGCTGGGGATATTCAAAGCTCTGTACACATACTAGATAATCGTGCATTCATCTTGGACCTTCCGCAACTAAAGAGGGCGTTGTGTTTGAAAAGGAAAAATTACCGGCGCCCGGCCGGCGTGTTTTTTTTAGACGGCACAGATTGGGGAAACTAAAAATTTATCGGGGACCCTATCCCTAAACCTAACCCTAATCCTAATCCTAACCATAACCATCAAACCCTAACCCTAACCCTAACCCTAACCCTAACCCCAACCCTAACCCTAACCCTAACCCTAACCATAACCAAAAACCCTAACCCAACGTTTTTCCCATAGGTTTAACACGCGCCATGCCCCAATCTGTGCCGTCTTTAAAAAAAACGCCGCCCGGCCATATTGTAAGATCAAGCCAGCACGTTCGCTGGGCACTACGAAAAGTTCTCATTTCCAAGGTAAGATTCACACATTCTTCATGATGTACGTAATTTTCTGCATGAAAGTACAAGGTAGATAGATAGTGGTTCCGATATCTAGAGCTCTTTTATCGAATTTGCTGTTGGATTTGATGAAATCGGTGCCAGTACTTGCACATTCCATGGTCACGTTACAAACTGTGTAGATTTCTATTCTATATAGAAAAACCTACGGTAACTTTACACGTAAATTTAGTGATGTAAATTACAACGTATGGAGGTGTATCCTATTACCGAACGATTTTTACTTAATTTCTCCAGACGGGCAACATTATGCTTCAAGTTAGCTAAAGATCTCCCAGAAGATAATTAAAATTCTGATAAATTTAGCTGTATCAATATTATTTGAAAACTAAGCCACGCACTTTACAAAATCTGTATTTCAAATAACCCTTCCACAAAAACCGTGTCTTTTTACCGACGCAAATCGTATTGTATTTACCGAACATGCCCCCTCTGTATGGGGAAATTTAGGCATTGCATTTTCGGTCAATGTTATTAACGCAGAATAACAAACATCAACATTTCAGCGATTTCTACTAAAATTTTCTGTTTTTTTGCTGCAGTTTAGCAATTTTCTGCACCGGCCTCCCTTGGTAGATAATAGCGCGTGCGTAGTGCAATGGTGCGCGCGTATACGAGTTGTTTTAACGGGCTTCCATTGAAAATGTACGCGTTCGGTAATAGGATACTGTTCGGTAATAGGATACCTGCCTATACAAACCAATCAATGCAAGTAGACAGTGCCAAGTTAGTGATCATTTTGTATTGGTGATGGACGACTCTGGACTGATTTTATCGTGTGAGTAGGGTCTGCAATCAAAGAACCCTAGAACACCAGTTAAAAGTCTAGCTATTTTATTCGAGGCTGTTGTAACTCTGACACTGTCTGACTCTGAGTCTCTGATCAATCTCTCAACTTTGTCATGTTTTCTCGAGATGCTACGAAGCTTGAAATTGAAGTTGAAGGGAACTTGATCGAAAGATCGGTCTGTAGGCCTATCTGGTTGTTGGGGGATATGTTCCGTGGAGATCCTGCCCTGTCTTCTGTGGGTGTCGCAATTAATTTGATCAAAACCAATGACAATGTAGATCTAATAATGTAATGGTGCATGGTGATCTCACCTGTATGATTGTGCTTCTTTTCTTACAGAATTTGCCACCGGCACCAGGAGCCACCATGTCTGCTTTGCCCAGGCCAAAGATGAGGGGACTGCTCAGCAGCTTTCTCACCAGGCATTTCTTGATTGGAGCCTCGTTAGCAGTCATTGGAGCTGCTTCTGTCAAGATCTTCTGTAAGTTTAAGCCATCCATCTTACTGCATTCAAAAGTACCTTTTTGAATGCAGTCAACCTTGCCTAAGTTGAATCTATTTGGACTAAAGAAATAGTGTCAACTTAAAAAAAAAATGAAAATTTGGCTTATGAGGGATTAAAATCGATAGAATACAGTATAGTTAAACTCGCCTAAGTCGACATCGCATATGTCGAATAATCGCGCAAGTCGATGATTTTAAAAAGTCCCGATTTTTCCCCATTGACTTACGTGTATTAATTCACTCATAAGTCGAAATTTGTAAGTCGAATACTCGCCTAAGTCGATGAAATTCCAAGAACACTTTCACGGAAAAACCATTAAATTCGCTGTGCCTAAGTCGAATAAGATTTTATTGTGCAATAAATCATTGTCAAAATCACGAGACGCCAGTTTTTGTTTACTAGCCCGACCAGACAGGTGAAAAAAAAATGATCTAAAGTATCAAAATTCAAAGCGATCGCATGCGATTGTTGAACTCTCTTCGTGTTTGGAGGTCCGCTGCTGGACAGCCCTGTCGCGCTACGTACAAGTGTACGTACAGCGACTGGGCTGTGTATAGTCTGTGTATGTTTGCAGTCTGCGCTGTGCAGTGGGTGGATGAAGCTGCCGAGTTTTCAAAGCGGAAAGTAGGGGGAAAGTTACGGGCACAGGTAAATCAGGATTACACCTCTACACGCATTTCAAGCCACGGTATGGTAAACTGGAATCAATCACTGCTCAAATATCGTTCATATTCACTTCCCCAAGGTTTAACAAGGGTGTAAAGTAAGCGGACCTGTGCCAATACTAATGCACTGTCCATGCAAAGTTAGCCGCGGCCCTGCCGGGCGACCCGTGCTGCGGCACACCTCTCCAGCTCTCGGCTCCAGAGTCACTGGCGTAGCCAGGGGGGGGCGATGGGGGCGGTCGCCCCCCCTAAGATTTGGACCGGGGATTTGGGAGGCGGAAAAAAAAATGCGTGTATACTGTATGCATGCACATACATTTCATTCAAAGTGTGCACCAGATCGTTGAATTTCAATTCAAAATATGCAAAATCTCTCGTGCTTGGGAGGGGGTATCCCCCTCCCAAACCCTCCCCCTCTGTGCCTCTTTCCCTAGCTAAGTACACTTTTTAGATTTACAAAAAATTCTGAATAATTCTGAGTGCACAAGACTTATCACTTATATTCCGAAAACTGAAGGTTCCCTCATGTATAAGGGGAATTTCCCCTTTTAATCGACCCTTTCCTCCCTCAGCCCCCCCCCCCCCAATCAGGTGTTTTCTTTTTTTTTTTGTGGTGATTTCCCAAATGTTGATTCCATCAAATATGCGTATACGAGATATCTCAATTTCAACCTTAAAAAGATAAAAGCTCCATGGGAAGGGAAGGGTGGAGTTAACACTCGCCCACGCCTTCTCCTGTGGCTATACCCAGATCGCTTTATTTCAATTCTAAAAACGCAAAAGCTCCGCGAGCGGGAAGAGGAATCCCCCTTCCCCTAAGCTCTACCTCACTAGACTTTATACATACGCACAGATGGTGCACATTCGGAATAAGAGCTAAATTCCGTGATTTTAACACTTCGATGAAAAAGTATCGCACCAAAAATTTGCACCAGATCGCTGAATTTCAGGTCTGAAAACGCAAAATCACCTTCGTGTGGGAGGGGATATGCCCCTATCTACACCCTCGTGTGCATGCTTTTTCTGTTTGATTGCTGAACAGACAGCATTCATGATACTCAGTGTAAGAATTAGTACAAGAAGACTAGTGTATTCATATTATACCATTTTATAGGCAAATTGTTCAATAATAATCTACACTAAAATATACTGCAACCTTAAACAAGTAGGACTGTTTCAACTCGTTAAAACACGCAAAAACATGCATCAAATTGCACCATTTGCAACATCAAAATGCAAAAAGTTCTCACCGTGGGAGGGGGGACACCCCCCTCCCATACCCTCCCCTACCCCCTCGCTCGCTCCGCTCGCTCGGGTTTAGTCGCGTTCATGATATTCAGTGAAAAGAATTGATACAAGAAGTGTATCTAAATTATACCATTTTATAGGCAAATTGTTCAATAATAATCTACACTAAAATATACTGCAACCTTAAACAAGTGGGACTGTTTCAACTCGTTAAAACACGCAAAAACATGCATCAAATTGCACCATTTGCAACATCAAAATGCAAAAAGTTCTCACCGTGGGAGGGGGGACACCCCCCTCCCACACCCTCCCCTACCCCCTCGCTCGGGTTCAGTCGTGTTCATGATATTCAATGAAAAGAATTGATACAAGAAGTGTATTTGAATTATACCATTTTATAGGCAAATTGTTCAATAATAATCTACACTAAAATATACTGCTACCTTAAACAAGTGGGACTGTTTCACGTCGATAAAACGCGCAAAAACATGCATCAAATTGCACCATTTGCAACATCAAAATGCAAAAAGTTCTCACCGTGGGAGGGGGGACACCCCCCTCCCACACCCTCCCCTACCCCCTCGCTCGCTCCGCTCGCTTGGGTTTAGTCGCGTTCATGATATTCAGTGAAAAGAATTGATACAAGAAGTGTATCTAAAATTATACCATTTTATAGGCAAATTGTTCAATAATAATCTACACTAAAATATACTGCAACCTTAAACAAGTGGGACTGTTTCAACTCGTTAAAACACGCAAAAACATGCATCAAATTGCACCATTTGCAACATCAAAATGCAAAAAGTTCTCACCGTGGGAGGGGGGACACCCCCCTCCACACCCTCCCCTACCCCCTCGCTCGGGTTCAGTCGTGTTCATGATATTCAATGAAAAGAATTGATACAAGAAGTGTATTTGAATTATACCATTTTATAGGCAAATTGTTCAATAATAATCTACACTAAAATATACTGCTACCTTAAACAAGTGGGACTGTTTCACGTCGATAAAACGTGCAAAAACATGCATCAAATTGCACCATTTGCAACATCAAAATGCAAAAAGTTCCTACCGTGGGAGGGGGGACACCCCCCTCCCACACCCTCCCCTCCCCCCTCGCTCGCTCCGCTCGCTCGGGTTCAGTCGTGTTCATGATATTCAATGAAAAGAATTGATACAAGAAGTGTATTTGAATTATACCATTTTATAGGCAAATTGTTCAATAATAATCTACACTAAAATATACTGCTACCTTAAACAAGTGGGACTGTTTCACGTCGATAAAACGCGCAAAAACATGCATCAAATTGCACCATTTGCAACATCAAAATGCAAAAAGTTCCTACCGTGGGAGGGGGGACACCCCCCTCCCACACCCTCCCCTCCCCCCTCACTCGCTCCGCTCGCTCGGGTTCAGTCGTGTTCATGATATTCAATGAAAAGAATTGATACAAGAAGTGTATTTGAATTATACCATTTTATAGGCAAATTGTTCAATAATAATCTACATCAAAATAAACTGCTACCATAAACAAGTGGGACTGTTTCACGTCGATAAAACGCGCAAAATCATGCATCAAACTGCACCATTTGCAACATCAAAATGCAAAAAGTTCTTACTGTGGGAGGGGGGACACCCCCCTCCCACACCCTCCCCTACCCCCTCGCTCGCTCCGCTCGCTCGGGTTCAGTCGCGTTCATGATATTCAGTAAAAAGAATTAATATAAGAAGTGAATCTAAAATATATACCATTTTATAGGCAAATTGTTCAATAATAATCTACATCAAAATGAACTGCCACCATAAACAAGTGGGACTGTTTCACGTCGATAAAACGCGCAAAAACATACATCAAATTGCACCATTTACAACATCCAAATGCAAAAAGTTCTTACCCTGGGAGGGGGGACACCCCCCTCCCACACCCTCCCCCCCTCGCTCGCTCCGCTCGCTCGGGCTCGGTCGCTTCGCTCCCTCGCAGACTAACCGCCCCCCCTAAGATGAAATCCTGGCTACGCCGTTGTCCAGAGTAGACAACATACATGTACGTACATTTATACATAATGTACGTGTGGTGTAACTGTTGTTAAGTCAATTTTTTTCGACTTACGCACAAGTCGAAAATCGCCTAAGTCGATGTGTTTTGCTCAGTCCCGAGAAGATCGACTTATGCGAGTTTAACTGTATAAAGAGAAGAGGGCTTGAAAAGACATTTGACTTTGGCAGTTTTTTGACATAAGTGAGGTCAACTTAAGCAAAGTTGAACTGTAATCAATTATCTACACATTTCTTTTCCTTTTCATGGACTCTTCAAACCAAAATGTTTCCATTGCATGTGATCTCTTTGCTAGTCTTACTGGTCTTATTGTTGTAATAGCATATGTTATAATGTTCGGTCGACATTGAGCATAGCAATAGCTCCATAAATTTGTGTGCAGTCTAGATACATATGAATTTTGCTGTTGAATAGTGTGCCACAACTTAAAAAAAAAAACAATATTGCACATAATTATGATCTGTTGCTGATTAAGAATGAAAATAAGGATGCTGATTGTAGAAATGACCTTAGCTCAGGCTCCTCTCTGAGCAAATACTTTTAAATTCCCTTTGTGAAATTTTATATCAAATGCTCTTTAAATATTGAATTTGACCAGTGTTACTTTTCAGTTCACTCTATTTTATGTGATTTCATGGTTCTTTATTTTTGTTTTGATCTCCTTTCTCACCCCCTTCAGTAGCTGACTTGCTAAGTCCCCCTCACTGTGCAGGTAGCTCCCTTGAAAAAATAAAAAAAATTGCCTATTTCATTTCCAACAAGAGACGGAAAGTCTCCCCGATTTGAGAATAGTTATCATCTCTCGAGATGCATGTACATGTAACACACTAGAATATGTGTATCTCCCCAATTCCTCATGGACTCTCCATCATTTTGATGAGTTCATTTTGGCAGCCTTGCAGTGGGAGTTGCTATTGCTTAAATCAGACAAGCAAAAAGTTTTGAAGCCCCCCTTTTTTTTTCCATTTTTCCCATGCAAACCGATGAAGTCAACAATACAGAGGCCCAAAGATAATGACTGTTTTGATAGTGATGGGCAAGTCAAATTCATGTTTGCACAAGTATTCTACAACAATTTGAAAATCTGCTTGCCTGACCGTGCAAGTGGTAAAAAACAAAAAAGAAGTTATCTAGCACCCTGAGAGTAGTGCATATTGATTTGTCACTATCAATTTGTTACTGTTGTTGGTTTGTTTTGTTAGATTGTTGATGAAGATAAAGTTACTTGAATGCAAGCATAAATGTTCTATGATATTCTTTTCCCCATAATGTACTATTCATTATTATGCATGTATTTGGTATATGAAGCAGCATGTGAATTGGGAAAATAAAGTTGAAAAAAAAAGAAGCATAAATGACATCTCTATGCTCTGTTTCAGTGTGTGATGCCAGGAAAGCTCGATATGCAAATTTCTACAAGACATACGATGCCCAAGCTGACTTTGAGAGGATGAGAGAGCTGGGAGTATTCCAGTCTGCGAGACCTCTAAGTGAAGAGTAGTGTTGTCATCGCTTTCTGTAGTTAGAATGTCCCATCTTCAATTCAGGTTAGTATCTACATGCTCTTAGCTGTCGGACAATATAACATTTGCAGAATACATGTACTCCTTTTTCATGCGGTTGCCTTGCATGAAATGATTAGAAGTGTTGAATCATAATTTGGGGACTTTGTGCTGAATATATAAGAATTGCCTCTCATTTTTTCACACTGATGAAATAGATGAAAAGGACTTGATAAAAGAGACTTGCAAGAAGTTAGTTATTAATGTAAACGCAGAAATTTTCGCGGTACATTAATTTTCGCATATTTCTCGCTACTTTTGGCCAGCGTGAATTAAAGAACCCACAAAAATATAATCACAATCTTATCTAAACGTTTTGAATGGTATGACAATTGCATAGCGTGACTTCAAGAACCTGTGAATATGTTTTTGAGCCGCCCAGTGGGAGAAGGTAATTGCGCGAAAATATTGACATTTACAGTAGCCATTACTATTTCAACAAAGTTTTGTTTCACAGCATACTCCATTGACCCAAAACTGTTCTGTCTACACATTGACCCCCCCCCCCCAAAAAAAAAAAAAAAGAAGAAGAAGAAGAAGAAGAAGAAGAAAAACAAAAAAAAAGTTTCTAAATGGAAACATTTCTGGTGTACCATGAATATGAGCTATCTCGCAAAACTGATTGTTCCTGAAGTACAGTATTACATTCCTTCTCCCTCACTAAAACAAATGGTGGACTTTAGTGCTTTTGAAGGATAATGTTGCATCAGGATGACTTTGTTCATGTGAAGTACTTTTCACAAGTGAGAGATTTTGCCAGATCTTGACAGATCTGTGTAGCATTGTTTTGACTTTAACTTTCAAAGAAGATGCACATACGGTGTATTTGATCTGTTAGCAGCCAACTGTATGATCTCTGAAAATCTGCCCCTTACATAGTATAAAACATTTTACTGTAAGGGAAGTCTTTATTTGTTTCCCAGTCTTTTTTCTTGAGTTCTGTCCACCATTCAACCTCACCATTCAATCTTCAGTCAGAGTAGTTCAAATGTAGTTCATGGATTACCCAAAGTGTTGATTTCATATTTGTGCACAACACATTGTGTACGGTCACAGACATTCAATGACTAATGCATGCTGACACATTCGTGTTCAGGGTACATCGGTTTTGTGTTTGGTTTAGTCCATGGACTAAATTCAAATTATAGAGTTGACTTAAACAGACAACTCCTTCATTATGTTGAAACTCCGTCATAGCTGAACAAAGGAGTATACAGTCAAACTCGGATACCTCGAATTCGTCGGGACTGAAGAAAATGGTTCGACGTACGCGAATTTCGAGGTACGCGTACGTCGAATTTTCTTCGACTTATCCAATGTTTATCGATGTTCGACGTTTATCGATGTTCAACATGGTGTCATAGTTCCTACTGATTGTTTGCATGCTTGTCAAGTGGAATTGAATCAACCTTTATATGAATGAATTGAGTGAAAATCGGAAATGATATCAAAATTTCAGAAATAAAGACTTTGGTGGCCCTATCGCGCCACCAAAAAAAAAAAGTAGGATGTTTGCCTTTACTTTTGAAAATGAACAGCGGAAACAATCGGCTCCGTAAGATGCTAAAATGAATGTCAGAGGTTTGCGTTCAATAACTTTGTGGAAATGAATGAACGGTAATATTCTACTCGGTATGATACTAAAATAAATGTGGGAAGTTTGCTAATACTTTTGGAAATGAATAACGATAAGACTCAGCTCCGTATGGTACTAAAACTAATGTCAGATATTTGATTTTGCGTTCGGAAATGAATAAGGATAACATTCGGCTCCGGAAGACGCTGGATTAAATGTCGAATTTTTGCTATGACGTTCGGAAATGAAAAACAATAACATTCAACTCCGTACGATGGTTAAATAAATGTCGGATGTTTCCTTATACTTTCGAAAGGAAATAGCAATAGCTTTCGACTCCGGAAGATGCTAAAATAGATGTCAGATGATCGTTTTTATGTTCGGAAGTGAATAGCAGTAATATTCTGCTCCATCATGTCCATACGATGCTAAAACAACTGTCTGATGTTTGCTTTTATATTTCGAAATGAATAACAGTAACATTCAGCTGCGTTTAATGGTAAAATTAATGTTTGATGTTTGCTTTGACGTTCGGAAAAGAGTAACAATAATATTCAACTCCTTGCAATGATAAAACAAATGCTGGATGTTTGCTTTTACGTTCGAAAGTAAATTGCAATAACATTTAGCTCCTGAAGATGCTAAAATAAATGTCAAATATGTTTGCTTTGATGTTCTGAAATGAATAACAATAATATTCAACTCCGTACGCTGACAGAATAAATGCCGGATGTGTGTTCACTTGACGTTCGAAAGTAAATATCTATAACATTTAGCTCCGGAAGATGCTGAAATACATGTCGAATGATTGCTTTTACGTTTGGCATGTTTGCAAGTGAATAGCAGTAACATTCTGCCCCATACGATGATAAAAAAAAATATTGGATATTTGCTATGGTACATTTCGAAATAAATATCAGTAACATTCAGCTATACATTTGAAGGTCCAAAAATGTCTGATGTCTGCCTTGACGTTCAAAAATGAAAAACAGTAACATTCGGCTCCGTGCGATGATAAAATAATAATAGTCAGATGATTCATTTCACTTTCGGAAGTGGACAGCAGTAACATTCGGCTCCGTTCGATAATAGAATAAATGTCGGATGTTTGAAATGAATAACGGTAATATTCTGCTCCGTACGATGCAAAAATAAATAACAGATTGTTGCTTTAACATTTGGAAATGATTAATGGTATTAATCCGCTCAGTTAGATGCTAAAACAAATAGCGGATGTTTGCTTTCACGTTTGGAAATGGATTAGGATAGCATTCAGCTCCGTAAGATTCTAAAATGAATGTCGCTTGTTTGCTTTTACATTTAAAAATGAATAACGGTAACTTTCGGCTTTTTACAATGCTAAAACAAACGTCGGATGCTAACAAATGTCAGCAAATGCTCCCATTTTCTCATTTCAAACGTAAGTTTTGACCTCCTAAATATATAGGCATCAACTTTTATAATAATCTCTACGCCTATTTGCCAAATCTTAAAACACAGAGTAAGATGATTGAATTTTCTATTCATTTGTTTTAGACATGGGCATCTGTATCACTTCAATAATGCTTAATATTAATTAATCTATGTTTAGTAGGACCGATTTAGTTTTTCTAATGTTTTTCCTGATTTTTTTTTTTGTGTCACCAGATTTTACTTTCGACCAACAGAAAATAAAAATCAATGACATTGGTGGCCCGATAAAAGTTGGTGCGGAGCCCTGTCTATTCTATTCTTCATTGTGATCGGCCTAAACTTCCAGATTTTCATTATCGCATTGATGGAAAAAAAAGTTTCAGTGCTTGCGTTCTCGGGGAAGAATAAATGAAACAAACTTCGTGAAAAGGCCAAAAAAAAGTTTAAAAAAAAAGGCACTACGCAGGAGATTGATGTTTTGGCAGTGGAGCGTGATTAATGGCAAAGATAGGGTACCTATAGCTGTCAACGTAAGCAGGTGCGCAACGACGTTTGAGAAATCTACACGCACGGTATGACTATCTCGATCAAAAATCAGAACACAGTGGTTAAAGAAAAGCAGATGATGGGCAGCGCGTAGTGCTATCGTAAGTACAACTCCATTGGCACGGGTGCTATGTGCATACCATGTACGTGTGTTAGTAGGTGTTGGGGATTTTTCTTGTCAGCTTTGTATCGGGTATTTCTTAATTGGGCGCGCGATTGTTCTGGTCTCAGCATATTTACAATCGAGTGTGAAAACATTTGTGACATGTCTTCGCTGTCCACGCGCGCTTAATCGGAGATGCTGAGTGATGTTTGCAATTTCGATTCGAGCAACATGCTGGGAAAAACAATAAGTTAATTAAGATCGGGACATTAGATTTCCCTTCGAGGTAACCGAAATTCGAGTTATCTTCTTCGAGCTACGCGAATTTTAATACACGGAAACTCCATAGGAACAATCGGGACTTTCATTTTGCCCCCGAGGTTAGTGATATTCGGCTTATCCGACGTCGAGGTATCCGAGTTTGACTGTATAAAGAAGTACATGTATTGCTAATGATTTTGGGACCTGAATTTTTATTTCGCTGTCACTAGGTTCTGTTGTTACTGTTTGTTTTAACAGGATCACACTGTACTGTCATTGTGAATTTGGCTTCTTGTCTTTTCTCACCCTCATACTGTCTTCCTTCTGTTTGTTTTTGGCAACCTTTCCTCACAGGTATATGAGACAACCAATGGAGGACTTCATCAACAACCACTGTACAGAAAACCTGTGTGTGCAACATGTGCTGTCAGCCTCAGTCCTTAGGTGTGCTGTGTGGTGTCACCTGTGTGTTTCTCAGCTGATCCAAAGTCCCCATTTCGCACTTCACTAATACACACTGCTCTCATTCATTCTTTGCGGTCAATATTGGCCTAGCCCACATTTATCAACGATGGATTGATTAAATCAACCACAGCTACTGTCCTCTTGGGCAGATGCCACTCTTATTGAAACATTGAGAAACATGAGGGGACAGGTGGTTTCATATTACAGAATGGTTTGGACTATGAAGTTTGTCCTTTCACTGCTGGTCCTGCTTACACAGCATTCTCATGGTCTTTGGTCATAAGCATTCACACTTGCTTCAACAAGGGAGCCTGCTGGAAACCTGAAATCAATTGAGTGACGTCCTCTTGCTTTCTCATTTTGACATGTCTTGTTATAATTATTATAATAAATGATTTATTGAACTTGAGAGGTATGATTTTGTCATGACATTTCATCCGTGTTGCAGTTTTCCAGTTACAGTTGCATCATAGAAGAGAGTGCTAGAGAAGAATGTGTGTGCTGTGATGTCAAATTTACAGTTTGTATGAACATTTCTTACATAAGGTGGGGATAAGATGGTCTCAAAATTGACTCGTCCCATCACTGCCACAAATCTGTTTAGATGCCACATATCAAATCACACATCATATCAAGCATGAGCAGTCATACAAAACTTTGTACATGCAGATAATGAATGTGAAACATATCCAGTCTTATAAATATCAAGGAAGTTTATTGAGCAGTTTTGTGTAATTATTGAAATACATCTTCAAAGAAGTAACATGAATTCATCAAAATATTTAAAACAGCTGAGAGCTGTTGGTACAATATATTTCAATGAGCCAATGTCATGTTCAGATTATACATGTACAGTACATTTGAAGAGAGAATCTTGTTGTAGATTTGAACAATTTGACATTAATCAGCCCAATATGTACATCTTCATCAAGCTTTAAGAACAAATCACTTTGGTAACCATGCTGGGAAATCGTCAATATAGAAGTGTGCTGATTTTTGCAATAACTGAAGATGTGATGGGTGAATGTGTTTACATAGTTACGGGATTCATAACTGTGTACGGCAGTGTTCACAAGGCTACCCTGTTTTAAACTACAAAACCAATGCCGATCCATTCTCTCTTTCTTTTTCAATTTTCCAAGGACATGAGAAGACGTTTTTGTCTGTCGATGTCTAAATGGTTTGTTACTTTAAAAAAAAATGATAACAATAATTACAAAAACAGTCACAGAATTATGTATATAACGGGTAAATGTACACTGTAGTTCATTGCATCTTGATTTTGATTTGGGATCAGAGTACTCCGACAGAAACAACATCCTTGAACACGTTTCGGTCAGCATTTCAATGGGAAATCCAGAAAAGAAATAACATTCCAATTGAAAGTCGCAGATTTGTACAATTTTACACGAGTTTGAAAGACTGGTAAAACAGTTTGAAATACAATTAAGTGTGCAACATGCCATTGTGCTCCACACACTGTCCACAATCAAAGAATTCTTTTTTTTTACTGCCTCCTCCCTTTACATTTTTCCAATTTCATATAAATCGTGGAATGATAATATTACAACCGTATTCAAATCTGCGAGTGGTTACAGTACTGTAGAGTCGCGTGTAATCAAAGCACTCATGTCACACATTCATACCTTCAATTTCCTGAGAACAAGCACATTGCAAAGTTTGAATATCTTTGGAAGTGGAATTGAGAATACATGTAGTACGATAATCTGTGGAATCTGTAAGCTCTATTATTTCGTTTTTTTCCCCATGCGAGGTGAGTGTGAGGAGGTTTCGTAGAATTTCTTGATTTTTGTAGGAGTTGACTTCAAATCTTTCATGGATCCATGAGCGGCCAGTCTCTCCAGATGTCAGTCTTGGACGGGGCGTAGAGTTTCAGGGCGATGGCATCGTAGATATCCATGTTCGGGAAGAATCTTAGCCCAGTCAGCTTCTCGATGTCGTTGATAGTGGCCACGTGGTGCTCAACGTAGTCTGCCTGAGTCTGGTGGGAGACAAAAGGCGGTGAAAACAGCTGATTAAGTACTAGTACATGAATGAGTGAATAATTGAGTGACTGACTATGACTGAGAGAAGAAGTGGATTCAAGAGGAACGACTGCTGATTCAGCACATGAGTTATTGAATGAGTGAATGAATGAATGAATGAATTTACGAGTGAAAGCATGGATGAATAATGACTGACTGACTATGGCTGAGAGAACAAGTGGATTCTTCAATTCGAGAGATTAAAAAAAAAAAAAAAAACACTGATGAAGTACATGAATGCCAGAGTGAGTAAATGAATGGACAGATGAATGAACGAGTGAATGGCTATTACAGCTAAGAGAACAAGTGAACTCTTTAGTTCATCAAGATGAAAAAAAAAAAAAAAGCTGGATAAGTACATGAATGCCAGAGTGAGTTATGACAAATGAATGAACAAGTGAATGACTATTACAACTGAGAGAATGAGTGGATTCTTCCGTTTATAGTTTCCGCATTTTATCAAGATGTAAATTGCTGATTGCTGGAACCATCCCAGTATAAGAGTGACCAGTGAGAGTTGATAAGGGATTATAAGGAATAGGCTGTAACCTAAAGCACTGATATACATTAGTGTGCACGCTGGGTTGCTAAAGATTGAATTGAGGAGGTGCTTGACTTCGACTTGCCTGACAAGTTTTGATTCCATCGGAATTCCTCAGAACGAAAGCAGCCGACTGCACTTCTGCGCACGCGTCGTTGAGTACCTCGCCTCCTTTGCATCTCGTCACCACCATGAAGAAGTGTGTTGGCAGTAAGGTCATAGTATCACCAAAAGTAATCCTGTCCGAAGAAAGAATAGTGAATCAAATTTCTTAGGACAACCAACGACCTCATCAAAAGTACCAAGAAAACAGAACACACAAAAACAAAACAAAAATCCAGAAATGATCTCCTGTCAACTTATATATATATATATATATATATATATTTATTTATATATATATATATATATATAAACAGTGTGTACCGATTATACAACATTGGAGGTAAACGATATGCTATGATTTACTGACCCGTAACTGAAGGGGGTGAGTGAGGGGATTTCACGGAACCCTACCCTCCCCCGTTTACTCCGTGGTATTGCTCGGTATGTGTAGAATAACGGACCTGAACATAAACTTGAACTACAAAGGTCCACTTTTTATAATTCTGAATCCCCCATAAAAACCTAAATTACGGGCCTGAATCGTCCTAGAAACTTACCCATCTACTGTGTTGTTGTTGTCCCCGAATCCGTCGCTGTTGTAGTCGAACACCGGGCCGACAACGACATTGATCTCCAAGCTGATGTTAGCCCAGTGGGAAAGATGGGGGATGAGGAAACCATCCCAAACGTCTTCGGGTATTACGGGGTGAAAAGAAATGATAAGTATATTATACTTACATCCATATGGACCTTTGTACTTATAGACAAGCTATAGAACACAAAGAATCGAATATCGTTAAGTAGGTTCGTTGCAGACACGAGTGGGCTTGGCTAGTATCAGTAATACTGAGTGGATATTAAGCAAATTTGTCCAACAGTACTAAAAGTACTGAAACACCGTGAAAATTATTTGTAGGGCCTACCAGGTATAAAAGAATAAGGATATAATTGTTACTACGTACTTTATTATTTTCATCATGATTACAATCATGACGATGATAATGGATCTTATGATCAGTGTCATTTCTATCACATTATTATAAGATAGTGTAGATAAAGTGATAAGTTACCTTGTACGAAGCCACTGAACTGAGGAACGATATTCGATGAGATCATCGCGTCCGTTTTTGAGTCGTCACTGGAAAAGGCTGCAATTCGTATTGTTCAAGAAAAAAAAAGTTGGCACAATATCAGATTTAAGACTCAAAAGGACCAAAAAAAAAAAAAAATCTTTCAGAGACATACGTGAAGTCTAATTTTGATGTGACAGAGTTCTAGAATAAGATGAATTACAGACAAAGTCTGTGTTCATTACAAAATTTGCTATTATGAATCATTAAAGTATTTGATGTATTGTCAAAACAATACTACATCATGCTCGCTCCATTACTGTTTGTTTTACGTTGGAAAACACGTAGAGAATGACATGGACATGATGGAAGAGAGATTAAAGAACTGTACACAAATAACCTTAAATAGATATTGTCGATAGATTATTAAAAAGCCAAATAAAGAAATTAAATGGAAACAAAGTCAAAATGAAATGAAAAGATAGAGAGAGAACAAACAAAATATCGAAAAATAATACAAGTTTAAAGTATTACAAGGAGAATATAGGTAGTTGAAGCCCAGGTTGGCCAGACTGCCGGATAAACCATCGTAGTCGGAACAGCTCGGCGAGTAGTCGTTGTCGACTCGAACGTCGGGTCTCACTTCGCAATCGGCCAACGGGATAGCCGAGTCGAATGACTGGAAGGATGACAAGTGTGGACAAGTTTTAGAGGAAAGGGTAGCTAAAGACAAATTTCTTTTCATACTTTTTGAAGTAGATTGGTTGTGAGTTACATCACTTAATAAAAATGAAAGTTCTATGGACGATGACATCCTCAATTATCCACGAAGTGAGAATAAAACCACTGGACTAACTAGAGTTACCATGTAACAAATGATCAATATATTAATATTTCTTATTGTAAGATAGGGACAGAGGCATGATACAAGATCAACGAGGTCTTCAAGTCCGACAGGAATAATGTTTCCTCTTTCTTTGTATATCCATATATCATTGTTGTATGTATTATGGATAACACTTGTTATCTTTTAATGGTACCGAAACGTTCCTTTACAAATAACAAGGAAAATGATCGTCTCCAAGATAGCAAGAAGTCTGGATCATTATTATGATCATAACGATACTGCTGATAATGGTAACATGTCAATGGAATGATTATAACAGTAATAATAAAGTAAATGTCCTTGTTACTGGTAATCTAATCAAATGATGATGATGATGATAAATATTAGATAATCAAGATAATGATGACATGGAAGAGATCATAACACTGATAATGTTGGTCAAGAAAGAAAGAGAGAGAGAAAAAGCATTGTACCTCCCAGAAGTTACATAATTGCAATACATTGTAATACGAAATGTGATATAGATCACTGGAGGCGGTTAAAGTGAATCAACATAGCAATACACTTGTGCCACCATGTACAAAATAACTACATCCAAACAATATTTACAATAAAAAAAAAAAAACGTATTTAATGTTTTTTGTCGAAAGATCACCTGTGGTTGACGGAGCGTGTAAGATGACCACAGAGGAGTCCGCATGTCATGGCTATATCCCGTGATGTAATTTGTCTGGGTCAAGTGACAGTACATCGTTTCGACTGTCACTTCCGGGACGCCGAACGGCGCATGCGCAGCCATGGCTTGTTGAACTATAGGAGAAATATGATTATGTTGATATAAACACGAATATAATATGATACTTGTATTTACAAATACATTGTCTCATATATATATACATGTATATGTATATATAAATAAAAAAAAAAATATATATATATATATATATATATATATATATATGAATGAATAAATATATGTGTATATACATGAACATATAATGCATATATGTATATAAGTATATATATATATATATATATATATATATATATATTTACCATCACGGATCAACATGTATAATCATAATGCAAAAGATATCGATAGACTCTTAGTTATCGAAACGATTTGAAGTTTTACAGCATGTGATATCATGTAATCTGATAAGGTGCAAGGTGATGTCACCAAACAAAAAATAAAATGCATTGCTTTCAATGAAATCTTGTTTAGTATTTTTCTCTTTCGATGCATCGTAATTATGTTTGTTATCATCATTACCATTACCATGGATTAATCATTCTTATCATTAACATGGTTATTTCATTATTCTTATTGTTATCATTGAATTACTGTGAATAATTATGATTCAATAATAATGATAATGATACTAATACTGACAAAACTAACAATGATGAAATTATGATAAATCTATAAAGTTTGTATGTGACGTAAACAGATGAAATCTATTGCTTTCAACGAAATCGTATTGCTCAATATTCCTTCTAATTCAGTACTGTACATTGTCATCATTATCATCACTGGACTAATCATTTGCCCTTGTTATTATTTCAATACTATGGGTATTTAAAATGATGATGGTGATGATTATCATTATTTGATTTTTTGGTCCTACATATTAATGGTGAATTGAAACAATTCAAACACAAACTTACCGTCTGCATCGGAAAGATCGAGCTGTTTGTCATATGTTTTTACATCTACTGCATTCTGCGGAATTAAATACCACAAACAAAACAAGCATAATGAAATTTTCTTTGTCATTACAATAAATATACCGGTTTGCACTGAATTTCAGACTATGTGCCTCAAATGAGTTCCAAGCAAAACGATCCATATTGTATACTCATTAAAAATTGTACATTGAAAACATTAAAAAAAATTGTACATTGATATAATAATTATTACAATGTGTATGGTGTGCCATATTCCCGGGGCATATTTCGGATATCGGATAATAATGTAGTGTGATAATGACCGTCTTTGTTCTTAGAATTTGTGCCCTCATTAATGTGCGAGATGTGCTTCTTTTTTTGTGTGTGTGTATTTTGAAAGTTTTTGATAAGCATTGATTTTGTGATGAGAAATGTTGTTAAAGTTGTAGTTTATTTCTAGATATGGTTGATACACTGAGTACCAATGTAGCTGTTCTGTAAAGATTTCTGTTTGGTGTGATAATTTCTGTTTACTTACGCAAATACAGCCAGATGTATCATTTTGAACTCGATTGTCGTAATCGGGATTTGTTGCAGGAAAGGGACATTCCATTTCTGGAACAGGGTTGGGTTGAACATCGGAGAGGGGCTTCGGCGAACGCATAATGTGATGGAGACTTCCCATTGTGCCATTGTTGGGGGCGGGCTCCAAATCCAAGAGTTCTACCCACAAAAAAAAAAAACAACAAACAAACGAACAAAGAAAACAAAGCAAA
The DNA here is from genome assembly GCF_040938485.1 of Diadema antillarum. Classification (NCBI taxonomy): domain Eukaryota; kingdom Metazoa; phylum Echinodermata; class Echinoidea; order Diadematoida; family Diadematidae; genus Diadema; species Diadema antillarum. The sequence goes on along the minus strand of NW_027271578.1, from coordinate 319,949 downwards.
GAGGTAAATGGAGTATACTATGTAAACCTCATCGATATGCTAAGTTCTAAGTGCTTGCAAATGGCACTTCAACTTACTGACTGGCCCCTTGATGGATAACAGAAATATCTGTTCTGAAGCTCGTCAGAACGGTCGGAGCGCTGGCCAGCAAGTTGCATGTTCACTTTGAAGATGTGAAGCTAAATGCACCGTCTTTCATGAAGCTCTGTTCTTAAAACATACATGTAGTTGAGATTTAAGAGGAACACTAGCTTTCAATGTTCGTCAACATTTTTATGAATTGAAGGTACGGTCCCTTAAATGATTTAATCAACTTGGATTAATCTTGATTCCCCATTAAAGCTCCAAAGAGTTAATATTTATCACAAGATACATCTCCTCTGGTTTTATAGGAAACTCCATGACGAAGTCTCATGCATCATTTGACGCTCACAGTCCGATGTTCCGCAGGTTCGTTAATCCAAAGGTTCATCGTTCCGAATGTTCTTATCCCTAATTAAGGTTCGAAATTCCGCAAATGAAATGAGGTTCGTTATTTCGAAGGTTTGTTAATTCGAAAATGAAATAAGGATTGTGTTTCGAAAGTTCGCTATCCGAATATGAAAATATAAAGCATTTGAAATATACTGCTGCCAGATACAGATGGTGAACATCCATGGATTGAAACAATCAGCACTTGAAACTATATCGCACACGTTTAAGCAATAATGAATTCTTATAAAGACAACGTAGGACCTATGTTGTAAAGTAGAAAAATACTAGTAGGCTACACAGATTAACATCAGATGTAGCGCTGGGTATAGATTGGTGCAAGAATGCAGAATGAAAGAAAAAGAGATTAGGGTAGTCATAGTAACCAACTCTATATTACCAGGGAGGTGCAATCATGAAGGGTTCTTTTGAAGAGTTAAAGAAAACGGATTCGTATAGGGAGGTGTGACCTTGATTAAATGGGGCTTATCCATGGCAGGATTATTGAAGTTGTAAACTATGTTACGGTTTCTTACCGCACATGACGTTGTAGAGCTCTATATTTTGGAATGGCTTGGTTTCGACTTGACTTTTAAAACCTGGACCAATGGCGACGAACAGTGCCTGAAAAGAGAAAGTTAATAACACACGTGGCAGGGTATATTGACTTAGAAAGAATTTATATTTCAAGCTTGGCAGTACTTGAATGAAGATGGTTCGTAAGCATATCATTTTGTATGTATCTGTTGTGTCTATACAATGTGCATTTTATATCTAGATCAACACTTTGCTCGAGTGCGTGTGTATGTGTGTGCCTGTTGTTGGTTTTTTTTGTGTGTATGTGTGTTTTATTATCAACTTTTAATTTCTACGTCAATACTGTGTAAAAAAATAGTAGGCCTGCACAGGAAGGAAATATTTTGTCAATTGTGTCCATATTACTAGTATGCACATATTTTGTTACTTTGTATCATACAATAACAGCAGTTCAGATTACTGCCCTTGTAAAATGGAATAGATACACACCATTCAGAAAAAGTGTGTGTGTGTGAAAGATATGAAAGCAGCTGTTGCACAGATGTGTGAACTTGATTTAATAACTCTCTGGACTGAACACGTCTCTCATTTGATTTAATTGATTTGATTTGATTTTATTTGATTTGATTTGATTTGATTTGATTTGATTTGATTTGATTTGAATTATAAAAAAGAATGCATATCATCACATATAGGATCTACATCATACACATTATTGAATAACGTGTACATGGAATAAATATGTCATATACATTTTATGTGGATCGTCATAAGCTATCAAAAGCTTTTTATGGTACGTCCAGTCGATATTACTTACATAATGTATACGGACAAATCATTCCCCATTATCATAGGTGTGTCCATATATTACGACGAAAGCCGGTTCGTTTACAAGGACAGCATAACATTTTGGAATCATTAAACTTAGTGCTGCATTTATATTCAGTTGGTGGGTTTTTTTTCATCTCACGTAATAAGTTTAATTTCACCACGTTTGTTCCATCTTATTTTCATTTTAAGCATTCATTTTCATTTCACAAGACATATCACGCTATAAAATGAAATATAAAACAATGATAAATGTACATATTCTATAAATATGTCAAAATGGAGTATAATTACAATATCACATGTTGTAAAGCAAATATGCATGGGATTTGATACATGTAATAATGTTGAAAAATGTTTTAGATGAAGAATTACAGTTCCTCACCTTCATGAGATTGCCCAAGTTGTCGTAACCGTGGGTGCCCCCGTCACACCACGTTGTGTCCCCTCTAAAAGTAGCAAGTAAATGAAAGAGTAAAAGACAGTCATTCAACGTTTGTCTGAGTTTGTCAAAATAGAAAGAGTACACTTTTATGAGCAAACAGTGAAAATTTCATCAAAATCGTTAAAAAACTAGTAAATCTATGAAATTGTTAAGCTTCCCTTTTTTTTATTGTTCAAAAGGTTCTCGAACAATTGATATGAGTATGCAAATGACTGTAAGGATATTAATGTCATCACCTCACAATTTTAAATTGATAATATACTGTACAATAAAACTGAAGAATATTCACCTTTTTTCTGATGTAAAAGTGTAAAACATATAATGTGATTCCTGACTGATTAACTTCAAAATGATGTTCGTTCATACAATATTAGGATTCGGTACTTGGGCTTAATGCATTTGAACAAAAAATGAAAATGTAAAGATTTTGTGTACACACTATATTGATAAGTTGTGAGGCGATGACATCATCAACTCACTCATTTGTATATTCATCCTGACAGAACCGTTCTACCAGACTTTGATCAAATTTCAATTGTTGTGCTGAAAAAACACACTCTTTCGTTCAGACTAACTTTTCACTGATCCAGAGTTCCCCTTTACCAGAATAAAATTTTGGTTGCCAGGCATGCCAGGAGAAGGTGTCTCCTTCGTCTTCTCATGGGATTGAAGATTCTTGAAGTACTTTGCTTGTTCAGTCTGTCATATTGTTCCCGTTGATTTTTGTCATTGAAAGTAAGGAGTTGGTCGTAAATTTACACTAATATGTACTTAGATTTCTATACCATTAAAAAATGTTCAGGAATTTCGAAAGATTCTTAGTCTAAAAATGACTCAGAATGGAGGTTCACAACTCATTTCTATCACAGAATATGATTAAAACATTGTTTCGTTCAGTGAAATGTGTTGTGTAGACAAGGTGTAACTGGAATGTCGACTAATCTTCATTTCGTTTCAGAAAGATATGATACTCTGATTCCAGGCAGCAACTGAGTCCCTAGTTACAAAGAGAAAGTCATACAGACGATTGCGACCTACCCGGAAGCAGTCCATTGTTCCGGTACTGTGACCTCCACTGGTTCTATCCTATCATTGAAGCTGTAGTGCCATCGCTTAGGAAGATCTTCCTTCAGGTATGGAATGGCGACCTCGTGTTTGCACTAAACAACAAGCATATACGAAAGTTACTATCAAACTTTAATAAGGAAATCTGCTTATATCTAATTATACCCTGCTGGAAGGAACGCAGTGTCCCACAGTGTGAAGCACAATGTGAAACACAGTGTGAAATCTCTTCACATCATTAAATTCGAGCATTTTAACATTGTGAACGTAATTGTGAACCGTAAATCCACAGTGTGAAACAGAACATGACTATGTGAACACTCTGTGAAAACCACAACACAGTGTGAAATCATCTTCACACTATTAATTTCGAGCGTTTTCACATAGTCAATTATGCGAACACATTGTGAACACAATGTGGGACACTGTGTTCTTTCCAACATGTAGGTATTGTGCCATGATGTCATGTACGTAGGCCTAAGGCATTTTCAAATTTTTCTATTTCAATTTCATTTCATAAATATGATGATAAGAACAATCATAAAGATGCGTAATAATATATATTTTGTAGCAAATGAAACAAACAATAGGGTTATAACACCATGATGAAGGAAACCCCGTGAGGAGTGTGTAGAGATAGGGGTCCCAGAGAGAGAGAGAGAGGGAGAGAGAGAGAGAGAGAGGGAGAGGGAGAGAGAAGATCTTGTGATGACCCCTTACCAGCAATTCTTCGACAATCTCTTCCGGATCAGAGACAGTTGCTGTGTTGGAGAAACGAAGAAGTGGACAAACGAAGAATGTTCAGAGAATAACGTTAGCACTTTCATCCATTATACGTTTTTGTAGTTGTTGTTGTTGTTATTATTATTATTGCTATTGTTACTTTAAGGCGCATCAATCAAGGTTGAATACTGACGAAGTACGTCACAAACATTAGAAATGGAAGAAAAATGAAAAAGGGAAGGAGGAAGATGAGAAAATGGAAGAAGGGGTGGGGGAGGAGGGAGAGAGGAATAAGGGATGGTAATTGATACACTTAGGCAAAAAAGAACAAGGAGAAACTGGAATGTTTTTTTTTTTTTTCTTAGCGTTACTATACTTCATTGATAACATGAGGACGATGTGTAAATGAGAAGATTGGGCTAATGGGAAGTATAATAATATAAACGGAACGGAGCACACACACACAAAAAAAGATATCACATCAATGTGTGAGTACACTTTGTAGAGAACATAAAGTGAAAATAAAGTGAAATCGGGAAATCAAACGCAATTGTTGTTAACTCATAATGAACTGATAGATTTTTATGATATCAGGTATATAAGCTACAGTCTAGAAAGAGATATCTTGGAAACTATCAGTGGTATACCAGTGTCATATATTACGTCAATTTGTCTTGAAAACAACAGTTGTGAGAAACTTCTCCTCTCCAGATGTCAAACTATACAGGCATGAGATTTTTTTTTATTTATCTTTTTTTTTTAACAGAGTTAAACTCACCTCCATCCTCGGCCAACATTCTCAACATGGTTCCTCCGGTCGTGACGATGCGATAATCACTTGAGGTGAGGTACTGCATGGTGAGATTTAAAGGCAATACAAATGTGCATATATTAAGATGATATCATAAAGATGACATTAGTCATCATTATCATCGATCATCGCCGTTTGTCCTAATCGCCATTTTAAAACAACAACAACAACAACAACAACAACAACAACAACAACAACAACAACTTTTGAAAGCCCTGTCCAGATTTCCACATTACGTTCCCCTGATATTTTTGCATTCGGTGAATTCACATAATAATGTTGGGGTGGACAACCCCCCCCCCCTCCTTTTTTTTTTTAAATCATACGGACGTACTTATCGGTTACGAGGAGTGATGGAATGCACAAAATGCATTTGTGAGGCCTAATAAGCTTTCTCAGAGTATTTTCACTATCGATAGTCTTCAACACCTGATCTGACGTCTTAATAATTATAATGAAACATGGGAGCAAGTGAGTTCAAGAAAGGATGATATACATGTAGGTGAGAAATGTCAGTGCTTGAGTGCGAGGTGTACAAGATCAGTGTCACGTGTCACAAATTCATGTGATACGCTTTGTTTCTATGAAAGCAGTATTTTAACAAAGCTAGCAACGGTTTAGTACACGTATAAAAAAAATATTGAGAGAGGCGAACCTTACCATTATACGAAGACTACATGCTTCACATTATAGATTCTTATCCACAATTCCCCTACTCTCATTATAGATAATGAATACGGAAATTCACCCCAAAACTCGTGTCATTCTGATCTCGTTATATAACGCATAAATGACTGAAACAATGCATAAAATTATCTAATTAGAAATTAATAGGGCCTATATATGTAAGGAATGGAACGCCTATATACATCGTTCAGGATGAATGTTTCACTACAGGCACGGTGCGACATCCCGTGGTCGGCGACCAGGATAATGTTGACGCAATCGAGCATGTCCATGGCGGCCAGTCCATCCATCATCCGCCTCATCATTCCGTCCATTCGCTGGAGGACCTCGTTCTCCTGGTGGGTGATAACACAAACGGGAAACAGCAATTAGGATTGTAGGCCTATAACGAGCGTGCATAAGAAAACACCAATTGCCCTGTGGAGATAGATGGAGAAAATGCATAACGTAATATAGCTGTACGCTATAAATCTACGTACCTATATGTGAAAAAAACTCCATCTATTAAATTATACTTCAGCAGGAAACTTTCCAAAGGTTCGCTGGTAGGCACTTTCTTTTTTCATTTTTGGACTTTCGAACCTTCGGAATAACGAACCTTCGGAAAAACGAACATCATCCGATTGAATATATTCATAAAAGACAATCTGAATTTAAATGTATTATCATTCAATCCTTCAAGTCTTGTTGAAATTTGTTGAACAAATCCTCATCTTGTTCTCATTTTATTGGCACCGCTCAATTTCACCACGTATCTTATGCTTTCACTTCAATTCAAATCAAATACATCGGGTAAAAATTAAGTGGAACGGCTGAATATATTGAATCTCCATGATATTCAGAAAGACATTTGCAGGACGGAATCTTTTTTTTTCTCTAATGTGATGCCATGAGAATCAATAATAAAGTTGACAATAAAATGGCTTTTAACAATTCTGCAACTGACGCAAAGAAATGATATACTATTTTTAACGATAAAAGGCTTAAAGGCATAATTTACCATTTGCAGATGAAAAAACAACCCCGCATTAGTGTTTTAAAATAGTTCTAAAATGTGAGTTAGGGATAGAAACAACCACTGTAAAAATTTGAATCCGTTTTATCGATGCTAAGTATTGTTAAATACACAGAATGTAAACAATAGTTATAATAAAAATGTTTCCAGACTAAACCGCCTACAGTTATGGCTTATTGAGAAAAATATTGATATTTCGTTATAATTTAGACTTTATTGTGAAAATCTTATCTGGTAGGATGTTTTGTGATACATCAGACCTACACATACGTGTATGTATCAAATGTGATATCTTGAAATTTGTTTAAATCACTGCTCCCAAAGGTAAACAGGACCTTTAAATGAAGATCTTTATATTCTACTAAAAATTGTACCATAAACTAACAATAAATAATAACAAAAGCACAGCAACACACCACAAAAATGTGGTTTCTAACATGCACCCAATGGGTTAAGAGTCCACATCACCCCCCACCCCCCATGCACCATCACCACCACCACCACACCATGCCCACATTGCACCACACCCCAGGCTTGCTCACCTCATCTGAATCTGGACCGGGGTCATGTCCGAGATGGTCCGGTTCGTCGAAATACAGGGTCACCATGTCTGGTCTGAATTCAATTTCATTTTCAAAGTTGATTTCATTTTTCGACAAAACATATACATTTCACTTCCTTTGATAACAGAGAATAAGGTAAACAGAACATAGTTGAATGAGAGAGACTATACAATAATTTAAGAAACTGTGATAAAAACAAAAGTGGTCAAAGTAAAGTATAACATTGCACAAAGTGCGAAAAATGGAGATACCCACTAAAAAGGCAGAGCTCGTAGATTGTGGGCCCCTCTGAATAGCCCAAAAGGACAGAATTGTGGACGTTATTACCGTGTGCGTTTAACAACTACTCATTACAAGCATATATACATTTCGCAAATGCAAGCTAACCATCTGAGGACTACTACTACAATGACACTCGCCTTTACAGTAAGATTTGGGTTGCCAACGGTAATGTCACAGTTAAATGGGAATAAAACCCAAACTAGATTTTGTAAAGTGAATATAGCAGTATCAAGGACACACATCGGTGAAGTTTGAAAAAAAATGGGAAAGTCCTTTAGATATTAGACATTTTTAGAATTGTCATCATCGGATGAAAAAACATCTGGATTAAAAGACTACTGAAACGGATTATGACTGTAATCCGAAAAAATCGAGATTTAGCATCATTATTCTGTTTCTGCAGTGCTCATTTCACTCTCTTTGTTCCATCAACATCAGAATCAGCGTTTTCTGTTGCGCATCTGTCATGTCATGTCTGTTGTGGCTATCCCCTTCTCTCTGTCCCTTTTTTCTTTCTTTCTTTCTTTCTTCTCTCTCCTTTCCTTTTTTTCTCTCTCCCTCTTTCTTTATACGTCTCTTTTTCTTCGAGTTGGAGGCAAAGAGCTAATTTGAGGAATATCATGGGAAGCCAAATGGTGTTTGATTCTTATATTATATAGATAGTCAATGTGCTGCTTTTCCAGAGACGATCGCATATGTATACGACTTTGGGTCCCACGACTGACAGACTTTGGATCCGAAATAAACCACAATAGCCTAAAAGAACAAACACGTTCGATTATTTCAGATCCAAAGTCGCTTAGTCGTGTGACCGAAAGTCGTATTAGTGTGCGGCGGGCTTAAAACGAGCGACTTGCTGGGGCCTTGACGCTCGTCAAGACCATCAATCGAAATAGAATCGCATCGTCGTATCATGGTAATTCAGAAAATGCATGCCTGTTAGGGAGACATTCACCTGTAACCGTCGGGCAGTCGCAACCAACCAAGAACCGTGTCGACTCGCTGTATGTAGTTGACGTCACTAAGAGAGTGCCAATAACAAGATCCAGGATCAACCGAAACTGGTCAAAGTTTAAACTTACAAAACCATGTCCACGTGAAATACAATATACATAATTAAAGTGTTGTATCAAGACCTATTTCTGACAGGAGGGTTTGATACAGAATATATTATGATGGATGATATGGTATATCTGAATATAATTACGGCATTATGATATGGCGAGATAAAACAATATATTAGCATTAAAACATATTGGTGTTTAAGTCCAGCACGTCGAATCTAATGCACAATATTGTATGTATACCTATACGTATACCTAATATCTAAAAATAGCTCATGCGTATAACACAAATTAATGTTCTCATTATTTTTTAAATGTGTTTCTCTCTTTAAGGGAGGGGGATAAATGAATACATGGGAGTTAGGTCTTCAAAGACTACTAAAAATAATAACTCAAAAGCCTCATCAAAGTCCATGTTTGTCCAAGATCCACCCTGAGTCAATTTTCGTATTATGCCATTTGTTTGAATTCACAGATGAGACTTGAACTCCCTATTCTCGGATCAATGCAATCTCTGACCCTCTTCTGCATAGTGCAAACACAAGAATTGGTTGTGTTTTAAAGGCTGTAGGTTAACCAGGCCCAACTGGTTTGCCAAAGTAATAAGTATCTCATAAGTTTACTTACCCATCGTACTTGTTCCAGTAGTTTGGCCGAATTCCTGTGGAAGAACATATACAGTGTTGAAAGGGGACTGAAACCCAAATGTATACATGTGGATTGAGTGAATGCAGCATTATTGGTAGAAACATAATCACATGTTTGAGGAAACGGACAATTCACTGAAAAGCTTTGAATTTTTAAAGTTTCGGGACAGCGAAAAAAAGGGATAATTTAAAAAGAATTCCACAAAATAGAATTTCCTATAAAAAGAACCAATTTACTCCACTTGCTACTAGCATATAATAATAATGATTATAATAATGAAAATAATGATGATAAAAGTGATTCTAAATGCATGCTCACTAAAGGACAGACCTTCGCCAAGCAGTTCATTTCCGCTCATGCTGAAAATCGTCCAATTTGTATTTCTCAGCCAATGATCAATGCCTAGTGTTTATATTACCTCATCAGCTTCCTGTTGCGCGGCGACTCAAGCAGAGCACGCGCTTTAGTGCTTGATGCAAACCTCAAATACGCGCAGCTTGTACTCCCAAGTTCATCGACCCTATCTGCCAAAAGATTAAAACAAATCCTCCAAAAATTCATACAAATTTTGAATTACTACCAAAATTCAATCATATGTTCTTTGTGTCTTTATCAACTCTTCCTGTGAGTTTCATCTATCTTATCCGTTCACAACTTTTTGAATTCTTTTTTCAAACAGACAGACAGACAGACAGACAGACAAATACATTCAAACAAACTCCGGTAAAACCATAAACTCCATGGTAACATATCATAAAATAGCCACATTTTGTATCATATATATCCTCTCGTGATTGGTTGAAATAGCTTCATGTCAGGTATGACAGGTATTTTCAGCTGCCAGAATGTTGGCGTGTGGGACATTCCATGAAGTACTATGTGCAAAATGACGTCACTTCTTTGGTGACTTTCTGCAAATAGTATTCTAAAATGTGACAAAACAATTTTGAAATTGTGCGCAGCTTTGTACCGTCACTTTGTGAAATTTAGCAATTTATGAAAAAAAAACACCAATTGTGACATCACAAAGAAATTCTGACATCGCGCACTGCGTCGTACCGTCACTCTGTGAAAATATAACATTTTCGAATAAAGCGATAGTAATATCAAAAAGTGTAGTTCTGACATCGTGCTCTGCATCTTAGGGTCAGTGTAGGGTCCCTTCACAACATCGCATCCACCACGCGACTTCTCACCTCGCATTTTTCCACTTTCCTCTTCTTCTGTTTAAATGTTTGGACCAAGGGCCCGTTGCATAAAACTTACCATTGAATTTCAATGGTAACTACCGTCAAAATTAGGCATCACAGCCAATCAGCATCAAGGATTATAAAATTTACCGCTGATTTGAAGACTTACCGCTAGAAAGGAGCGGTAAGTCCAGCGGTAAGGGTTTTATGCAACAGGGCCCAAGATATAAAACAAATATACTTTGCCTATAAATTTCGAGTTTCTGGTTAAAGCTATAGGCCTTGGTGCCTCGAAAACAAACAAACTATCAACTGATGGGCTGCGTCCCTCAGTGAATTGTTCTTTTGGAGTCACCTCTTCCCATAGATTTAACCAGAAACTCTCAAGGCAAAGAGGCACTATTTGTATACAATTCACAGTGGTTTTGCAGGAATTGACGGTTTATTTTTTGTAAACACTACAAGACCTAACGAGACCTACGAGACCTTATAGACCTCATACCTTGAATATCTGCTTCGGAACCAGTCCAGAAGAAAGATGCCGATCTTTTTCCCTGCCAGCGAGCTGTGTTCCAAATCTATCAAAATTAAAAACCGAAGCCTTTAGAAACAAAATAGCTCTACTCTAATCGATGTCTCCGACTCCGAACGCCTCCAATTTCTAAACTGTTAGAAGAAGTTGCTTAGTCAAGACTTCTCTCGATTCTTATAATTATTATTTCCGAATCACAATCCGGATTTCTTATATTAAACAATTCCATTATTGAAAAGGTCGCTAAAGCTGCAGACACGTCTCATCAGTGGGTGTCTTCCTGGACCTTTCCAAGGCCTTCGATACCACTCCCGATCATAGAATATCACTGTTCAAATTCAGTTCAAATTTATTTCATATTTCCATTTTCTCAATGATGAGATTACAAAATGATTGAAAACAAAACAAGAATACAAAATATATACAGTCATGTCTTTTGATTGTAGAAGAAAAAGAAAAAGAAAATATACTTGACACAAAATTAATGTACAAGGTCATATCGTGTGAAAATGTCACTAGTAAGTATAAGAAATATGATGGGGCCTACATAAAAGCTTTAAAGCTTGTAAAACTATAGGTTCCCGAGTTCATAGGCATATAATTTTACACGGAGAACGGATATGTTTGTCTTGACCAACTAAAATTACACCAGTACAAAAAATCGATGAGTAATAAACTAATGAACCACATAGATATCGCACAAACCAGACTGCATACAAATCTCGCAGTGTTTGAATAACAAAAATGCTATATCATTAAAAGATGTATCGGTACCATGAAATAACTTGAATAACTTGGTGCTGCGGACAAGGACAAAAGACTGGGAGCATAAAAAGGTTGCTAAAAGCTCGGTGGTGTGTATCCACTAAGTAATAATTGTTTTAATTTGCGTTTGAAGGTGAATAAAGATAAGGAAGAAGTGATATTTAGAGGGAGATCATTCCAATATCTGGGTCCAGTAAATATATTTGTTTTCTTTGCAAAAATAGTGCGAGTACGGGGATGTATAAGTTTATTCGTAGTATAAGGCCTTGGATTGGTTCAGGAGCTTTTCGTACCTTGACGATCGCAAACAAGACGTTTCGTTATCTGGTCAACACTCTTGCAACAAATCTGTCAACTGTGGTATTCCTCAGGGCAGTTTACTGGGACCTCTTTGTTCATTACGTACATTAATGGTATAAAAATGGTTTTAGTATTTTACCTTCCATGAATACCAAACTCATCATTCTTATGAATTTTAATTGCCGTTGGTACTATTTCTACACAATCTATATTTACATTTGGTGGACCTAAATATTGGAATAGCCTCAGTGAAAGCTTAAAAGCGTAGCCAAGTTGAAGATCCTTCGAGATTAATTTAAATATTTTTTGATAATGATTTAGGCAAATTTTCCTGAGTCTTATCACCAAACTAATATTTTACGAACATTATGAAATCGTAAAATTGTGATAATCATTTAATGGTTGCAAAAGAACAAGAATATCCAACTTTATTTTCTTGCAAAAATCGAGCATTTTGCTATTATTGCTGAGCGGCTCCAACCATCCATTAAATCTCGTCACGATGGTCATCTATATACCTTTTTATCTTCACACCACGAAATTAGCTTCTTTCACTCTCTCTCTCTCTCTCTCTCTCTCTTTCTCTCTTCCTTCTCTATACTGCATGTGACAGCGACTTAGGACTTTGTCCAGGGTGTTTGTTTCAGGTTAGTTAGGATTCCATGTCTCTGTGAGGTTGGTTTGTAATTCCGCTTCATAATCAAAATCATGCACAATAGTATGCCTATACCAATAATGTGATTTCTTGTATTACTACTTGTGGGGGAGTTCATCCTACAAGCATTGCTTTTAGTATTCCTCCCCATTTCCAGCATTTCCGAATACTCTCAATGTTCTGCAAACTTATACACGTCTATGTTATGCATTGTGATGTAATTTGTGCATTCAGTATCTGTAAAACATTTTACATATAAGAATGATAAATAGAAAAAAAGTGACACGTGACCACTCTGTGCAGCTCTTCTTTTTAAGACAATCCTGTCTTAAAATTGTGACAAAACGCAAATTGGGCCTTTATCATTCAACTATATCATACACACGTACACTGTACTAATAATAATTTGCAATCAAAAGCAATTTTTTTTTTTTATAGTTTTGATTGTTTACAACAATCATGACAGGGAAATAATACAGCGCGCTATTACATATAGTTTAAACATGGAGTGACTCACTGGTTCTCCACCCCACCATCTTCCTTCCACGGATTCGCTCGAACCGATGCTGAACGTCGTGCCGAAGTCGTGGATGGTGTTTCCAACAATACCATGAGCTTCCGGATACATTCCCTATAATAACGTGAAGATTTATCATGAGAAGAAAGTTAACATGAGAGTACGAGTATACTGTCTACCCTCTTGACGGTATGGTGGTTTTTTTTTTCACATAATTCAGAGGGAGAAGAGTAGGCCTAATGTTTGTTCCCTTTTCATATTGAATTTCATGACCGCGCATGATCGATAACTTCAATTGCATTAGTCCATAATAGTAAAACTAAGCTCGTTTGTATAGCCTGTTAATTTCATCTTGATTATTTCGCTCGATCCTACGTGGATTCTTTCAGCGCTTGCATTCATTCATGTCCTTTCTATAAAAAAAAGAAGCAAGGTGTGGTGAAAAAAAAAAACAAAGACATGAATGCTAAAGATTATGAAAGCAATCAGGCAATGGTCTCATATCATTTGATTGACAAAAAAAAAAACCACCACAACCAACAACAAAACAATACAAAACCTTCATCTTGACAAGGCCAAGACGAAAATGAACAGGTCGTTATTATCGAAGTTCCTTACTCTGCATATTCATCATTCGGGAGTTTCGTTTTTCCAAAGGGTCGTCATTCTGAAAATTCCTTATTCCGAAGGTTTACTGAGTAATTCGTTATTTCTGACATTTGTTATTCCTAAGGTTTGTTATTCCTTACACTCGTTATTCCAAAGGTTCGTTGTACCTGAGATCCGTTATTCCGAAGGTTCGTTAGTCCGACAATTAGATTAGGTTCGGTAATCCGAAAGTGAAGTAATGTTCGTTATTCCGAAAATTGGGTTTGGTTCTTTGATCCAAAAATGAAACAAGAATTCGTTAGTCCGAATTTTAATTAATTTTCTGACTATGGAGCATTCGTAATAACGGACATTACCCTTCGAGCAGGTGGTATTGGGTCTAACAGAGCCCTAGAAGGGCACTAGGTCTACAACTGAGACAACGTCCTCCCTTTGACTTCCAGAAATCTATCACATTTTGTAAGGATATTTCCTTAGCCGGTTATTGTGACAAGGCCGTCTAAACATTGACAGCACTACTAGACTAAACACTAACTTACCGTGACTATGGAGTAGTGGTTTGGGAAGGTGAGTGTTGGGAAGGACGGTATCATGTAAGGCGTGCTGACACCGCACTCGGCTGTAATGTAAGAAGAATTTAGAGCAGCGATAGCATCAACTTCAATATTTGGGTCAGTCATTCTTTAAAAGTTTCTCAATGTTAAAACCAACTCTTTCAATTAAAAAAAAAAGAAGTCACTTTTAAATTCCGGGTGGAATTAACTTTGCCCTCGACCAGTCAAAGCCCACAAGTAGGGCGTTTCGAAGCATTCCTTTCTTTTCTTGGAACTTATTTCAGGTGAATTCATCATAAAGTGTTATGTTATTCTTTGATGAGTTATTGGAATAGCAGTATTTGGTGGGGTAGTTGTCTGGGAGTAGTATAGTCCTATATGGTGATAGTGGGTGGAGTCTTGAGGGAGTAGTTGTCGGGGGCTAGTCCGGGATAGTTGTCTTTGGGTAGTTGTCCATCAGTAAGGGATTGTTCTCCTGATATGCATTTTCCCCAAACTGCCATTGAGTATCATTATCACAGAGCAGCATTGGCGGTGATAATGGGCTGAGCATGAAGAGTAAACTAAAGCGGATTGTGTAAGTGTACAAAGTATACAGACAGGAACAAAGTTAAACAGTCCAAGTTGCGGGCTGTGTATGCGACAGATACGTGATTTTCACGGGATGGCATTTATATAAACCAATGACGTGACAAGAACACAACTCTAAGCCTCAGACGAGTAAAATATGGTTAGAGAGCTTATTGTTCCTTACCTATCCTGTTGATGACTGGCGTTAATCCTCGAGAAAGGAAATCAGCCCGAAATCCGTCCATCGAGATAAGCAGAAGGGGTGGTGAAGATATGCTGGAAGGAGTAGGTAGTTTGAACATATAAAGTGGAATCCCGACTTCGACGTCATTATATATCGTCATCGTCATCATCGTCAAATCCATTTTCCTTGTCAACTTCACCTATCGCCCATCACCACAATCATGATCATAATCTTGATCATCATCATCATCGTATAGTCATCATCTTCACCATTCTCAATAACATCCCAATCATAATGGTCGCGTCTCTGCAATATCGTCGTCCTTCTCATCATCGATTTCGTCCATTACCACCTACATTTTAGTATCATCTCCATCGTCATCATCGCTATCATGGCAATCTCTCCACCAGCAGCAATAGTGGTCAACATTGCCATCACCTTAATCATACCTAAATTACCCGAATTACCATGACAACGCACATGCAGTAAGTCAAAAGACTTTTAGAAGCCGATCAACAGGTCTAATCCCGAGTCTGAAAAATTTAATCCGACGTATCCACAAGGTGGTCAGTTTACGCAGTCTGGATTAAAATCATTCTACTTTTGTTTCCAGTGGTCATTGACTTTAGACTTGAAGGCATTTTGAGAGTTCAACGTCCACACCTTTTTGTATGGTATTCGCCCCATTTCTCGTTTCCCCTCCCCTCTTCCGTTTTTTTGTTCTCTCTCCCTCCCTCTCATTCTATTCCTTCCTATTCTCTCTCTCTTTCTGTTTTTGGTTTGTTTGTTTGTTTGTTTTGTATTCATGACTCTAGAAATCATCACTGGTCATACCCTGCCGGACATCTCGGCCCTTGATCGGTGCAGGGCCTGTCTATCCAGTCCACGAATGGTGGAGGCGGGGCTGTCGGATTTTCTGGTCCATCTGTCGTAGGTCTTTGATCGGTGGACTGCGGCTCGGTGGGCTTCGGTTCCGTCGGCCTGTGTCTCGTCGAGTGGCTTTCCTCCGTTCCTGTCCATAAGATTTCAGATAAATAATTATATTGAGGTTACTTCTTGCCGAATTTGACAATTTTATGACTGTCTATATATATTAGCTGAAAAAAGTCTACTTAGTTTCTTCTTCATATTTAAGGCCCTCCTTTATCATTTTTTGTTTGGTTTTTAAATAAGAATTATATTCAAGAAAAATGAATTTACAGGAAAACATGTTTCATGGAGCAGTAGCACTGACGTCGGGAATTCTACTTGCTTTTGTTTGTTTTGCTATATTATGTGCGTGTTTGTCTTTTTTCAAGGGTTTCCTTTGTAGTCGGATGAAAATGACCTCGTAAGTTCGGTCCTATTCATCAGACTTTGATCACTCTTTTAAAAGGAGTTAAATCGCCATTATCTCGAGACGACATTATCTAGCCTGCACCTGGCTTGAGATATTGTATGTTTGTCCTTAGATTTGCATATCTCGACGTGAATGTCGAGATCTTATTGTAAATGGGACTGCCATGTGCACATGCAGTGCACATATGGTTCAATTGCCCAACTTGGAATCAAAAGCTACTAGTGGACAGGACGCCAGTGAATTTCACTCATGTGCAGTTATCTATCAGTGGCCTGACAAGGGAAGCCAAAATGGCGCCTATTGCAAAGTTGGTCTTATGACGCGAATAAAAAATGTAATATCGCACTTGCCATAGATAGGCTCGGCAGATCCACCATTGTCATCACTCGAGCTTGCACCGATGGCATAACCGATGCCTATACCCGCTCCGATCGACACTAGTAGTATGATTACCTGGAGAGCAAGTTGGACATTATAAAGGACGGATTAGATATTATGGCTGGCTGGTTTTGGAAAGTTTTCTTTATCTTCTCATGGCACGGTATTATGTACTCAGATATTATTCACATGATGACAAACAACCGATGAAAAATACACTGAAGCTCATAAAAAACACTTCCTTTTATCAATTATCATACCTGTAGTTTACATTGTACACATATTGTAAGGGAGTCTGATGATGGTCCTTTTAGAATTAGTGGCAAAACTGTTCGGTGATACTTACCTAATCAAATAGGTCATGTAAAATGCAAACTGTCCTTTACGAACATTTTAATCTATACACTTTGTATGTCTCAACTTTATGAGACTTCATGTCTCGGGAATATGGGCCAAAGAAATTTATTTTAATGAAATTTGATGACAAGCAATACCTTTTCAATTTGTCTCCCTCTGTCCAAATCAAATTTGTAAGATCGCAACTGCTGATCTGAAGTAGACAAAAGATTCGATTCCCACTGGTTCCTGTTTTCCGACATGTTTGTTAAAAAGTGTAGATCAACAGTCGCGATCTTACAAATTCCATGTACAGAGGGAGACAAATTAAAGAAAACTTTTAGTGGGGGCTACCCCATATCTTTACTCATTTGCTTAATAACATATTGCTTTCATTTAAAAACATGTCATTGTTAGGTTTGATTAGATGGGTTTTGAGTTTATCGACGATGAAGTCAGCATTTCTTTTCCTTCTGCTTAAGATTCGCAACTCTTACGATACTTGAAGAACTTGCGTGCTGATGTTGCCTTTTCACCTTTTACCATATTACCATTTTTGAAGAATATCCTCGACAAAAAATAAAGAAAAAAAGAAGAAAAAAAAGGACAAAAAATAAAGCATATCATGTCGGAATAGTGATTATGTGATATAGAAAAATAGAAAATATAAGAAATTTGTAAGAAATAGGCAATCATATTTTTTTCGACAGAGAAGAGGCTTACCAGACCGATTATAATCGTCCATTTTCTTCTCTCCGCATTTTTGTCCTGCAAGAGATGAATGACATAATGAGAGACTATAAAGGGCTTTTTACACTTGTAAAATTTTGCTTAGCCCCGTACCAACGGTGGGGCTAAGGGGGGGGGGGGCCTTAGCCCCACCGTTGGTACGGGACTACCCTTAGCCCACTTTCTGTTTACACTCGTTTTTGCCAAAGTGGGCTAGCCCCACCGATAGTCCGGTACTATCTGGCCCTGCAAAATAGCAGGGTTAGCACCGCAATTGCGGTGCCAAGCAAGTGAGTGTAAACAGAACGAAAAAATAATCCTGGGCTAAGCGACGGAGACGAAGTCCGACCCTCACTGACCAATCAGAAACGAGGTAATCGAGTGCTGCCGGTGCGTGCGTGTACGTGTACAGTACATAGCGTAATCATGAATATTCATGTGGTTTGGAAAATCCGGGGCTAAGAAATACGAGTGTAAAAAGTCAGTTTTCTCCTTAGCCCCGGACAAGAGATAGTACGGGACTAATTGGCGAGTGTAAAAAGCTGAAAAAATTGGTACGGGACTAACGATAGTCCTGGGTCAGAGAAAGTCCGGGGTTAAGAAACACAAGTGTAAAAAGGGCTTGGAGAAATAATAGCATATGATCTTGCATGCACTATGATACACAACAGATGCATAGCTCAAGTGCAATTGTATTCCACCAAGGGGGAACGCCTTACCATCAGATTTACTCCTTATTCTTAAGATATATAATACTCCTTATTCTTAAGATATACTTATTATATAGCTAGAGGCAGTATCTGAGTGTTCAGTCACAAAATGTCCATATCTCTTTAGCACTATCACAAAAAAGATAAATACAGATACGTCTATGGTTCCTACAGACAAAAGGAGCATAAGTTTTGTGCTAAACCTAATTCCAAGCTGTTCCTTGGTATAACAAACCGTGTAATTATTGAAACTCCCAGCATTTTGAAATCGGTGAACTTCTCAGTCTGGCAAATAATTCTTTCGATTCCACATCGGAGATATTAACAGTATATTTATAATCATCCTTTGATTATGTACGCTGTATATAGGTGTCTCGCAATGTTTTGACAAGATGGTCATAACTCTAATCATCATGGAAAAACTAACACATACAGTTTTTGTCTAATCTCATTATTCCCAAACTTCACTTGTCTTTTCTCATTACTCGATCCAGTGTTTCTATTTTGGCTAACAAAAAGAGATATTATAGGTAGATAATGGATCACCCTGCATGTCCAACTCCCGTTTGATATCTAAGTTCCCTCCCGAAATCCCCAGTTCATTTCACAACTGCTTACATCCGTATAAAGAATACTTTAATCCAAAACAGCAAAGAATCACCCAACCAAATCATCAAATTCAAACAAATTTGGAATTTTGGACAGAAAAGCCTGAGATACAGAATCGAAAGCTTTTTCAAAATCCGTTGTGACATAAAAAAGAAATCTATTGATTGAAAAAAAAAATGATTATCATTTATCAACCTTAAAGCTTCTATCTTCAATATGTTTTACATAATGAATTATTTTAACAAATACTTTTTTATTCTTTTTGCTAATACGTTTATATAGACAAAATCTTGTATCCATACAATCAACAGTTTAATTGGCCAAACTTTGGACATGCATTGCGTCTTTACCTTGCTTCTCTATCAATAACACGTTGCTTTTTTAACTCCCCCTATCATTGACTTCACACACACGTGCACCTTTAAAAAAATCGTATTCATTCCTTTTCATTCAAATTATACCAAAACAATTTTTCAATTTATTCAATACCACAAATACACACATTATTTTATCTCGTCAAGCCTTTCCACTAAAAACAAGGACTTACCACAAATTTGATATCGTGGGCTCCCACCTCATACGCAGCATTTGAGAAAGAATTGCCGTATTCCAAGTTCTGTAAAATAAGGAAAATAAAATTAGAATATAAGTAATCATTGTCGAGCGGTTACAAAAACATTTTAGACATATTGTAACACATGATACTGAGCTGTTTGTATGAAGAAAAATGCAATGATTTTTATCTAAGAAACATTTTCATGTATAGGTTTGCTGTAATTATTTTGTTTTCCACAAAGCTTTGTCACCGTCTCTATAGCAAAAGTTTTAGATCGAATTGTTATTCAACGTACTGGTAGTATTAAACATGTAATCTTACTTTCCACCACATTTCCATCACTGCAA
The DNA here is from genome assembly GCF_040938485.1 of Diadema antillarum. NCBI lineage: Eukaryota > Metazoa > Echinodermata > Echinoidea > Diadematoida > Diadematidae > Diadema > Diadema antillarum. The sequence continues at coordinate 299,930 of NW_027271578.1, read as the reverse complement.
ACTTTATACGCTTTTACCATTTCATACTTTTGTTTTACTCAAATCAAGGAGTAGCCTTTTGCCAAGGTCCTCTCGCTGTTAGATGGCTATAACGGGCGAGCGAAGCGAGCCCAGCCTCGCGCAACCCCACTCGCCCGGGCTCTCTGTATACCGTACAGCGAGAGGACCTTGACAAAAGGCTAGTCAGGGAGGTACATGATTATGTATACTTTATAGGCGTCTGATGATACCATGTGCGCGGACAAAATCAAAGGATACATAGATTGTTTGTCATTTTAATCTATTTCTTATTTTTCTATGTCTTTCAGCCCTTATCCTTGTTTATTTTTGTCCTGCTGTCTGTTTTTTTTCTAATCTCTCTCCCTCGTCGTCCTTGTCGGGTCGTTTTGTCCGTTATGTCACTGAACCCAGTCCCATTACTATCTAAGTCCAATTTATCAAGAGATGATAAGACTCTTGCTAGAAGTCTTTGTGTTCCTCTTGAATTGTTTAAGTGATGTCCGATAGCATCAAATTAGATATACTCAAAGCTAACCAACCGACAGTGATATTGAAGCACCCAGACAAGACTGATAACACACACCTCAGATTCTTACCGCGTGTAAAGCTCGTGCAATATATAGTTTCTGTATAATGTATCATGGTTATTTATATGTCATTATGATCATCAAATACGTGATGGTCATTTCGAGAATAATTTTGTTTTGTTTATTGTTTTTATTGTCGTTGTCGGTGTTGTTGTTGTTGTTGTACACCTATTTGATAATGAGGTGATAGACCAATCAGAATTAATGTTAGCTTTAATCAGAAATGATGTCTGCAATAAAGCATCGTCTTCACATCTCTTGAAACCAGGGCACAATACGTAGGTTAAAACAAAATTAAAAAAGAAAGAAGAAAAAGGAAGAAAGAAAGCAAGTTTTCTCATTTTTTTCTCTCTTTTTTTTTCTCCTTCCCAATTTGATTTCATGTCCGTTGACATTCGTTCGTTTGATTTTGCTTTATATCGGTTTGTAGCTTCGTTAATTCATTTTCGCTGTTCTATGTATTTTCTGAGGGTCCCATATCATACAAGCTTTGCTTTTTAGTGAGACCCTCCATTCCCATTCCCATCCTTAATTTGCCTGTATCATATGCATAATTATGTACATAGTAAAAAAAATGATACTATTGTGTTTTCTTCATTGTTATTCATTTTCGTATGTATTTTGTCAATTTACGTTTTTTGCAGTTATTACAAATATGTTCTGCTTATACATGGTATATAATTTCTCTGTTTATTTTATATGGAAATGAAAATAAATTTGAATCTTGAATCTTGAAAGTAAGTAAGAAAGAGAAGCAGTATGTATAGATTCCTAATAGGCCTACGTGTGGTCAGTGGTACTGTATATACTTTTGTTTGCTACCCTCCAATGTATACACGGACATTTTTCATAAGGAAACTTTGGTATTTAGATACACGTTTATGACGTACAGCAATGACAGGCGAAATGGTTATAATCTATTTATACGCACTGAGTTTTGTAAATTTATATACATTTGAGTGCATGATTACCTGAATACCGTCTTCATGAGTTGAAGCACCAGCGCGCAGTAAACTCAAAGGAATCGTGAGCAAATTCATCTTTGTTTAAATACAGATTCCTTCGTTTATCTTGCTTATGTCCTGTTTGAAGTAGCTCATTTGCTTAGTTTCGTTTTGTAAGCGCTACCAAGGTGAGAAATACCACTGAAGGTCTGTTCCGGTTTCCTAGCAATAATGATGTCCAAATAGGCAAACTGTCCTCTTGTTTGCCGGTGAAGACGATTGTGAATGGAGAGAATTTCTGAAAAGAGACGCAATTCCCATAATCTTTCCTTCACGAAATTCGGCAGTGATCATAGCTGATGATCATGAGCATGGGTGTTGGGTCAATATGGAAGACGTCTGTTTCTTGCACTTTCTATTGTTATGTGTAATCACATGATCGAAATAAATAACAATATGGCATTTTCCCGGTTCGCACACTCCTTTTGCTTTTGATAGTTATATTTGTAGATAGTTTGCAGTGCAGTGTGGATAGGTAGTTAAAGGGATGGTACAGTTTCGGTTGAGATAGGGCTTTAGGTTTCCAACTTTTTTTGATGATGGGTTTTTTGAGATAATGCGAAACCTATTATGAAATATGAAAAAGCATGTAATTCTAAGCCGAATTCAAAGTTTATTTGATGAAAATTAGATTTGAAATGGCTGAGATATCCAAAGCGAAGCAATTGTAATAATAGGTGGGACCCATCTTTTAATTAAGAGCGCTTTGTTTTATTCTTTTTTTTATCTCAGCCATTTCAATGCAGATTTTCATCAAATAAACTTTGAATTCCTCTTTCTTGTATGACTTTATGCAATTCATAAAGCAGTTTCATAGTGTCTTGCAAAAAGTTAAAAGCTTAATTTTCACCTCAACCAATACTACACCATCCCTTTGATATCACTCTCAATGATAGCAACTCTGCTGTCTATATTGCTGCCGACATGTATATGTCGGTATTAGCCAGCGCGTGACAGGTTCACGTTTGAACATCATTTGAAACGGACTTTGGGGCAACTGAGATAAAGGTTTGTGTGTTTTTTTAATACAACTCTTGTCTAATACAGCTCTGTCATTCGCCCTAAAATAATGTGTGTGGTGCGCATTGTCAAGAGCTGTTTGTTAGGGTGGCGTCAGACTGTCCCGAAGTTGACATAAGATGGTCATAGGATATAGAAATCTCAATTTCGCACCAAGATGGCCTCGAACTTGGTTAAAAACAATCAAGAGCCTAAGCAACCATGCATACCGAAGGTCACACGATGACTCCCGAACCACACTACAAGAATCTTAATAAAATGAACATTTGTAAGATCTTTGGGATGTTTTTTGGCTTGCCAAAGATTTTGCCGCCGCTCATGGAGTTGCTGCCAGAGCCCAAGAAACTCCATCGACGTTCATACGATGGAATGACATGAAGTTCATAGATCAGAGCTGAATTTGAAAATGTCTTTTATCATGTGTCCATCTTTGTTCAATATCGGGACAGTGTGACTCCCGCATTATATAAGGAAGTTTATAAGTGCATGCCATCAAAGACAAGAAGAGGTTTTGATCTTGCCATCAGGGCCCCATTTCATAAAAAGTTGATACGATAGCAACTCTTGCTAGAGTGGCAATTGTCATGGTAATGACAAGAATCCAGCTTCCTGATTGGAAGTTGCCATTCTAGCAAAAGTTGCTATCATAACATCTTTTATGAAATAGGGCCCTGGACGTCTCGGTTCCGAGTAGGTGAAAAGGCAAGCTATGAAATCTCGTCTTCTCGTCGTTTCGCCAAGAAGTCGAGAAGACAAAGCTGAAATGACGAAATTTACAAAATGACACTGAATAAATTTTGTAGGAACACACAAACAAACTTCAGGACCTAACTGCCCATCATGCATAAGAGGATTTGAGTCTTGATTTCATTCGATATGATATTGGGGTGGAGCTAAGACTGTAAGATAAGAATTATCTTTTCGTTAAACTCATAGTTCTTCTTGTTCCAAGAAAGTTCTTGGTCTTGCAGGAGTCCATTCAGTTGCGTATCTGTGTCAGAATATCATCAAATGCATAATCATCCGAAAATGTTTTCTGATACATTTGGTGTTCTCCATGTGAGAGCATGCACAGTCATCAGTCGTTTTGCTTTCTGGAACCGGAAAACTGACGTCCGTGAAGAAGTGTTCAGAGGTTCAGCCTTTTGCAAAGCGTCTTAATGTTACGAATGTGGTGGCATTGGCGGCTTTCTTGAACGTTCGCGTGTTCCCATGATGCTATTGGTTGGTTCCTCTCATGTCGCCACAAACTCACGCAATTTAGGATCATTTGGGTTTGGGGCAGTGCACCCATGTGGGAGTCATCCCAAGAGACCAACACCCACGAGTCATATCAGTTCGACACTGGGTAAATGAGTCCTATGAGTTCGGTACTAGGCAAACAATAATAATAAGTACAATTTGTACAGCATTTGTAATGCGCCATCTATAGTGGCCTATTCTGAGGCGCAGTGGGACACAGAATAACATACATTGTATAAAGTAGTTGTAGGCCTACATATTAAGAAGGTTTAAGAAGAAGAAAGAGATAGAGATATCCGATGATCAATTCAATGAATATTCAACCAAAACAAGATGGGAACATATATGACTTCAAAAGCTTTTTAAATGTTTCAATGGTTTCTGCTGATCGGATCCTCAGTGGAAGAGCGTTCCAGAGAGATGGGGCTGCAGAAACAAAGGCTTTTTCTCCGAGAGTCGAGATTGTTCTTTTAACTGTTAATTGTTTACTATCACATGAACGGAGATTTCTGCCAGGGACGTATTCTGAAACAAGGTTTTGCAATTTTGGAGCTGAAGAGTGTACTGCTTTCCATGTATGGAGAAAAATTTCTAACTCTATCCTCGTGTATACTGGTAGCCAGTGAAGATTTTTAAGAACTGGGGTAATGCTGGAGAAGCAAGACTTTCCACTGAGGACCCGAGCAGCAGAGTTCTGAGCACGCTGTACGTATAGTTTGGCCAGTTGGTAAGATGAAGCCTTGAACACTAATGCATTTCCATAATCAATACGAGACAAAACATACGAATGAACAACAGAGGCTGGAACTTTGTGTGATAATGATTTCCTGATACTGTGAATATTGCGTAGTTGCAAATATACAGATCGACATGTGTTTGTAATGTGTGTCGCCAATGACACATTGTTTGCATATAACACATTGTAACACAATAACACATTGTTTGCATATAGTGTCGGACCCAAGAGCTCGATACTTAACAAAAAAGGTCCACTAGCTCGACACTAAAGGTAAAAACTGTCCACGAGTTCGACATTACAGCATGGGGCTTAATGTCTCGGTCTCGTGGTACCTGTTTGCTTAGTGTGGAACTCGTGGGCCATGTTTGCCTAGCATCAGGCTCATGGGCCGTATTTGCTTAGGGTCGAACTCATGGGTTGTATATGCCTCTTGAGCTGTATAGCACGTGTGCTGTGTGACTCATGGACTGTATGACTCATGGGCTGCATGACTCATGGACTGTATGACTCATGGGCTGTATGACTCATGGGCTGTATGATTTGTGGGTGTCGAACTCGTGACGTCTACCTGCTGTGTATAGCATTACATGGGGTCTGACCAGTGAAACATGTCAGAAATGTCTGTTTCCCGCACAAGATACTCTCAACTCTTCACTTCTGCAGATGAAACCGCACATGACGAAATCCCTATACTTTCTGTAAAGCATCTCTGCCGCAGAGTAATGGTAGCAGATTCCGCTTTCTCTGTCGGAAGTCATATCCTAGATGCCCAGCAACACTTTGCCCAGCTCCCTTGTCTCTTAAAAAAAAAGAATTGTCTATCCCCTTTAGGATGGAATGATGTAAAATGTGTCAGAGCTAAACATCTGACATTCCCGCGGTTTTAAGTTCATCCCAGCAGTGCTCTAGTATCAGTATAACTTCATATAATTTTCATTTTATTTCAACACGGTGGTAAAATGAACTTGTTCAGCCATTGGCTGTTATTCTGCATGTCCATGCATAGAATATAACAGAAAAGACATAGATTCAGTATAGATTCAGTGTGTAAAAATGATTTAAAAAAAAGACAAAATCACATAGAGAGAAAGAGAGAGAGCGTATATATATATATAAATTTATATATATATATATATACATGATTATAGATAGTATAAAATATATGATATATACATACAGCACATGAAGAAAATAAGGACATTGACAAGAGATTGACATAAAACAAAACAACAATGGTACTTACTTCTATCAAAGAGTATATTCTGCTGTAAGAAGACCTGCGTCTTCTTATAGCAGATTTGCCATAACCAAAAGCTGCTGAATAGTTATGACTTATCTTGTATCAATGACAACAAGAGAAGCATATTGTCTAATTGTCACCACTTCCTCATTACAAAAATTATATGATCAGATAATCAGCTCCGATGAACCCAAATATTGAATGAAGTTGAGCAGTTACCTCAAAGTCTCGGGCTGTTTACATGTACTCAAGATTAAAATCAAGAAGACAAAATAAGACTGAATAATGACTGAATTCGCGACTTGGTTTCGCAATCGTTTGGTTAGATAAAATACCACATGGAATGGGTGTCCTTTTTTATTGTGTACGCGTTTCCTCTTCCTTTTTTCTTTCTTATACCACAAAACATCTCCCTTTCTTAATTCCCCCCTCAGTCTTCTGCTTCTCCTTCTATCGTTATCGCTACGAACACTTATACTAATAACTAATATTCTTCTCCTTAAATGCTTTATTCTCTCTTTTTTCCAGCTTCGTTCAGCTTTATCAATCATCATCACTTACGATTATTTTGATGTCTTAGACATCCCACTTTTTCATCTGCGTAATATCGTCGTTATCACAGACCAAATTGAAAAGAAAAATATTATATATTTCATACGTATATATGCATTTAGTTATTATTACATTTCCTTATTCATTCATTCATACATTCATTCAATCTCTTTCATTCATTTATTCATTTATCTGTTTATCATTTCATGTGTTTTGCTTATCATCATCATCATCATCATCATCATCATTTTTTTCTCTTTTTTTTTTTGGCTTAAGCTTTTGTTTATAAAGTGAAACCTTGTTTTCCAAGCCATACTATCATGAAATCCCTGCGTCACAGACAAGACACATCGAACCGTTGTATTTCATCATTCAATGCTTAATCTAAAGCTCTGTGATCAATCAGCTTCTGATCACATCAATGAAGAACGTATTCAGTTTTTAATTTGCATTAGGGAAATGTAATTCTGTTCAATCCAAAGATAAACGGTGAAAATAAAAGAAAGGTGTCTTATGAGACCAACTATTTGACTGTAGTCATTCAAGTCCTTCATAGAGTCAATTGAATGGAAACAAACATTATTTTCAAAACCTTCTTGTTTTGTTTCTCTTCTATTTTTAATGTAATAAATGCGTCATCGTAGGAAACGTGAATTCCAAAAAGATCAAGGTTAAGTGATTTCATACTATTAGCCATTACAGAGATTTTTAACGTTTCTGACACTCTTTTCCCCCTTTAAGGGGTCTACGATAAATAGATTCCAGAAGAACCTTTCCCAGAAGGGTAGTGACCGTCACTTGTAATCATCCAATAGTTCAAACAGACTATCAGATACAGTACTCTATTTACATATTACTCGATTGTGTTTGAATCTCTGAAGGATGTCTGATATAGATGTCCATGCAAATACATCTGTTTCTGTTTTAGGGATGTGGTGTCCGGCCGTTTCCATCAACAATCAGCTGTCTTCCCTTCATGCTAGATGATATTCTTTCATAAAAAATCCGGATATCTGGAGGAAACTTGAATAGTACATCATTATGTCTCCGCCTATGTAGATAGTCCTATAAACAGAGGATTATGTTATCTGAACTTGGATATTATGTTAGTGCGTGCGAAATTTTATGTAACTTTGTATCGTTTCGTATTGGGAACAAGTAAAGTCTTCCTATTTTTCTTTTCTTCCATGCAGTGCCGGGGGGGGGGGGGGGGGGAGAAAAAGTTTTAGAGTTTTATACACGTTAGCCCTCTCGAACCCATCAACTTACAAAGATGAAATTGATTTCTGCGTTAAAACCCGTTACGCTGGCAATGATGGAGTTAGTGGTACAAAGTGAACATGAATTATGTGGTCGTGAAATGTTGGCATATTTCATTTGGTACATTTAGTTAATTTCCTATATACATTGCATATTTATAGTACACCCTATCACTCCAACCATTCACCCGCGAAGTTGTATCAAGGATGTCCATCTATTCTATAAAAGATGCTTTAAGTTAGATACATCTATTGCAGGGGACAGAATAATGGTCAATTAAACCAGGATTATACGACACAGAGATAGGGTTGGTAAGTGTTTTATCTTTCGATTGAAGCGCAGAGTCAATCGCGGGATAAGAAGACCAGATAATCAACAGACTTATCACACCTACATTGCCGTGGTACAACGTGGTCACTACGGAAGTCACTGCAAACTGTACTAAGGTTATCATCTTCATGTATAGACTGCAGATGGGCCTGGATTTGTTCCGTCACGTGCTAAACCACACAGTGTTCACGTTGACTTGAACGTCTCAGAATACGGGAAAGGTTTCATAATGTTGTCGCGAAGCAGGCATATGAATATGCAAATTATATGAGGACAGGTGATAATGTCATAGTCTCATAAGCCTTAATTGACCAAAGTATTTCTTTCCTTTTTGTTGTTGTTGTCTTTCTTCGCGCGTCAATTTTACGGTCTGAGAAATTATGACTTTTAGTGGGAGCTGGGTTGTTAGCTGCTAAATCATTGACCAAAAACACATTTTGGGGGCAGACTAATGCAAAATGGTGATCCTCACATCAGCTGATTGGCATGTGACAATGGTTGCGACCAATGGACCACTCTTCGCAGAAAATATTTGAACATTTCAATAACTTTCCTAAACAAAGCCCGATTTTTAGGAAATATACACCATTCTATATGTTTGATTCTACTCTCCAAATCAACGAGAGTGGAATATATATCTTGAACAAAGATAGACTTGTGGATTAAGGGTATTTATAGTACTCACTACTTCATATCTCATTTCCCCCCGACATTTTAAATGGCAAATGCAGTGTGAATATACGATACACATTGTATATACATACGCACATATAATACATTTATACAAGTATACACATAATTGTAAACATATAATAGTATATTATATATATATGTTATATAATGCACATTAAGTATATAATGTGTGTGTGTGTGTGTGTGTGTGTGTGTGTGTGTGACGATGGGTGTATTTTTCCTTCAGGCAGTCTATGAATGAATTTGTAAAGTTTGTAGAGTTGCTGGTTATTGTGCAATTAATGAGGAATATGATGACGAAATGATTAAAAAATATCTGATTTGATATAAGATGAGAAGATGAATAGAATATAAAATGGCGAAAAAATATGAAAGAAACGAAGAAAAAAAGAGGAAAAGTAGAGTAAAACAGTTGTATAGGAGCAATAGTATTAAAGTAGCATATTCATAGTAAGACGAAGCCCAATTTAGAATCACTTCGAATAGTTCGAACCGCGTGATTTTCAGGATGATAAAGGCCCTTTATGAATATGGTATCCTATAATGTATAATATTCAGACACAATGACAAATGGAAATGTCTCTACCTATATCATATGGTAACTATATCAGTGTGAGATACACAGAGAAAGAAAATGAAAAAGAAGGGGGCGGAGAAAAAGTAAGACTCTTGGGTTTAAAGCTACCGCAGAACATTACACAGGTAGAAAGCATTACTGAATTTGGGAGTTCTTTTCTTGTATATTTACATTCATTTTCCGCTAAAGCCATGATGTAAAGAGATAAAATAGTTCAAGATATACGCACATGTCTTTATCGACAAACATTATATTATACAAGAACAAAGTCCTGAGTAGGCCTACATTATATTCATATTTACATAATTGGAGGAGTGCCCTAAGGGCCAGTTGCGTATACGATTGAAATTGCTGGCCTTTCTCTTCAATATAGCATGTAAAAAAAAGAAAAAGAAAAGAAAACATGCTCATAATGCGCTTTATATGCCACATACCGTGGAATAGGCGTGTATAACTATACACGAGATAACCATAAATACGAGCTATATGATATAGCGTAAAAAGTATTATCTATCTCGAATGATATCTTGTTTTAGCAGGTTTCAATACAAAGAGCAGTGGCGATGTAGCCCTCGACCATTGTCAATACTTTGAGGTGAAATACACCTCTTCGGGAGCAGCTGAAACTTTAGTGAAAAATTAATTACCTTTGATTCGCTCATCGTCGGGTGTGCGTCAGTGGCGAACCCGATGAAAAACCTTGGAGGGATTCTCTTGTACGCTGACTAAAGTTTGCAAAACTTGTCAAGCCCTTGCGATCCTCCGATGAAGAAATTTTCCCGAGGAAAACAACAATAAACACCCAAAACTCAACTCGCTGTGAGAAGACCACAACACCAAAACCAGTGGGCCTGTTTCCCCTGGGGTACAACAAGACTAGTGTATCCCGCCGATCACTGAGACGGTGATAGATGACCAAATCAATATGGACCTAGTTCCAATGTTCCATTCTCGGTTCAAAGTTCAGTACTATCGCTGGTAACCAAAGTCATAACAATCAATAACGTCAAACTCCAAGTAATAAGAAGAGTCGACTTCTCTTCACCTTACTCAGCAATATGAGAGAGACCCACACTATTAATATACTCAGATATTAGTTACAACGTTAGTGACAAGTTAGTGTATAGAGCGACAGGAACGCGCATAATCCACCGGCGCGAAATCTTGCGGAGTTGACGTACAACAATCCTTAAAGATAACGGACAATACAATAGCTCTCGAATCCAAGTGCTATAATGACTGTACAGTGTTTGATTCAAGCATTGCAAGTTTAACTCTTGAGTCGTTGATATCATTGCCTCATGTCAAATTTCGTCCTAGAGCTAGTTCACAAGATAGCCTTTAATCGGTAAAAAAAGGGGTCGCATACCATGTTTATGAAAAATCCGTTGACTTCTTGTTCATGACAACTGATTCTATAAACGTGTGTGCAGTACAGTGTATATGTCATTGGATGAGGCGTTGCAGCCCCCCCCCCCCCACACACACAAACGCACACTTTTGGTTGTGACAAAGAAACAGCAAAAAAGAAAATAATGATAAAAACAAATAGACATACGCACACACATAAGAAAACCCATGTCTTTTTAAAATCTCCCCCCCCCCACGCTTTAAAAGATAATACGTTGCCCTATAACCCTTCCGAGTTGTAGTTTCGACTATCATTGTTTTCATGTCAGTCTCATTTCGAAGCAACAGACAAGAAATCCCATAATCGACTGTGCTTCGTTTCCCGAAACCCTATATATCGGTTAACATCACCAGTTACAACAGTTAACACCATCATGCATTTTGTTTTTCTTTCAAATCAAAAGTAAATACAAAAAATACAACAACAAATAAACAAACAAACAGAATGCATCTTTTCAAAATAAAATTCTCCCTCGTACAAATATGTTCATTTGATACTTATTCACCGTCTGTTTTGTTTTACTTTTTTCTTGAGGGGTGAACAAAGCTGTCGAATTGGTTATAGTATAAGAACACAAAATTAAAGAATTAAGAAAAAGAACTCGGAGAATAAACAATAACCACATTAATGTCCATACATCTGGAGATAAGAACAACGAATGAAGCAGTTCTCGGGAAAATAAGATTGATATATGCAGTGACCGAATACTGCCTCTGTCTATCTATATTTCGTGTTCCACCTGTTGGTCCAGCTTGATACAATAATCAAATGTGCATCTCTATATAGCGCACAAAATAAATCACAGGAGATAGGACCTTGCGCTTGAAATGCAGTGTAGTCAGTGGCGTATCTAGGGAAAATGGCGCCCGGGGCAAGCGCGAAAATTGCGCCCCTAATTTCTGAAAAAGTGTTCAACCCCAACCCCATCCCGGTAAGGACTTTAAAAAAAGTCTACATGATATGCTTTTTCAAGCACTTAAAAGGGGTCTTTTGAGGGTGATTTAAATGCAATAAATTCAGATAAATTTTGGCGAGCGAGCGCAGCGAGCGAGCCGAAAATATTTGTATATTTCCGCGTCATCATCACGTTTTGTTCTTATCTTTTTTTGTGTGATAAATTTTGGCGAGCGAGCGCAGCGAGCGAGCCGACAATTTTTGTATTTCAGCTTACAAAACATGGAATTCTTGTCATTTTTTGCTTATTAAATCTTACAATTCTAATCAAGAAAATTAATGTTGACGGCCTTATAGATAACGATTTATACCAACAAACTGAGGACTTGAAAAAAATACTCCAAATTAGTACGCACGAGTGAGCCAAAATTTGTATATTTCCGCGCCATCATCACGTTTTGTTCTTATCTCTTTTTTTTTGGAGAAATTTTAGCGAGCGAGCGCAGCGAGCGAGCCGAAAATTTCTGTATTTCAGCTTACAAAACATGGAATTGTTGTCATTTTTTGCTTATTAAATCTTACAATTCTAGTAAAGATATAGTGACGGCCTTATAGATGAGGGTGATTTAAATGTAATAAATTTAGATAGATTTTGGCGAGCGAGCGCAGCGAGTGAGACGAAAATTTGTGTATATTTCCGCGTCATCATCACGTTTTGTTCTTATTTTTTGTTTTTGTGATAAATTTTGGCGAGCGAGCGCAGCGAGCGAGCCGACAATTTTTGTATTTCAGCTTACAAAACATGGAATTCTTGTCATTTTTTGCTTATTAAATCTTACAATTCTAATCAAGAAAATTAATGGCGACGGCCTTATAGATAACGATTTATACCAACAAACTGAGGACTTGAAAAAAAACCTCTAAATTAGTACGCGCGAGTGAGCCGAAATTTGTATATTTCCGCGTCATCATTATACGTTTTGTTCTTATCTTGTTTGATTTGGTTTTTTGCGCCCCCCCCCCCCCCGTATGTTCGACACCTTTGGCGCCCTCGTTTGATCCAATAGGCGATCGCTTCAGAACGAAAGAAATAAAATTGCAGCCGCTGCTCCGTGTAACATTTTGCCTTCTAACGATGGCATGTGTGAACACAATATACATTGTCATTTTGTCCGCGTCATCATCACGTTTTGTTCTTATCTTCTTTTTTCTCTTTATATGAATTTCGGCGAGCGAGCGCAACGAGCGAGCCGAAATTTCAGCTTACAAAACATGGAATTCCTGTGTGAACACAATAAACATTGTCATTTTTTGTTTTCATCTTGTTTGATTTGGTTTTCTCCCCCCCCCCCCCCCCCCCCCCCCTCACCCCCATTCTCCCTCCTTCCCGGTCCGGGCGAGTTTGATTTTTTTTTCTTCTTCTTCTTCTTCTTCTTCTTCTTCTTTTCCCTTTTTTTTTCTTTTTCTTCTTCGTTTTTTTCTTTTTTTTCTTTTTTTCGTTTTCGGCGCCCCCAAAGAGTTGCGCCCGGGGCACGTGCCCCCCTTGCCCTCCCCCCCCCCCCTAGATACGCCACTGCAACAGTGTTTAGTTGTAGTATAGTATATCTCTTATATTGGAAGAAAAACTAATAGTATCGTAGCAACATTAGTGGCATTTGTATCAATATGAAGTGCAATTAATGATGATGTGTAGAGCCCTTTGTAGTGGTACGTGGTAGATCAGTAATCAAGCTGGATTGATATAATATATTATAGTAATAGCATCATCATGATGAAAGTTGCTGTAATATAAGAGAGGGAAACATCAAAGAAATACCTAGTGAAAGGGGGACAACTTTCACGTAGAGTCTACATTTTACGCTACAAATTGCCTTCTCCCAACATCTCGCCCGTGTGCATATGACAATCATTACCTGATCAGCCCTCAAAAGCATATCTAACAAAGACAGGATCAAAGGTTAGAATTTCATCACAATTGGTGTCCCTGTCCATGCATAAATTGTCAGCAACCCTCCTCATAAAAAAGATTTACCGATTAAACAGAGAATTTGACCACCGACTTCCCTGGATTTGGTACGTCGTGTGCTACGCCCAGAGGAGGAATCGAGTTTTACCACCTCCCTAGTTTTACGCAAACTTTTCGACAGCACAGCGTAATCATCACTGTAAAGACGAACACGATGAGTTTTTTTCTCCCCTATTCTGGTATTTTGGTTCATCCTTTACACACATTATACGAGGCTATCAAACTTAAAAAGAAACGTCATATAGACCCACGGGCCCTGTTTTATGAAGAGCTATAATTGATTATTTGATTTCTATGGTAAGTCTATGGCAGCCTGTATAGTAAGGAAATTTATAATCGATTTTATCTTTTGATAAAAAGGGACCCTGGTATGTACCACAGACCTCTACAGTAGAGTTCTGTGGTATGTACTCCTCCTTAGTTACGTTACCGTATCCAAAACTTCATCTCGGCTGTCATGGCATCTGGTATGGGATGGAGTACGATTGTGCCTTTCTCCATTCTTGAAAAATGCAGGGCCTCTCAGGATTAACATCTTACAATATTGTTGAAATTGAACATACCACACATGTTGCCGGCGGAACTGAAAGACCTTAATAGAGGAGTGACGTTATACCTATTAAAGTCCCCCCCCCCCCCTTTTTACAGTGCACTTCCGTTATTACGAAGTCCTCGGGACCAAGGGGTTTCTTTTCTTATATCGAATTTTCGTCATAACCGAATATTTAAATATGTAACCGTATAAAGATAATAATCTTTTGACCTGAATTTTTACTTTGTTGTAAGGAGCATTTCGTTATAAATGTATTTGTTATAACGGGAGTGCACTGTATCAGTATTGCTGTACTGTATTGCACGCCTGTCAATTTCAATGTGGCCATGCTCAACTGTGCCTGTCGGGCGTTATATTCATAATCGTTATTTTGTATGAAAGTACTTACTGGAGCACCTTGACACATGCAAACAATATGGTTAACACAAACACACACAAGCATAGACATACACACCCACACCCACACACACATTCCCTTATACTCAGACATACACAAGCATGTGGTCACTGATAGAATCAGCCACTTAAGTGACAAGCACAGCATCAGTGATACATGTTTTTAATGTTTGTATGCGGTGGCATATGATTCTTTGAAACTGTAATCCAGTATAAAATGGTGTGGCTAAAATGACTTAGAATTGGGCTGGTACAACTGAAAAGCTATCGCTAATAAATCTGTCTCTTTGTTGTTGTTGTTGTTGTTGTTGTTGTTGTTGTTGTTGTTGTTGTTGTTGTTGTTGTTGTTGTTGTTGCAGCTGCTGCTGTTCTTCTTCTACATCTTCTTCTTCTTCTTCTTCTTTGTTGAATGAAGGAGGCTTCAGACATCACAAATTCAGCATAATTTCATATTAGATTTGTTTGTTTGCTCTTTTATTCTCTACATTTTACAAATATTCAAGGTGACAATACAAAAGATAGTCTTTTTATGCTATGTACATTTGTATAATTTATAAGATTCATATATCTTATCAATTCAAAATATACAATACCAAAGATATGCTGTCTGTAATCTTGAACATGTAATATAGTTTAATTTCAAACAGATCAGACAAACTATTTTTTCTTTTTTAACTGGATGCAATTAACATCACAAACATACCACAGACAATGTACAACAGAACATGTACAGCTTATCATTTCCAAATCAGCAGATAACAATATCTAAAACATGGACCTCTTCGGACGGAATTTAAATGTGTAAAGTCCAAGGACATATCCCACATGTTTGCATCTGAATGAACAATGCACCTGATGTAGGCAACACTTATCTCTGATATCAATTTATTTAATCATGGTCTCTAATGTACCTGTAAGTGTCAATTTGACAAAGCAAATTCTCTCTCAGTAGTCGATTCACCTCTTCATCAAATCAAAGTGCATACTTGGTATTTGTTTACATATACGGCACTTAAACTTTGGAAGTAAAGGCAATAACCATTATGATCAATCATACCCTCAACATGCATTACAATGTGCAGTCAATGCAATACACTGTACACTTTGCAATGTGTGTGACAAGGTTCTGAAAGACAGCTTGATATGCACGTTTTAACAGAGAACAGCCAGAGTGGTACGGTCAGATGCTATTGACGCTGCAGTTTATTTACAAACACTATTTAAGGAGCATTGGTTTGGAGGGGGGGGGGGGGGGGGTGGGTGGGGAACAGCACAGACATGGAAGGGTGTGGGTGACTGCAAAGAATCTCAAGATAGCTAAATAGGAGCCTGTTGCAAGTACACCATAATCCAACCGTGAACTTCAAGTACATTGTAGTAAGGAATTAATTTCCTGTCACTCTATTTCCCATACTTTAGATGACACATTTTTGTTCCCTGATTGTTGTCCTGTTATTTTGGGGACCTTAGGGTACTGTTCTACTTAAGTTGTTGATAAATATATGACCATGTATAATAAGCACTTTTGAGAAGATTGAAATACAATTACAGTTTACCCTGAACAACATCGGTCACTGATACAATTGGTATTGATCTCAATGCTACCAGATGTCATAGGATAGTAAATAGGAATGCTGTTTGCATGCCCTCAAAAGAATTCAATTGGATGGAAAATAATACTGATGATAATTAAAAGACCAAAAGGCACATGCATAACAACAACACTTTATAGCCATCTTCTTAAGCTTTGGGTGGTTTGATTGTCCAACAGGCTTGACATCATTATGACACTACAAGGGTGGTTGTGTCTTGACAGGTGTGAAGCCCTCTGTCTCATGATGATGTATGCCAGCACACCGGATATTGGATCAAGCGTTCTCTGTCGTACGTAAGTGACACAGGCGCCGCATCAAACGTAGTTTGTGGTAAACGTGGTCCATGGGTCAAGGGCAATGATGCAACAAAGAACTGCTGATACCAGGCAGGACAATAAGTAGTTTGACGGCGACAAGTTTCCTGTGACTGTGACAAGCGTGGACAGCACACGTCTGATACAGACAACCCCATTGGTCCACAAGACAGCAGCTGTCCCTTGTTGTGTCACGGCGTGCCATGGGGCAACGATGCATGAGAGTTCATGAAAGGCTCTGGAGAAATCATGGCGCAACCCACTTGGACTGGGCATTGTACAGAAAAGACTGTTTCCTGTTTTGAGTTTGTGGTCTGTACGTTGCTGCAGAGAGAATGAGAAAAGAAAATAAAGTGAATATTGTGTATAATCCATATAATACATATTCTGGTTTACCAAATCTAAGTTATCATACCTTATTCCTTTAGGAACAAATGAGCAATTTTTTGTCGTACCATTGATTTCTTGTATTTCTTTACACAGTGCTGACAACCAGACATCCCCTTCTCTACATCTATTATGAAACCATTTTCTTTGTTTCTGGATAGGACATTTCAAACAGAAAAAAACCCATTTAATTTCATATGCGAATATAATAAATACAAATTTTAAGATATATCAACTTGGGAGCTATATATTCAATGTTCAGCATATGAGCTGTGTTGTTAACATACATGATTTATGGAATGACCTATCACTATAACAGCTCGCTGTGACTTATTAAAAATCCTAGACCATCCGGGTCCCATTTCATAAAAGATGTTAGGATAGCAACTCTTGCTAGCATAGCTGCTTCTCGTAGCAACAGCCAATCACGAATCTGAACTCTTATCATAACCATGACACTTGTCATTCCAGCAAGAGTTGCTATCATTGCAACTTTTTATGAAATGGGGCTCTGCTGTGCTGTTTGATCGAAGCAAGAAATGCAACATAAAAAAGTGACAGTTTAAAGAGCTCCCAGTCTGATTTCTCCATCTTTTTGCTGATGCACAAGTTAGCTTCGAAGCATTGCCAATATCTATGCTAATCATAATAAAAGAAGGAGAAGAGAAATGAGATAGAGAAATCCAAAGGTGGAGGAGGAGGAGGAGGAGGAGGAAAGAGCAGGAGAGAATGAATGAAACCAAGTCTTACCAGGGCCGGGATTATCTGTCATGTCCTTGCTGTCACCTGTCCAACGACTTGTTGAGGAGACAAAGACAGAGCCAGACATGTAATGCTTAGTGGGACCCTTGTAGTTGACCACTTCATAGCTGCCTGGACCTGGGTCTGGTAGTGGGGGAGGCAGGGGCATGGCCGGAGCTGATATGCACAGGTAATGCTTCTTCCTGAAACACAAATACATGCAAAGGAAAAGATTGGAAACACATGACAATTACACTTACATTTGTATGATGTAACACACCAAAAGTGTCTCATCCATATGGTAGGTTGCCTTCAAGAAAGGAAGTAGCCTTATTAATATGAAAAATCACTGTGGGGTCATGAAGACAAATATTCTCATAGTTATATTGACCACTCAGGAGGAAAACATACTGCTACAACTATTTATCAAAAGCAAGAATACCAGGTTACATTTACCCGATAGTTCAGAGTGATCGATCTTGTGGAAATGCAAAGATGCATTTTGCATACACAATACTGGAAGATTCTGACCATATTCACTTCTCACAGCTATTGCTGGAAATAAGTTTGGAATCAAGTTCAAAAATATTACTTTGATACCAAATATAATCTTCACACTAGGAGCAATTTTTCAATACAGGAGTACTCCCTACAAGGGTTAAGTGCGAAAAGAGAAAGACTTTGACAAACTTTACGGATGATATGGTTAGGTTATCAAACACAAAAGCAGTGGAAATTTGATCCATGGCTGTCACATATAGAGTTGCAAGATCACCTAAGATGCTGTGATACTCACGGAAATAGTGTCCTCTTTGGGTCGTCAATTGGTTCATTGGGACGATAATGACCGGGTCCAGGATTCTACATGACAGACAGATGGAGAGTCAGAAATACATAATGTGATTGTTAAAATAACCAGCTCCCATCATATGGGAGCAATGTATCCTAGCTGGGACCAATACTACACAACTAACTATTGTCAAGCTCTATAGCATCATTTGCAGTAAACAATTGGAACCACCCAATCATAGAGTGAAGTTCAATTTAAATTTACATGTAGCCCTGTAGCTAGCAAGAGTGGGCAGTCAAAATTGTGACTTTTGTTTCTCTTTACAAATAAACTAATACACTACAGGTTTTTTCCATGACATATGGCTGACCACACTAAAAGGAATAATTACAATCATAGAACAGAGGTAAGATCATAAGCTATGACAACAAAATAATTGTCTTATTTTGTCACTTAGGAACAAATTGCGTGTCTAATGTAAAAGCCTGACCAAAATAATTTGCCAACATTAGCATAGCTTTGGTGAATTAGAATAGTGGCTGCTGTCGTTGCCCTGTAAGTCGAAACACTTTGAAGTGTATTAGTGGTTTTAACCCACCATATTCCTGAAGATTATCTTTGCCACACAGGGGACTTTCCCCCTTTGAAGAATAAGTAATGATAGGCATCAGTCAAACACAGAAGCAAAACAAGAAAAAGTTTTGTGTCTATATTTATACATGAATACAATGCATGTTTAAAAAAAACAACAACCCCAAAACATAAGTTAAAAACACTGTATGGCTTATTAAAACTAAAGCTAAAAACAAGTGGCATAAAAGTTTGTTGATGCATTTAACCTACCGGATCTGGATTGAGGATCATCTGCCGGCTTGATGTTGACTTGAAGCTGCTCATTGGGATCTTGGGGGCTTCTTTGGTGAGAGTTTCATTGACTGTATAATGGCCTGGCAGAGAGAAAAACATTCAATTAAAATCTACTACAGTAGTCCTTGTTACTAAACATGCTGGAAGATACAGCTGTTTGTGTGTACTTGTTATCAATGTAGAGTGGTTGTTACCAACTGAAGAATGAATAAAGACAAGTATCTTTTTAATGAAATGTTTAAGTTTTATAAATCAGTCAGTGTCATGCTTTAAGTAAAAGAAGTCTCAATTGTTTTCTGGCCTCAATGTTATTTTAGTTAATTCAATCAATTTAGTAACCAAGCCATGACGATATTCTGATCAAAGTTAACTTATTAATTATAGGGTAATATGCTGACAATATAAAAAAATCCTGGGCACTCTGGAGGCATGATTTACAACACACTACATGGACTGGTGTGGGCTACTACCTGGCTACTAGCATTTATGGAAAAATTTTCATCAGCACTTTGTATAAATTGTTTTCACAAATACAATGTATTTTTAATGTCATTAACAGTCAGTCTTTCTCATTATTATTTCTATAACTCATGCAGACTTCTGAGAAAAAACAAAGTTAAATCATTTACATTCATACTGAAGTTCACTTACAAGGTGCTGGCGCTACACTTTGTATTCTGTGGTAGTCTACGCGACGAGATGTTGACTTAAAAGATGCTTGAAACTGGCTCCCATAGTGCCTCTTCAGTGTACTGTCAGAGACCTGAAATGACAAAATATGAAATAAAAATTGATACAGTGTTTACCAACCATACCTAAGAACAAGGGACAAACAGGTGCATTGAATGAGATAGCAATTATCACACAAGTGAATGATAACACAAAAGTACATTAACTACGTTTGAACAGTTCATGAAAGCTTAAAATTTGAAGCATTCACAAACCACTTCAAATCAAATTCGCTTCTTACAATCAGGAAATGCTGCGGATCAAATACAGTCAAGCTACCATGACTGACCAGTTCTCAAAAAATGCTCAAAGAATCCCCAATTCAAGGCACAGTTAAGAACCTGTCAATTAGGTTACTGCTTGACTAGATTTATTAAATCATATCCCAATTCCACAGCTCACATTTAACATACGGATGTGAAATTCTATGATGGCATCTGAAAAAAACTTTCTAAAACTTGTTCCAGAAAAAACATTTCATGATAGCAAAAGAAAGCACTTGTCAATAAAAAAAAGAAAAAGAAAAAGAAAACATAAACTAAAAAAATTGCAAGCACAAAATCGAATTCGGATTCTTGATTTTTACGATTATGTTTAGTATTTTGTTCATCATACATTTACAAATTTTCATTTTCACATATGTAGGTAATCATGTGATATAATGGTACTAAAAAAAACCCCACAATGTCAAGGCTTTAAATGTATAACTTCAGATGTGCTAGCACTCTTGCATGTAGGTAGCACGACATAATACCAACCACAACTACCATCTGACTTACTTTGTAATGATTGGGGGCTGGAAGCTTGGACTCTTTGTCCCTCACCACAGCTATGGGTTTGTGAAAGCTGCTTGATGCTACTGCCTGGTTGAAGTCCTTCCTGCTTGTCAACATGCTGGGAAGGGCATAGGCAGGACCGGGACCAGGGGTTCCTTTGTGATGTTTAGCCCTCCTTGTCTGAAAGAGAAACAGGGTTGGTGAATAGACTATTCAACTTGCCATCTTATTAACGAATGTCATTACTATCTATGCTTTCACAGTAATTTTTCACTTCTGAAATACAACACTACCATTTCTACTTAACCTGGACACCCTCTATAGCACAACAAAAACCCATAAGAATACTTGGGGCAGTAGTGGAAATAGTATAAAACAAGACATGTTCATACAACTCTGAAATATTTTGTTCCGAAGCCCTGCATCGTAAACTATATGGCTTCCATGCTGCAGGACAAGAAACAAGTAGAGGAAGATTGCTCTGGTGACTCAATGTACGCACACTTTAATGTTTTATTCAATCCTGAAATGGAATCATACAAGGGGCACTATACAGCCATGATGATTTGAGTACACAATTACTGAGATCTCACCTTTGATACAAAACCAACTCCCATTCCTTTCTTTGAGAAGGAAGGGCTGAACAGTTCTGGTTTGTTTTGATGCACATAGGTACCTGGACCTGGATTTTCATTCTGGAAAACAAACAAAGCATAACAAAAATAGACTTTATTCCAATGCATTTTGCACCTTATACTGTATGATCAATGGCAATGCAGAGTACAAGTGATATGAGTTTGTTTGTTCGTTTTACTTCACAGACTTCAAAGTTTGCAAAGATAAAATAATTTCCTCTTACAAAGAATATGGACAGTTTGTCTCATAAAAGGAACAGTGAAGATGAAATTCACATTACAGAAATTAAAATGTTTGATTCACCAAATTTTACTGAAACTACATTCAGGAGCATAAAATTGTGTCTGATTTTTGTTTGTTTTTTTTTTAAACGGAGTGAATGAACAAATCTTTAAACATCTAGGGGACAGAATGGGTCACAATGATGTCTAGAAATTTGATACAATAAAAATCTGTGCACATACTTAACTACAAAGCACATAGAAAAGCAATAAAATGCCCCATTTATACACTACATACTCTGTATTTAACAATACTTCGACCAACTATACACTCCATTTTTTTTTAATCTTCAAGTGCAAGATATTCTATGTACATCATATATGCACATAACATTGCTTTATACATAATGTATGCCTGTGAGTATCATATATCAATAAATAGGCAATTAGATGAGACTAATGGCCAAAAGTTACTTGTGTCTTACCACTGTAAGATCATGGTTGAAGCGTTTTGATGTAGCACCAAATCCTCGTTGATCTGCATTACTTGTGACAATTGTTTGGTATTTGCTTGGGATGGAAGATGTGGCAGCTGTAATTCCTTGTCCTGGGAGATAGATAAAAAGGAAAAAAGCAATAGTTACAATTATTCCAAATAAATGTGTTCTAAATCACAAAAACATTTGTACAGAGGGCAGTATCTAAAGGTTCATTTTATGTGTAGAGAACAGCTTCATTAACAGGGTCTAGAGTATGTAGACTGCCTACATATATATGCACACCAGTGTACATTTGTAGTTATATCCACAAAACCCTGGTTTCTGCCATAGCAGGCAGGAGCCTTCTAGGGAGCTCTGTTAGTGTTAAAAAGCCACTAATGGCTGAGAGATGTTTTATTACTTGCACAATGATACGTATGTATTTTACATAAACACCAACTGACTGCACTGTGAACAGCGGCCTTGCCGGACGTAGCGTATCCACCTTGACACAATATCCAGATGATGGATCCTGTTAAAGTATCAGCGCGACGTAGACTAGAAATGTTATCTACTGTTTACGTAGACAGAAAGATCCGTCTGTCCGGAGGACTCTTTTTATATTTTGCCATTAACGCTGTCCTCCGTAGACAGACGGAAGGTTGCAGTACCCATTGCTGTGTGGATGTTCTTAACCACTGTCTCTATGGAAAATTGGGTGAGGTACCTCACCCTTCTCGATTGCGTCTAATTCACGGCCCTAGGTCGGCAAATTTAAGCTTGTAGGGTTGGGGGTACCACGTATCGACACCCTAAGGATCTGTAGCTTGTTTATTCTAAAAATATAATACAAATCCGCCTAATTCTTACCTCAAATATGCCATAAATACTGCAGTTTTGAATGTCGTGACCGTCTCGTTGATTATGAATCTCCGTTTTAAAATAGCGCAATTTTAGTGCGTGCGTTCCGTTTTCTTCGCGCAGCTAAAAAGGGAACCTTGCGATCGACACCCCCTCTCCTCCATAGGTATACACGTGAATTTCACAGCATAGGTATACACGTGAATTTCACAGGCCATAGGTAATACACGTGAATTTCACAGCCATGCGTCGTTACTGATCGGATGTGTAATTTTTAGCTTGGTTTGTTTGAGTTTGATTTTCGTTTCTTCGTTTTTATTGTTTTTATAGCTAATGACACTTAATCCCGCGCGTACTTTTTTGTTCTATACGCAAACAGCCATGATACGCAGGGTGTCGATGGGAAGGTGCCCTGTCGATAGGTGGTGCCCCAACCATATAGTGAAATTAGCTTTTTAAGAATACATTACACTCACCAGATTAATGAATAATCCAACATTTTAGTAGAATTTTCAACCTAAAACACAGCCTGTCGCGTCGTCACGTTCAAACTGCAGAAACATACACTATGAATCTATTAGCCAATCACATGCGAGGTAGTTTCTACGTGTTTGTTTTACTAAAACACGTACCTCGCATGTGATTGGCTTACAGATTCAAAATGGCGACTTACAGCTTTCGAACGACGATGTTGCGATATCGATAAAATTTCTGCGTTATAACCGAGTTTATGTGAGTATTTCGATTGCACAATTGAGAAATTTATCCCAAATATTGCTGCATAATGTGTCATGTCATGTCGAACTTGTTTGAATGTAAAAAAGCTGTCTGAAATTTGGTTTATCGTAACGTTTGATCTGTGCGCGACTGCTCCACACAGGAGCCGCAATCATTGACTTCGGTCTGTATACGGAGGGGATCCGTGAAGCCAGACGCAGTCTCCGCGGAACATTCCCCGACGGACAGATACAGACCTTTCTTTCGGTCAACTGTTTACGTAGAGGTACGTAGAACAGAAGTAGAAGTCAAAATTACGTGTACAGTGTAGTCTTTATTCAGAGACTAGACTCTAGACATTCACACTAATTCAATACTTACTAACAACCCTAATAGCAGTGTTTTTCTACAAGGAGTTGTTGGATGGGCATGGATCTTAATAATTTAATAGGATTAGGACTAGGACTCCTAGTAGGAGTGGTCAAGAATTATGAGTTGAATATAGACTATGAAGATTTATCATATTTATATTATTATCTGACCCTGGGTGTTCCATTGTACAGTTGTAAACAGTTAAATTAGTTATTTGTCATCAAGTCTTGACAACTTAACCGCAAATCTAACGGGTTACAGATCAGAATAGATAAATTAAAATTTACAGCAGACCGAGATGCAAATTGCAAGATGAGATGATGGCATGTGCCTGTATGATGTTATTTACACGCTAATGCAGTTTCGTGCTCCATGATGGAGTCCTTCAACCTCATACTTTATGCCACAACAAACCTGACTCAGGAGTACGCGTGTGCAGGATCATAGATGATATTTGGGGAGTAGGAAACTGAATGATTTATAGCGCCCGCAATTTACATACTCAGCAGACACAAAAAGACACATGTGGGACCACATAACAACCTGAACAACCATGACCATGGATGTCTCAAATACGATACGACAATAAACACACCTGTGTAAAGAACCGGCAAGGAATTAAAAAGCCATACCTTTGTGTATACGTCCTGATTTAATAGTTCCAACTAATCTCCTGTAATTTGGGTCTAGAACCTGTACACTGTCCGCCATGCTGACCTCCCGAAAAGAGACTGCACAGCTAGATTGTTGTGTGTATCGCGTGACTGTTTGGGTTACGGTGCAATCAACGCTATCCCTATAGCGCTATTGCATATAGCGAGCGTGTGTATGTGTGTGTATGTGTGTTTACGTTCGATTCGTGTGTCGTTTCTAACGCCGCTGTTACGTCACAAAAGATCAATGACAGTATAGTCTCGACAACTCACAAACTCTTCTATTTTCTTGTTCCAAACAGCAGCAATGAAACTAGTTAGATGAGTTAATTTTTTGAAAAGATATTAAAGTTGATTCCTAATGTTTGCTGAAGTTGTTTCTATGGTGACATACTGTACACTCGGCCTCGACTGCATGATCGATGAGTGAATGCACTATCGATCAATTTCTATCTGCTGTATTATGAATCGATTTAAGTTGCTCCACATTATCATGTCAACGTCACCCAAAACTGTACATGAAGGACCTATATACCTCATTGGTGTTTTCCCCCTGAGTTTAAATAACGTTTATTAAAAAATAAAGCGAAATTGTACAAATTATTCTACAACATACCATAATCATGATTAAAAAAAACTTCACCATCCTGCACAATTTAAAAATTTCAGTGTTCATTGATAAAGTTTTATAACAAGAAAAAAAAAGACAAACAAGAAGAAACCTCTCTAACTTCTGTGAAATCTGTATTTGCTCCTTTTCTTCCACTCTAACTGGAAAATCTACATTACAAGAAATACCCTTAATCCAAAGGCGTACCCAGGATTTTTTAGAGGGGGGTGTTCAGTGGCGTACCGTGGGTCAAGACATTGGGGGGGGGGGGGGGGCGCACCTCATGGAAGCAATATCAGAATTGCATAACTGTACAATTAAATGCGAGCGAGCTTGAAAATTTTGACATTTTGCAGTCCCCCAACTGCCGTTTGTAGCTATATATGATAATATATGTATATATATATATATATATATATATATATTTGCTTTGGAAATTAAGGGGGTTGCACCGGGTGCAACTGCTGGCAGTTGCTGGCAGTAACATCAGGAGAATGGCATAACGATTAAATGCAAGCGAGCGAAGCGAGCGAGCTTGAAAATTTTGACATTTTAAGTCCCCAAACTGCCGTTGGCAGCTATATTTTTTCGCTTTAGAAATTAAGGGGAGGGGGCGCACCGGGCGCAACTGCTGGTAATTACTGACAGCAACATCAGGAGAATTGCATAACAATTAAATGCGAGCGAGCGAAGCGAGCGAGCTTGAAAATTTTGACATTTTACAGTCCCCAAACTGCCGTTTGTAGCTACATTTTTTCACCTTAGAAATTAAGGGGAGGGGGCGCACCGGGCGCAACTGCTGGTAATTACTGACAGCAACATCAGGAGAATTGCATAACGATTAAATGCGAGCGAGCGAAGCGAGCGAGCTGGAACATTTTGACATTAACAGTCCCCAAACTGCCGTTTGTAGCTATATTTTTTCGCTTTTTTTTTTAAGGGGAGGGGGCGCACCGGGCGCAACTATTGGCAATTACTGACAGCAACATCAGGAGAATTGCCTAACGATAAAATGCGAGCGAGCGAAGCGAGCGAGCTTGAAAATTTTGACATTTTACAGTCCTCAAACTGCCGTTTGTAGCTATATTTTTTTCGCTTTAGAAATTAATGGGAGGGGGCGCACCGGGCGCAACTGCTGGCAATTACTGACAGCAACATCAGGAGAATTGCATAACGATTAAATGCGAGCGAGCTAGAAAATTTTGACATTTTACAGTCCCAAAACTACCGTTTGTAGCTATATTTTTCGCTTTGGAAATTAAGGGGAGGGGGCGCACCGGGCGCAACTGCTGGCAATTACTGACAGCAACATCAGGAGAATTGCATAACGATTAAATGCGAGCGAGCGAAGCGAGCGAGCTTGAAAATTTTGACATTTTACAGTCTCCAAACTGCCGTTTGTAGCTATATTTTTTCGCTTTAGAAATTAAGGGGAGGGGGGCGCACCGGGCGCAACTGCTGGCAATTACTGACAGCAACATCAGGAGAATTGCATAACGATAAAATGCGAGCGAGCGAAGCGAGCGAGCTTGAAAATTTTGACATTTTACAGTCCTCAAACTGCCGTTTGTAGCTATATTTTTTTTCGCTGTAGAAATTAATGGGAGGGGGCGCACCGGGCGCAACTGCTGGCAATTACTGACAGCAACATCAGGAGAATTGCATAACGATTAAATGCGAGCGAGCTAGAAAATTTTGACATTTTACAGTCCCAAAACTACCGTTTGTAGCTATATTTTTTCGCTTTGGAAATTAAGGGGAGGGGGCGCACCGGGCGCAACTGCTGGCAATTACTGACAGCAACATCAGGAGAATTGCATAACGATTAAATGCGAGCGAGCGAAGCGAGCGAGCTTGAAAATTTTGACATTTTACCGTCCAAAAACTGTCGTTTGTAGCTACATGTATATTTTTTTCGCATTGGAGGGAGGGGGCGCCCGGTGCGCCCCCTGGATCCGCCACTGGTATAGTCAAGGGTGTCGGTTTATGTTCATGATTGGGGGAGGTATGACCAGCGAGGGGGCGTCGAAGTGACCAAGCGGGAGAAGGATAGAGCATCCCTTAATTTGTTTGTGTTTGTGAGTGTGTGTGTTTCATATAGATGGAAAAGTTAGGAAATAGCCAAGGTCAAGTCTTATTATTGGCAAGGCAAGGCATTTTAATATAGACTAGTATGTAAAGCAACACTGCAAAATCAATGATCAAGCTTTGATAGCAAATGTGTACAACCTATCAAACATTGCGCAACATTGCAGCGACTCTTTTTGCCATTCCGATATTCTGAGTACACTGCGCACATCCTGCTTGTATTCAAAATGCCAACCAGGAATCACGCTGAATCACAATCTTTTGTCGTCTCCGGGGTTTTTGAATAATGTTATACCTCTTTAATTATATGGTTAAAAGAAATCTTAGAAAAATATCTTTTTTTCTTGATCATCCTTTCATGTCGATTTCAAAAGCAGTTTACTAACCCTTGAATTACCATTTTCGCAGGTTTTTTTCTTTTTTCTTTTTTTTTCTTTTTTTTTAATCAGCGGATGGGGGGGGGGGGGCACGTGCCCCCCCCCCCCCATGTCCCCGTAGTTACGCCACTGTTCCTAGACCTAGATATCTAATGAATTTTAGGCGAATAAAAGTCATCCAACCACAATTTGTAGACTCACACTCAGTTATCTTTCAGTTTTAACTTTCATATCTACTATTACTAAAGATTACCAAGTCCGTGTGCTATTACCATTGATTACTAATTACATTGAGTAGCAAGTAACTTGCTACTCCCAGAGCTTCCAGAGCTTGCTGCTTCCAGTAGGCTACTATGACTGGACTTGGTAGTCAGTGGCGTATCTAGGGAAAACGGCGCCCGTGGCAAGCGCGAAAATTGCGCCCCTAATTTCTGAAAAAGTGTTCAACCCCAAACCCTTTCCGGTAGGGACTTTAAAAAGTCCTCATGATATGCTTTTGAAGCACTTAAGAGGGGTCTTTTGAGGGTGATTTAAATGTATAAATAGGCAACCCTAAATTTTGATATATTTTGGCGAGCGAGCGCAGCAAGCGAGCCGAAAATTTGTATATTTCAGCTTTATACATAACATGGAATTCTTGTCATTTTTGGTTATTAAATCTTCGAATTACAATTCTAATCATAGTGGCGGCCTTATAGATAACGATTTGTACCAACAGTGTCCAACCCCATCCCGGTAGGGACTTTAAAAAAGTCCACATGATGTGCTTTTTCAAGCACTTATAGAAGGGGTCTTTTGAGGGTGTTTTAAATGTAATAGATATTGAAGAATTTTGGCGAGCGAGTGCAGCGAGCAAGCCGAAAATTTTTGTATTTCAGCTTACAAAACATGGAATTCTTGTCATTTTTGGTTATTAAATCTTCGAATGACAATTCTAATAAGATATAGTGACGGTCTTATAGATAATGATTTATACCAACAGTGTTCAACCCTAATCCCATCCCGGTAGGGACTTTAAAAAAGTCCACTTGATATGCTTTTTCGAGCACTTAAAAGGGTTTTTTTGAGGGTGATATAAAATCTGATAAATTTTGATAAATTTTGGCGAGCGAGCGCAGCGAGCGAGCCGACAATTTTTGTATTTCACCTTACAAAACATGGAATTCTTGTCATTTTTTGGTTATTAAATCTTACAATTCTAATCAAGATATAGTGACGGCTTCATAGATAACGATTTATGCCAACAAACTAAGGACTTGGAAAAATACTCTGAATTACTATCCGAGTGAGTGAGCCGAAATTTTTATATTTCCACGTCATCATTACGTTTTGTTCTTCTTATTTTTTTTTTGATAAATTTTGGCGAGAGGGCGCAGCGAGCGAGCCGAAAATATTTATATTTCAGCGTTACAAAACATGGAATTCATGGAATTCATGTTTTGTTTTTATCTTGTTTGATTTGGTTTTCTGTTTGCGCGTCAGCTTCGCGCGCGGTGCAGTAACGTAGTACATAATATTAACACGTACTGTACACGAGTTCTTTAGTGCGTATGATATTATGTAACTCCATAATGTATCATCATCCACACAAACATTAAAACAAGGAAGAGAGAGAGAGAAAAAAAAATGAACGCAAAATAAAGGAAAGGCGGAATTCAAAACGGAAATAAAAGCGGTAAAGACAGCTTTTGTTTCATTTGTCAACATGTAAGCATTGCTGAAGAGGGGTGTTGAATAGCTCAAACACCTCCCTTTTGCCCAAGGGGGGTGTTTGAACACCTTAAACACCCCACTTTTGGCAAAGGGGGGTGTTTGAACACCCAAAACACCCCCCCTCGGTACGCCCTTGCCTTAATCCTATTAAAATACAATCCATCAGTATATATATCTGCCTTCTAAATCACCTACTACTCTTTTCAACTCCAAATTTACAGAGGCAGCTTTGACTAAATTCAAAGTCCCTTTGCTATAATAGAGAAGTTCCATGACCATAAACTCATTGCGCCTTCCATTCAGATATCTAAGTCTTTTCCGCAACTCTTGTTCTTTTTGTTTCTTGAAAGAATACTGTGGCTGTAGTGGTCGACAGTACAAAAACACCAACAAAGGTTTCTACGGGAATTATGCTTTATTCGAAGTTTCGCATTTTCGTTTCACTTGATTCCATAATTATTTCCATATGTGTAACTCCATTCTTAGTTCCATTCATGATTTCTTGCATAATTCGGTGCATAATTCCGTGAAAACTGTTGAGTAATAATGTATAATAAAGAATCATAAGTACATGTACATCAAACCAATTATCAGATTCATAATTATATAAACAGAGTTTCTCAGATGAAAAATCTAGTGAATACCTTTATAAACTTAATCTATTCACTTCACTATAACGTTTTTGCAATCAAAATTACATATGAATTGACAAATGAAAATGCAGACCAATGCCATAGGCATCTCAATTCTACTACCTCATTTAACGTAATGATGCACAAGTAGATGAACTGGCTGAAATCTAAGAACATTCACAATCAAAAAATGAATTCTTACTTGAACTGTCAAACCTTCAATTGAAATAATTATCAATATTTTCTTACTTATTTATCTTGGTTTGTAATGTTAAATTCTAAATTCAATATCAAATGTGTATACATACATATACATAAATACAAATAACAACATAACTTTTCAGAAGTTTTATGGGTGTGTACAGATATACATGCCCTACTACACAGCAACTGCAGTGTACATTACACTCACATCAACAATATATTTTTATAAATTCAATTTTATTAACTGTTTCTAACTTTATACTTTAACAAATCATGATTTTACTTAAAGAAAGCAAAACTAACCTCTTTGCCTGCTTTTTGCAATGTATTTTGGATCCAATTCTTCAGTATTCCAGCAGAAAGAGGATCCATGTTGCTCACTACAACCTGCCTGTAGTCCAGTCCATATTGGCTTCTACAGGGTGTGCATGTGTGTGTGTAGCAGCTGTACATTTAGCTGTGCATACACATGCATGGTGCTATGTCAGGTGCATTGTCTAAGAATGTGCTACTACATACAATATGTCACTCTGTACAAGGGTCAAATTGGCAACAGGCTGGGTGGGAACAATTTCAGGTGTACTTTCACCATATTTCATTTAAGCAAAATAAGACATATATATTTTTATCACCATTTTCATTCAAAGCAGTTGCCAATTTGCAACCAAATTACTGGTCCAATTAATTCTAAGTGTTGCCAATTTTAACATCCTCAAACGATTTTGCATAAAATAATTCATATGAGCCAATCCAACTTGAACTATGATACTTTCATCACAAATACAATATATCTACCCCTTTCTCCTTACAACAATCAAACATTCGTTGCCTTTTATCTTTCTCCCTTATGGATATGATTTTGACCCTGCCTTAAATCTTACATCATTTAAAGCTATAAAATAATAACAATGATAATAATAACAATAACATGTCTCTAGGTTTATCCGAAAATCAAAACGAGCAAAATTGCCCCAAGAATTCCTGATAAAATCCGAAATGTATCCTCCATCCACCTGCAAAACGCCCCTGTACACGAAACAGATCCACAAAATCCCGGCAATCCCGCAAATTATATGTTTGGTAAAAATATACATCCATTGATGAATGACTAAGTATTATTCAAAACAAAACAAAAAATCTCACACCCCTCATACATTTAGGATGAGTACCAGCTGACTCCACTTTTGTTGTGGTTTCGTCGATCTTCTACACTAATGTAGAGAGTAGTGCTTTCTCCCCACCAACTGATTCAAGGCCGGCGAAACCGGGGCCCCGTCTTATAAAGCCTTCAAATCAATCACAAGTCCCCAAGTCCCCATTGCAGCACACAAAAATCTTGTGATTGATTTTTATCACAAGTCTTTATAAGACAGGCCCCGGGGAGAGGGGGCCGGGGGCTCCCCCCCCCCCCTCCACTTTTTTGCACCATTTTAATACATAAGGTGTCACCACTATGGGCCCCTCCCACTTTTTTTGCCCCAAAAGTGCGTAAGTGGCACTAGAAAGAAATAGATAGAGACCTTGAAGTGTGAGCGCGATAAGGTTATGTATTTGCATTGAAGACTTTTTTTTTTGCTTGTCAGCTGAAGAAACCAGGAAGTGGCACCAGAAGTTGCGCTGAAGGCCTTTTTTTTTTTTTTTTTTGCTTGTTAGCTCATGAAACCCGGAAGTGGGCCCCCACTTTTGAAAGAGTAACGCTCCGCCGTTCCTAAAATATGTCTCTCAATTTCCCAATTATTTTATAGCGGTGCATGGGGAGATTATGATCGATAAAGAAATGAATATTTCTCAGTCCCTTCCTCTATCTGAAAGATATGTCATGAATGACAGGCCTAATGATAATTATTTCACTTTGCCCCTCATACCATTGCAAGCTTATCCATGATATAGTACAAGTTGTATTGAGATTTCAAATTCAAATCAAATTTTATTTCCAGTATCACATTCCCCCTGTTAACAGTAATAATAAACTGTTGTTGACAGAAAACATTGTACGTTTATTAGGTGGGCATAATTGAACGTCTTAACGGATCGTAAGGAGCCAGGGAAGGTTGCTCTCCAGTCTCCCCCTCAATCTAACTCTCGACCCCCGCCCGGCCCCCACCGTTTCTCTTTATCTCCCTCTCACACATGCACGCACATCCTCCCGGGGAATGTTAGGGAGAACCGTTGTACGGAGTTCATGAGTTTTGAGGGTGTGACTCTTTTTGCACATTTATCTGTCTATTTACATTTTTTTAGCAGAAAGATTTATTTTTGCCTAATTTTTGTTAAAATATCATATAAGCATTGGGTGCTTCAGACCTCAATGCCCCACCCTCTCCAGATGTTTCGTTGATTCATTTTTCCTATGTATTTATGGATATGGTCTTTGGAAATTCAGCTTACCACTGGGTAAAACAAAACAAAAAATTAGTCATATACTTCTCATTATATCCATCCCAAGAGCCCTACTCAAATATAGCAGTAGAAATGTCATTCTATTTTCACTCCCACTCGGTGCTTTTACTTCTACATTGCTGACTTCACTGTATATCAATAATCACAGCTACTTTTATATCCCCACCCCTTCCACACCGTCCCCCAGCTCGGTCGTTGCGCTCCCTCGCTTGCGTATTCACCCCGTGTAGTATGAAAAATACCCCCCTCGAAAAAAAATTCCTGCGTACATCCATGCTATCGATGATTGACCAAAGGGCAATAATTACCTCCCCTCCACCCCCTCCACCCCTCCACCCCCCCCCCCCCTCCACACACACACACACACACACACACACACACATACACACACACACACACACACACACACCTCCCGGCTTCGGCGGGAAGAATCTAATGCGGGAAACTTTCGGAAGTCATGATGGGTGTTGAGATTTCTTTTCCCGATATTCGTGCGTGGGGGGGGGGGGGGGGGGTTGGGGTTGGGGGGTTGGGGGTTGGGGGGTTGGGGGTTGGGGGTGGGGAGCCTCGGGCCGTACCACCCCCCCCCCCCCCCCCCCCTTTCCCGGTTGCGTGTTTTTTTTAGACGGCACAGATTGGGGAAACTAAAAATTTATCGGGGACCCTATCCCTAAACCTAACCCTAATCCTAATCCTAACCATAACCATCAAACCCTAACCCTAACCCTAACCCTAACCCTAACCCCAACCCTAACCCTAACCCTAACCCTAACCATAACCAAAAACCCTAACCCAACGTTTTTCCCATAGGTTTAACACGCGCCATGCCCCAATCTGTGCCGTCTTAAAAAAAAACGCTTCCCGGTTAGGGGCTGGGGATTCGAAGGGGAGGAGGCTGCGGCTCCCTCGGCCTTGGTCGCGCCCCCCCCCCCCTCCCCAACAAGTTATTGCTTATTGCGAAGTGCACCCCCTCCCCCTCCCCCCTCCCCCCCCCCCCCCCCCCCCCCCCCCCCACCGCGACCGACCACCACCACCACCACGCATGGCACTGTATAGTGAATGACGTATGGAAATCCCAGGGCGCACTGAAGGAAAGTAAGGAAAAATACACCAAAGATGGACGATGAGGCCCCAGTCATCTATGGCCTAGAATTTCAGGTGAATCTTGTGCTCATACCGCTTGTTATCAGTGATTCTCACAATGTATTGACTTAGAATATGTCATCTTTGGTCACAATATCTGATATTCATAGCTGCTCACATTAAGCGAGTGTACCTGCGAGTAAAAATCTATTAGTCCCACATATTTCATTTAGTGTCAGGTGGAGGCGGTCAGGCAACAGGGGCCTGTTTCACTAAGCTCTGGGATCAATCCTAGGTTCAATTCAATTGATCCCAGGGGCAGTTTTGGGATTGATCATTCCCAAAAAGTTAGGAACTGTTTCACTAAGCAATTTGGGAACGATACGGAGCTGGGAATTGAACCCAAAGTTGGGATTGATTCAGATCTGACCCAAGTTGGGAAAGATCCATTACACTCGCCGAGTTGCGCGCTTATGATTGTTACGTCATAATAGCGATGACCTCACACAGAAGCGTCATAATGGCAATGAAGTGATACAATTTGTCATGTGCTCGTATGTTACATGAGCGAAAAGAGAGAAGAGCAAAAAAGTACGAATGAAGGGACGGAAGAAAGAAGGGAAAGAGAGAAAATAAAGAGGAAGAGGGTGAGGAAAATGCCATTATGTAGTATACTAGTAACACGCCAAGGCTAAGTACATATATATTGCCCAGTATAATATAAAGACCATTCACAGGGTGAAATTATCAATTTAATTATGTTGAACCTCATACTAGTACAGAATTTTCTGGTAGTTTCACCTATACGCCACCTTGGACATTTAACACACATGATGCAGTTACGTGTACAGTCTGTATATATAACTGCATCATGTGTATTAAATGCCCAAGGTGGCGTATAGGTGAAAATGGCAAACAAAAAACAAACATATATACCAAATAAAGAATACAATATTGTTCCAGATATTAATGACAGCAATTACAGTCCTCAGTGTGAGTGGAACAGATACGTTATATATATATATGTATTATGTATGTATGTATGTATGTATGTATATATATATATATATATATATATACATAATACATATATATAACGTATCTGTTCCACTCACACTGAGGACTGTAATTGCTGTCATTAATATCTGGAACAATATTGTATTCTTTATTTGGTATACATATGTTTGTTTTTTGTTTGCCATTTTCATCTTTGTTGACATGTTTGAACATACATGTACAATGTATGTGTATATCTATCTTTTCATCTTTAAAGCGCCATGAGCACTGAAAGGTGGACCTGTGCGCTATATCATATGGTTACATGTATACATGTAAGCATATGTATACATGTAACCATAATTTATTTACATAGATACACAAAATTCACTGTGCGCCAACAAAACCATCAACTATAGCACTCGATAAAACAACATCAATCAACTACAGCTCTCGAGACACTTCTGAATAAGTCAACTGTTACAAAAATATTCACATTTGATGGAATTTAATTGTGCAATGTCAAAATACTACCGGAATAAAAAAAAAAAATGCAATGAATACACACTCTTCATTATCTGAAAGCCTGTACTTGGGTTTCAACACCACTACATCACGTTCACACGTGAAGGGCAAATCATTCACATCTGGGTGTGTTAAAATCACATAGAAGAAACAATGGTAATTGAAGTCATGAATGAATAAGATATGAAAATCAACACCAATGAAACTTTTAATACTAGTATGCATCTGTCTTCTACATACAGTAGCTTTTCTCTTCTCTTACAACTGAAAAAATATTCAAATTCAAATCAAATCCATGGTAGAAACGTACACATTACAACATGAGACAACTCCATTCAGACATTCCCTCTTTTAAGCCTCCAACACAAGACAAGTTTTTTTTTTTTTCATTGTTAAAGGTCAAGAGTGAAGTAGCATGTATATGCATGACAAGGAGAATGGAAAGGAGAGAAAGGTAGCATATTATGCACACCAGGGAGAATGAAAATGAGAGAATCATAGCAGTGCAAGAAGAGAGCAATAAGAAAAATAGGTTCAAGAGAAATTGAGCAAGAAAGAGGAACTATGATATACTTGGATTTTAGAGGGGGATGGAAGAGACTACAGATTTATAACG
Organism: Diadema antillarum; assembly: GCF_040938485.1. Taxonomy (NCBI): domain Eukaryota; kingdom Metazoa; phylum Echinodermata; class Echinoidea; order Diadematoida; family Diadematidae; genus Diadema; species Diadema antillarum. Next base: position 264,024 of record NW_027271578.1, on the reverse strand, counting down.
ACTTTGACACACAATTACATAGACAAAGAAAAAATGAAGAAACAAGCAAGGACTATGACTAAAATGGCTTACTCATTGCCTTAGATGGTTTCTATTTGAATCTAGTCAGATAAAACAAATACATAACAAAGTGGCTATTTATTATGCATATGATATGATGGTTATCTTAGTAATATGACACTAATTGATTACAAAAAAAAATTATAAGCTCACAAACGTTCACAATGAGATAAAATTCAATGTCGTGTCAAAAATTAAAGAGTGAGGTTTCAAAGTAAAAGTATTCACCAGCCAAAGGTATAAGTTTCCAGGAATCTGCTTACAGCATACTCTTGTATTTCCTATTACAGTATTATGGAATGAGGGAAATCCTGGTGGGGCAACATGTCACACATTCTGACACCAAACAAATCACCACCACTAATCAAACTTAAAAGTAATGAAAACTTTATTCTTCCCTCGACTCCTCAGACGGCATGGTCCCTGCTTCGAGCCATCTTGACTTCCACTATGGGCAGAACAGGCCACACCCACTTTGTACAAATGCATATTCATGACACTATTAACACATTTAGGGTAAAATATTTAGACAATAATGCCTAAACTTTCTTGCTAAATGACTTTTGAAAGAATACCATTGTTGTTACACAGGGAGATCAAAATCAAAAGTAACCTTTTATTCCCTTTTCATCTCTGAATCAACTGTTGTCGTATTTGTGTGGACTTGTTATGTGGAGATTGGAGATGATGAATAAATTGTTACATTACTGTTGGCTTGGCTTATTCATAAATTGCAGGACAGAATGATGCCGCAGTTGCAGATCCCCCTAGTTTATACACAAATCCCTCTTCAAAGAAAATGGCGACTCTGCCATGTAATGTGGCTAGAAGCCAAGATCTAGAACACAGATGACCATGATGATGAGGAAACAGCATAGCGCCATTTATGTGTAGAAACATTCAAAGGCGCCCAGGTCCCAGAATGTATCACACGTCATTCACAAAGTTGCTGGAAAAGATAAGGGTTCAGTTGAACAGATTTGAAAGCTCAACTTGAAGACAAGATCATCAGTAGCTACAATGCTTGGACAAGACAGTCCCCTAGCTGTTCTCCACGGCTGCATATAAGAAGGAATAGGGTTTCATATCCTCCAATAGAAAGGACGAAGGCTGTGACTGTAGATGCTCCATGTTGACGACACATGACCAATAAAACTCAGCAACTGTCCCTTCCTGAGGTAAAACAAAGCATATAAAATAAAAAAAGAAACATTGAAGACGTCTTGAACCACAAAATGGTTTTGTTACTGTTAAGATTTTTTTTTCCTATGACATTAATTCTGTAATGACTCATACCATAACTTGATGGACTCTCAAAGATGGTCACATTTAAAAGCAAAAGATTATTTTGCGAATTAAAAAAAAAAAGACATGGCATGTGGGGGTAGCATAGGTGTGTATTACATGGAAGCTACAGATCACATTACATCTCTAGCCCAAGTAATGCTATTTTTCATTTTGATATCTAGCTTAATTTAAGACAAAGTCATGTTGCAAATAGATGTCACTCTGCCAATTAATGAAGTCAAATCTCTCAGGACTTAATAAAAAAATGATGGGCAATGGTGATAACTTTAAAGTTAAATGTTACACTACTTGCATTTTTTGGTCTCCATACCGACACTTGCATTGGCCATTATTTGACTTACAACTTTGGTTTTAAAAGAGCTTTCTGTACATTCATGATTTTGGATTCATGGCATATCTCATACCGTTTTATTGATCTTGATTTGCCAATGCTGGATTACATAATACCAACTAAAAGTATCTGACGATCCTTTACAGAGAAGAAGAAAGAGAAGAATTTATATTTCTCTGAGGGAGGCAGATTTAAGACGCTAGAAAAAATATGAATTCAAGGAAATTTCACACTTGGTATCGGGAAAATAAGCATTCAAAGTACATGGTGTCATAATTGCGATAAAAATGTACATAGGTATTGTGAATAGAAATACCACTACCACCAAATCCCCATTAAATGATTTTTTCCCTCCCACAATCGTATGATTGCGTTCTAAAACTGGGTATAGATAATACATTGAAAAACCTTTTGAATAATGAGCTTTCAGAAAATTTTAAGAAATGAAACTTACATCTTTCCAGTCAATCAATGAGCTCAAAGCCTGGTCAGGAATTCACCTCTCTCATAAGGTTTGCACAGTCCTCTTGTCCACTGTGTAGAAGAGTGCATCACATTCAGAGCCAGTCCCTGCTGATAACAGAATAAAGCAGATTACAAAGTTTAACTATACAAGTCTGTAGAAACATGCTATGACAAGTAAAATATCTCAAGCTCTAGTTCTTTTCTCAAATTTGTCTGTCATTTCTCAACCTAGCGGGAAAAGGAAGTGTCACCGACTTGCATTTGTGCATTGTACTTTCATACCCAGGTAGAGATATTTTGATTTTACTGTAATACCATATTGTATGAAAATGGCAGGAAATACTACCAGATTTTTTCCAATCATTCAAGTAAGTTGGAACCAACTCGGTAAAGGAAATTGTTGATATTGACATTGACTTGCACATGGTTACTGCAAAAACCTCGCTCTCCGCAGCATACGCTGCGCTGCTGCCTACGCTTACCTGAAGTAACCTACACATCGAGGGATGCATATATTGAAATAGGCTATGGTGTAATATGAATTAACCTTGGTGTAGTCTGGTACAATTTGTTGTACCCCCCCCCCCAAACAAAAATGCACAGCAGTTCAACGAAAAAATATGACCACACGTAAAAGCATGGAATTAGGTCTTTCCACATACCCGGTTGTCAAATTTAGGACAGTGTTATAGTCGAAGTATGGCCAGCTTGTTCCAACAAAACAGTAGTGGAACTTGAGATAACATCCGTATAGAGGTTCTAGAGCTCTAAGTCTAGTAAACATGCAACCATGGATACCGAGTACTTAGCACCGAAAACAAAATCAGACAAAGATATAGAGGTCTATAATAGAATCAGCATGCTACGTTGCCATTACTGTGTATCTACTAGTTCTCGACTAATCTAATGTTAGATCTATGTGTTACTGACTAACGTTAGATATCTAATGATACTGATGTTAGCTAACTAGTAGTAGTAGTATGCCTACTAGTAAGTAGTAGTAACGTTAGATCTAGCCCTAGGCCTAGTCTAGGCTAGGCCTATAATGTAATCTACTGCACTGTAGTCAAGTGTAGACTGCACTCGAATTGAGTAGTACAGAGTCTAGGTCTAGACAAGAGAGACTCAATTGTGATTGTGATGAAGAGTAACAGGTTAGAGATCTAACAATGTTAGGTAGAGGGTCTAGAGTTTCTAGGCAGAAAAAGCTGACGTCTGTCCGGAGGAGCCTCAATTCAAATTTGAATTGTCTATACACTGTAGCTAGACAGCTACGCGATCGCCTAGCTAGCGGCGTCTGCGATATTGCTGACATTTCACAAGTTATTCGAAGCTCACTTAATCGAAATCTTATCAGTGACAAGTTGTAACTAATCTAACAGTTAGATATATTCTAGGTCTACAGTCGTGAGTCTACATGCATGAATAAAGCAAGGATGGAGCTAGATGTGGATTACCGTATCAGTGGTAGATGTAGACTGACATACGTGTGCGTAATTACACACATGGGACTAAGCAAATCACGATTGTTGCGATTAACATGTTCAATACGAACAGAGTAAAGAAATCGTTGGGCAGTGCTTCCTTATGACTGCCAAGAACAGACTTGGAATGGCATCAGCCATGGAAATAAAAATAAACATGTCATTCTAAGATGAAATTTGTGTACTGAAAATGAAATTTGACCTCGAAATATTAATTTCATTGTTTCTTTACCGTACCTTCTGCTTGGTTGTCATTGCCATGTTTCTCTCCTATAGCTCTCACTATCGATCACAGCCTCGTTCACTATGATTAAATCAGTCGAACTCAATTAATTATCGTTCCCACCCAAAGATCGATTTGATGAAACGCGTCACAAGAGTCGTTCCCAGGATGGTATCAATCCCAGAGTTGGGATCGGTCTTGGGTTGGATCGATTTCCCATGTTAGTGAAACAGGCCCCTGGGCATGTCCACGGCCGGATGGCCGGGCGGGCGCGGGCAGTCGTAGGACCTACTGTAAATAAGTCGGCAGGCGTACACCGCACAGGCTGTAGATCCCCTACTACTGTAATTAGTGTAGGTCTAGATCTAAATACAAGTTTAGGGTCTAAAGTCGACCAGTGTCTTGACTTTCGTTCAAATATGATGCCCATTGATGGCTTATTATAGGGTGGCACATCCTATTACCGGACGCTTTTCTTTGTGGCTTTGAATTCCGTACTCATAGAATGAAATTTTGGTTAAAAATAACACCACTTATTCACAGACTCATGGAAATTACGAATTCAGCCAACTTATGTCAATTCTTCGTTCCGGTTTTTAGAAAATATGCTTTAAACATACCCCTCTAAAAATAGTGGTTTTTTGCGCGGTGCAAAATCGCATTGTATTACCGGACGCGATTTTCGTAATCCAATAATCGAGGTCTTTCGTACCTAATCCTTGCACCAGAATCACAATTCATCCCACAAATCACTGTACACATTCTCACCGAGCGGATGACAAAAAAAAAAAATCGGCAAATGAGGCTCAAATTTCGTAGTTTACGGTAAAATGTCTGTCTTGACCATTTCGAACAGTTCACGCAATAAAACCTTGTGAGAAATCGACAACTGGTTAGAGTATCGTGCTTTGTCTATGGGAGCTGCACGCGCGGGCGATGAGTTGCGTGCCCCTTGGCGCACAACTATTCCGCATCGTTCGCGTTTGAGGACGATAGCTACAAATTTCCAATATTGATCAGTGAACTTTTGGTTCTAATAGAATCTTCAGCATTTTTCCTGTATGTGAGTGGGATTTCATAGAATTTCAGTCGCGAAATGTGATTCAAACATGCATGAATATTAACTATGACGAGGTGCGGGTCACTCAACTATAAATTTGAGGTAAAATGTGAATTTTTTCGTGTTTTTACATTTTTATGTGGCGTTTTTTGCAATTTCGTTCCACACAAAGTTCTGTGAGGCTAATCTACGAAGTCTCGCGCGTACAGAATGTCATTAGTACGCAAAAATGTGCGTGTCCGGTAATACCATGCGTCCGGTAATACCATGCTTGCCCCTACTATAAATTTTCACATGATCCATATGATCTTGCAGTTGCAGGCTACGCATGTGAGAGAAATCGTGACAGGCGACAATGGTTTCAGGCAAAAGTCAGGAATTTTGAAAATTCATTTTTTCATTGAATCACTTTGCCCATTTCCTAAGCTTTACATTGATATAAAACACTTGTATTCTCCGGTACTGTAAGTGGTGTGGTGATTTGTCTCTCTAATGCGCTTAAACCATGTTCCCTATCGAATCTATTTTTCACGTTAAGTTAGTGCTGCCTAGTGTTGCTGTTCACTTTTGGTTTTACTTCCGTTGTCGAACATTGCGGTAGAAAAGCTCAGATAGAAAGCCAAACGAAGAGCATACACTAAAGACCGAGCGTACTGATATCTATTGTAGCAACAACAATGGAGCATGCATGCATGGACAAAACATTTCCGACACGCTGCGAGGCGTATCGCCGAAAGCTGAACTATGTAAATGTGTGCGACGCACTATCCAATCGCACGCGAGATGCCTCGCCGTAGCAACACTAGGCATAGTGGCGCGGCTTTCGAAAGAAGATCGAAACTGACGAGTGCGATCCAACATAGGGTGTTTAAAATTCCATTTTCGGTGGGAAAAACTTAGTGTTATGCTGTGAAATTTAGTGTAGATGTACAAAACATATCAAAGATTCAATTTCTGAAAAAACCCAAAATCGACAAAAATAATGGTCAAAATCTTTGTACCCCGCATAGGAGGGAATTTTCTCTTGCGACTTTTGCCTGAAACCGTTATCGCGGGTCACAATTGGTCAATAATTCCCTGGGTCATAATGGGCATCACATAGGCATCTCTCCAGTCTGCCAGTACTTATCCTGTCAGTAAAGATGATTTGCAGCTAGCTGTAAGTGCTGGAGCCAGCTCCCTAGAAAGCTGTTTAAGTACTCTTGGGATTTTGTCATCCTGGCTACCAGCTGGCCTTGTGGGGGGGGGGGGGGGTGGGGTTGAGGTTTCTCATCAACTTTTCCACACCTTGCACTGATATCGCTATACTGTATACGCCATATATTTCGCGAGTCTAAATTTTCGCGAATCTGGAATTCCCGACGATTTCGCAAGTGGTTAAATTCGCAATCGTGGAGTCCTGTACTGAACAGAGAAGTGTACATGCGTACGTCACATTCACATCGGGCGTCAGAGTCAATATTTACGTGTGTCTTTCATTTTGCGAATAGCACCTGACTCGCGAAATTCGCGAAAATAAAAACCTCGCGAAATATTCAGCGTATACAGTATTATCCATTTGGGGAGTTCTAGAGTCTGTTCCTTTCTTCCGCAGATTTATTTGTCTTTGGTATAGGTCTTACCATCTTCATTGTAATATTGATTGATATTAGTGTAGGTGGCACTAAAAACATTGTAGTTGTACAAATTACAACTTTCAAAATGGAGCCATGCACAATATTGTATGACTTTGCATGACTTCTTTGCATGACTGAAATTCAAGGAGTTTGGTATGAAATAACTAATTTTGTTAAAAACAATGATTGATGATTAATTTTGAATAGTACAATTAAACAACATAACATGCTGTATATAACGCAGGATGACTCACAGATACAAGTTATTTCACAGTTTATGAAGAAATTGAAGGTAAACTTTAATTCCTCCGTGCCATACTTGATAAAGGGCTATTTGGTAATAGGCTTTGCAAATGCGATTTAAATACCATTGACAGCCATGGATATGTGAGATAATTGACCAGAGAGAGCTGCTTGTAACTAATTCACTGCATATTAAGAAGGTCCTTCTCATTTTCAGACAGCTGAATGACTACTGCCAAAAGTTTTTCTTAGCATGACAATTGCAGCATGGTTACGTTTGATTTTGTTTTGAAGTAGATCTTGAAAATAATGACACGGGTAAAAATTGTACACTGCATTGATTCTCCACTAGGCAAGGAGCTTAACACCTCAGGTGGCGGAGACTGATGCAATCAGGTTCCTCGTTGGCACACAGTCACTCAAGTATGATAACCAGGTAATCATCTTCTTTTATTGGACATCAAACAAGATGTCAGATGGACAATTGGAAATGTTTTTGTCTGTGCACTAATGAAATTGGTAGCGGTACATGCAAAGCTTCTATTTTGTATGAATATCTGAAGACAAGTGTGTCCCATTGAAGTGACATCTCATTCAAATGTTACCATAATATTGTTCTGATAAAGCAGTATTCTTGATTCAACCATGATGTCTGTACAATGCTAACTACATGTAGGTATAATGCGTGTATTCAAAGACACCTTGAGTACATTGTGTAGTGGAATATAGTTAGATGTGTAAGTGGCAACGGCGTAAATCCATACTGAGGAGTGGGGGGGATGATCGGCGATAGTCACCATCACCACGATTACAAGCCCATAACCGAACCGGCGCAGCCTTGAGGGGGAGGAGGGGGGGGGGGTGGGGGGGGGGTGGGTGGGTGAGAGAAGCTTGGTAACCCCCCCCCCCCCCACACACACACACACACACACACACACACTTTACAGGGATCGGATGTCTCACTCTTTTGCATGAAATATAAAGTGGGAGGAGAGTGATATATTTCTGACAAACTGTTACAAGCGAGCTTGAAAATTTTTGACATTTTACAGTCCCCAAACTGCAGTTTGTGACTGTATTTTGTCCGCTTTGGAAATTAAGGGGGGGGGGCACCGGGTGAAACTGCTGGCAATTACCGACAGCAACATCAAGAGAATGGCATAACAATTAAATGCGAGCGAGCGAAGCGAGCGAGCTTGAAAATTTTGACATTTTACAGTAAAAAAACTGCCGTTTTGGGCTGTATTTTTTCTCTTTGGAAATTAAGGGGGGCGCACAGGGCGCAACTGCTGGCAGTTCGTACTGGCAGCAACATCAGGAGACTAGTGGCATAACGATTAAATGCGAGCGAGCGAAGCGAGTGAGCTTGAAAATTTTGACATTTTACAGTACCAAAACTGCCGTTTGTAGCTTTATTTTTAGCTTTGGAAATTAAGGGAGAGCACCGGGAGAAAACTGCTGGCAATTACTGGCAGCAACATCATGAGAATGGCATAATGATTAAATGCGACTGTGCGAAGCGAGCGAGCTTGAAAATTTTGACATCTTACAGTCCCCAAAACTGCCATTTGTAGCTATATTTTTCGCTTTGAAAATTAAAGGGGACGCACCGGGCACAACTGCTGTCAATCACTGGCAGCAACATCAGGAGAATGCCATAGCGATTAAATGCGAGCGAGCGGAGCAAGCGAGCCTTAAAATTTTGACATTTTGCAATCCCAGAAAATGTCGTTTGTAGCTGTATTTTTTCGCTTTGGAAATTAAGGGGAGGCACACCGGGTGAAAACTGCTGGCAATTACTGGCAGCAACATCAGGAGAATGGCATAATGATTAAATCCGAGCGAGCGGAGCGAGCGAGATTCAAAATTTGACTTATCATATTCCCAAAACTGCCGTTTGTAGCTTCATTTTTAGCTTTGGAAATTAAGGGGGGGGGCACCGGGCGAAACTGCTGGCAATTACTGACAGCAACATCAAGAGAATGGCATAACAATTAAATGCGAGCGAGCGAAGCGAGCGAGCTTGAAAATTTTGGCATTTTCCAGTCAAAAAACTGCCGTTTTGGGCTGTATTTTTTCGCTTTGGAAATTAAGGGGGCGCACAGGGCGCAACTGCTGGCAGTTCGTACTGGCAGCAACATCAGGAGAATGGCATAATGATTAAATGCGAGCGAGCGAAGCGTGTGAGCTTGAAAATTTTTACATTTTACAGTCCCCCAAACTGTCGTTTGTGGCTGTATTTTTTCGCTTTGGAAATTAAGGGGGAGCACCGGGCGAAAACTGCTGGCAATTACTGGCAGCAACATCAGGAGAATGGCATAACGATTAAATGCGAGCGAGCGAAGCGAGCGAGCTTCAAAATTTTGACTTATTACAGTCCCAAAACTGCCGTTTGTAGCTATATTTTTCGCTTTGGAAATTAAGGGGGGAGCAACGGGCGAAAACTGCTGGCAATAACTGGCAGCAACATCAGGAGAATGGCATAATGGTTAAATGCGAGCGAGCGAGCTTGAAAATTTTGACTTATTACAGTCCCAAAACTGCCGTTTGAAGCAATATTTTTCGCTTTGGAAATTAAGGGGGGAGCACCGGGCGAAAACTGCTGGCAATAACTGGCAGCAACATCAGGAGAATGGCATAATGATTAAATGCGAGTGAGCGAAGCGAGCGAGCTTCAAAATTTTGACATCTTACAGTCCCAAAACTGCCGTTTGTAGCTATTTTTTCGCTGTGGAGATTAAGGGGGGAGCACCGAGTAAAAACTGCTGGCAATTACTGGCAGCAACATCATGAGAATGGCATAATGATTAAATGCGACTGTGCGAAGCGAGCGAGCTTGAAAATTTTGACATCTTACAGTCCCCAAAACTGCCATTTGTAGCTATATTTTTCGCTTTGGAAATTAAAGGGGACGCACCGGGCCCAACTGCTGTCAATCACTGGCAGCAACATCAGGAGAATGCCATAGCGATTAAATGCGAGCGAGCGGAGCTAGCAAGCGAGCCTTAAAATTTTGACATTTTGCAATCCCAGAAAATGTCGTTTGTAGCTGTATTTTTTCGCTTTGGAAATTAAGGGGAGGCACACCGGGTGAAAACTGCTGGCAATTACTGGCAGCAACATCAGGAGAATGGCATAATGATTAAATCCGAGCGAGCGGAGCGAGCGAGCTTCAAAATTTTGACTTATTATAGTCCCAAAACTGCCGTTTGTAGCTTTATTTTTAGCTTTGGAAATTAAGGGGGAGCACCGGGCGAAAACTGCTGGCAATTTATGGCAGCAACATCATGAGAATGGCATAATGATTAAATGCGAGTGTGCGAAGCGAGCGAGCTTGAAAAATTTTGACATCTTACAGTCCCCCAAACTGCCATTTGTAGCTATATTTTTTGCTTTGGAGATTAGGGGGGGGGGGGGCGCAACTGCTGTCAATCATATCACTGGCAGCAACATCAGGGGAATGGCTTAGCGCTTAAATGCGAGCGAGCGGAGCGAGCGAGCTTTAAAATTTTGATATTTTACACCCAAAAAACTGCCGTTTTTAGCTATATTTTTGCGATTTTGTTTGTCCCACTTTTATGGGGGATCCATCCCCCCCCCCATCGACGCCTCTGCATATGAGGGAGCTTTTGTCAAGTGAAAGATATGCTGCACACTCTTTGACAAATTAGGGAAATATACGTCAATCTCAACAGTGTACTTATCGAAAGGGATCCAGTATAGCGGAGCTTTTGCATGTTTATGATTGCAATTCAACGATTTGGTGCATAGTTCTGGCGGTATTTGGACAATAATTCCATTAAGAAAGTTCGAGATTTGTCCTCATCTCGGAAATTGCTTGGGGGATAAATGATTTGCCTGCCTAAACACTTTCGTAGGGGCGGGGCAAATGCCCTTTGCCCCCCCCCCCCGAGATATTTTCGACGCCCCTGATCTTTCCTGTGTATACCCATAGATGTATCTTGACTGAGTCATCAGTCACTGTCGTTCCTCATGAATGATTCAGGAAATGGAGGGGGTTCAATTATGGCAATGTAGTTTTGTTATTGTTTGTTTGTTTGTTTTCGTACATATTTTGCAGATGGTCCCAAGTTACTCTCGTCTTAGCATGTTTACATGTAGGCCTACACTATTTGACGTTGTCAACGTCTGAGCCATACCTTACAGTGTATGTCCATGTCCGCGAGCGAGCGAAGCGAGCGAGCGCTTGAGAAAATTATGCATTCGATTTCCTACAAGATAGAATACTGTTGAGCTCTGTTACCTGTCTGAAGGCCGGCGTACAAACGTCATGCAATATGCCAAAATTGATACAATCACATTTCTGCTTCCTCCATTTTTTTTCTTCAAAATTCAGGGGGGGATGATTGTACAGGCCATCCCCCCCTCCTCCATTTCAGGGGGGGATATATCCCCCCCATCCCCCCCGGGATTTACGCCCATGGTAAGTGGTCTAATGAAACATGGAAATTTCAAGATGATAATAGGTCCTTGCTTATTTCATTTCATGCTGAATTTTCTTTGATTAACAGTACAATGTGATAAGCATAGAATAACTTTTAGAAGATAGTGCAGTTGAAACATTGTGAAATATTACAGTTTATATTTCAACCAATTATGAACTTGACTAAATGAATGAATTACTGTAATGGGTATATGAAAACAATGTTCTTCTGGTACTTATTGTGTTTGCTATGCATGTACATGTATACTGGCTTGTAACTGAAGACCATTCCATCTTATTATTAAGTTGTTGATGATTTACAATGCTAGTTTATTTTATTTCATGTTTTAAATTCATTGCAAGCACAAAGTAAATCACAAACTGTTTGAGAAACCCTTCAATACACCATTTTTAATGATGTCAGTGATATGATGCTACATGTCATGAAGAAAGACAAATGCAGTCATTCCCATACGGTATACCTACTTGTTCACCATATTTGGAAATGGAGTCTAGTGTGGAATGCCAACCTTGTAAGATGTTCTCTAATCACACTAAGATTTATCCTCCATCTCCAGAAAATTAGATTCAATGTTAAAATGATGCATTGGATATAACAGACCCAATACTCAAGATCTCTGTACTCTTTTTAACCCTGTGTTCCAGGTGCATGTCTTAGATTTCGATGAAGATAACAACACCCTGAACAAGACAGTGTTCCTGCACAAGGATGGGGAGATATGGAACATCAGCTCCAGTCCTGCAGATAAGGATGTCGCAGCAACCTGCTTCAATAAAAGTATGCATCAAATTATTGATGTAACAATGGAACAAATCTCCTTATTATCAACTAGCCACTAATAGCTATTAAATGTTATATTTTGTTCCACGAGATCACTGCATGCTGGAGGGATTGTCTATATGGCCAAGTCCTTATTTTGTGCAAATACAGTTTGTTTCTTTCTTTCTTTCTTTCTAGGTTCATACACTAGCTATACTGTGTTGTAGTTGTAGGATTGACAGTGAAGCTAAATTTAGGGACAGTTCTTTATTTAGGGTACCGGTAATGGATAATGTCTCAAATATAATGATTTGTTATAAATAAATCTGTGGGAATGACATTGAAAGATATTCTGTACTCTCAATGCTTGTCTTTTATTTGCTGGCAGTTTGCATGGGGAGGGGGAAGAGGATCATGTCAAGTACATAAAGTACATAGACCACTCTGTTGCCTTTAGTCTTGTGACTCTTGATCTCTTTGTTTTATTCCTTTGAAAACCATTTGAGCACTGCTCTGTACAATATCACAGTTGGTTTATGCCTACAATGTATATTTTTCATCTCAGAGGCCTCAGTGATCAAAAATTTATGTTCAGTCCTTCAAAGATGTTGATTGTCTGTTATATCCAGATTCAAACCTTTGACTTAGGTCAAGTAAATTTCAAGTAATATGAATTTTCCCCCTGTTTTGCCTCATCATTATTTAAGTTGTAGATAACAAACTTCAAGGGCAAGCAGCCATCTGGCGGCTACCTGCTGAGGAGGATGAACTTGACACACCGGATGTTGGTCTCCATGACGACTCTTCATCCAGTGCCAGGAATCTAGAGGTGATGTGTCGCCTAGACAACAGTGATTATGGCAACATCATGAGGTTGGTGTGCATATAAGTATGAGTGTGTGGATGTGTTTGTGTCCGTACTTCCTAAAAGGGAAATGCACCTGTGGGAAAAAAGTTATCTCAAAAGAAATTCAGAAATCATATAAACAACAGATCAACAAATATCTGAGTGATAATATTGGTAAAGAGAGTCAGGGTTATTCAAATACTACATAGTCATTGATTCTGATCTCTGTCTTGAAATGACATGGATTGCCTTGGTCATGTAACCTTGTTGCTGTTGTTTGCATAAGATTCCATTTGTAGTTTTATCACATCATAGCATGTTTCTGATGTCATATTTTCTCAGTATGAAAGCATAATGTTAATGTGTATTGTCCATGGTAGTAGAAGTTGAATTCTTTATGAACATGAGAATATTTTATTTCTGCCCATTGGGTGAGGAGTGCTGTGCCAGAGCTGTTTGTGTCATGTGACCAAGATGGTTTTTCACCAGTACAGAGGTATCCCTAGATGCCCTTTTATACAACATGTATGATTTATTTACTTACACAGATTTCTCACTTTTTTCCCTCTGCAACAATGTCACTGGCAATTTTGTTAATCTTGTGCAGTTGCAACTGCCCTTATAAACACAAATTACTCATTAGGGATATATGCCTCATTCTCTCTATAAGTGGTCCACTGCAGTCACATATTTACCCACGCCGATGAAAATCGGCAGGGGGTTATGTAAAGGGTTCCGTTTGTTTGTTTGTTTGTTTGTTTGTTTGTTTGTTTGTTTGTTTGTGTACAAGATAACAAGAGAACGGGTAAACAGATTTGCACGAAATGTTAAGGGGATGTTTGGATAATGGCAGGAAAGAATCGATTAGATTTTGGTGATAATCGGTTGACCTTTGCAAATTCTGTGTGACCTTGAAGTTTTGACCCCATGATATAGTGACCACTCCGAAAATTTCCCGTTTCTCACTTTGCGATTTTCCGCTACCATACGAACACATAAACTCCCAAACGATCCGACTTCGCTGCTCAAATGTTCGTAAGAATTCCGAAATTTACGTTTAGGCCTATTTGAGGGACTACGTCCTTCTAGATTTATGAAAGTTCGTTCTCCGTCGTCACAAACTGGCCCGTATTTTGATGATTTTTCAAATTAACATTGATTGTTTTTTTCGTTGGAGGAGCATTTGCTTGGTCAGTTACACTGCACGATATGCGCGCTCAATGTCAATGCGTGTGCAAGGCCACTGAAAATGCATCGCGCTGTACACTGTTGGTGCAAAATAGCATCGGGGACGTTGCGGCGCTCGTTGGTGACCGAATACTGGTGCAGTAGACATTTGTATTCAACCCTTGCATTGAATAATTTCCGTAGACACTAATCATAGGGGTAATTGCCTAGGGAGTACGTAAATTTTGTTTTTCTTTTGCGCTTTTGTGGATACCATCAAAGATCGTACACTCATACGACCTTTGATATCATCACACTCTTGGCTTGCTATGAGCAAAATATCCCGCAAGAAAACGGCGTATTTCTCAATTTTTAGCGCTTTTTCGGCGACCCGTCGCGTAGACAATATACTCTTAAAACTGGACTTAATTCGCGCGCGCTTGGAAAAGTTCTGATTCTGCACTTTTGACGGTGGTATTTGGGATTTTCGATGGATTTTTGGAGGAGACTAAAGGACTTTCCTGCTGTGAATGAGTGTTACCGTATGTGAAATGATGTGATTTGCGTGTGATGTGACTGTAGACCCAAAGATCGTACACTTCAGTGTACGATCTTTGGTAGAACTCACTGGCTGGTGATAAAGCACACTGGCAATTAAGTGACCGAATTCTGGTAGATGACCGAATGCACATTATGTTTACCCCGACTTTGTACAAGGCGTGGGTCTGCCGCCTTTGACGGCCCCTCTCTAGTTTTCTCTTTTTTTGGAACACACCGCACTCACCCTTGATCATCTTCATTAGAATGTGCATAATGAGTTGGGTAGATAGATAGAAGATATTATTGATATGTTGTTGCCAATACACTTTCAGGTTTATGATCATAAAAGTAAGATACATTTATTTACTATGCTATATTTGATATTTCACTTGAAATGCATAGGAATGGGAGTTGGTCATGTCATTGTTCTGGACTGAACTCCATTCTCTGGCATATTTGTTTTGTGATGTGCACACAGTGTACAGTGGGAGCCCCAGGGAGATGGGAGCAAGATCCTGTCTCTCACAGAGAACAAGATCCTGATGTGGGACCTGGAGGCTAGTGGAACCAGTGCAAGAGTGAGTATTATTTTGACAGACTTGATGCTTGGCTGTTACAGACATGTGCCAAAGTGCCCTATTGGCATGTATTAGTAACTGCTCGCTGCATACGTAAAGGCGCCATGTTGGTTCTGGTGTGCAAAATGATATTGGGTTAAAGGGAGAATAAAACCCAAATGAGTGAATGCAGCAATATCAGTAGAACACATCATTGAAGTTTGAGGAAAATTGAAAAGCAGTTAAAAAGTTTTGAGTTTTTGAAGTTTTTTTTCCACCATTGCGGCATATTCATTGATATAAGCTTGAAACTATTAGTCACTTTGCAACTGATTGACAAATTGCCCTGCATCGACGTAAATATGCACTGAATTGATCAAATCATGGGCGTACATACTCGTGCGGGATTAGAACCCACGACCTCCTGATCACCGGACAGGCGTCACCTCCACTAGACCACCAAGCTTTCACCCGACAGCAAGTGTTGGTTCTAATCCTTATAGCATGCAGCGGGTACTGTGTAATTATTCAAATTCATGAAATTCTTCCGTCGAGATGCTTTCATTGCAACTTATTGACAAATTGCCCTGCATCGACGTAAATAAGCACTGAATTTTTTATCATGGCTACTACTAAATACTGATCAATTCAGTGCTTATTATTTTTATTTATTTCGATGCAGGGCAATTTTTCAATCAGTTGCAATGAAAGCATCTCGACGGAAGAATTTCATGAATTTGAATATTAGTCACTTGCGCATTAAAGATACCATATCATGACTCACTAAAACCTTGCTTGTCAGACTGAGACTGATACCCCTTTCCCGCTGCCCGTCTCGGTGAAAGTTTCAGTGCCGTCGTTTCACACTGCTCTCGGTGAAACTTTCCCCTAGACGGGTTTTCTGCTCGCAATGTGGGTGATCTTATGTACATTTGTACTTGAGTTTGTTGTGCATCTGCGATCTGGTTTTTTCGATCCCATGTTCAGCAAGTTTTCGGAGGAGGGACTCGTACGCGGCAGCGTCAGTCGACGTCCCGCTCAGTTCTTCGTTCACTGCTGCCTCGCTACGTAATTGAAGTAACAGTCTCTCTTCGTCTTTGGTCCACACTCCAGCCACTTGCAAAACTCCCTCAAATTTCAACAGCACAAAACGTCAACGGTTTTCTCCTGCATACTGTAAACCCAGCACTTGACGAGAAAAGCACAAAATACGAAAAAATCAAGCAAGAGGCGGACTGTATCAGACTTTACTGGAAGAGTTAAGAGCTAGACACTAGAGGAAGACGAAGAAGGAGGAAGCATCAAATCGATCAAGTACACTGTAAACCTATATCAGCTTTGTATACACGGCGTGCTAATTAAACAATACAATGCACAGCACGATACAAAACAATGCCGTCGCACTGTGAACGCCACATTGCACACGAAACGACATACTATGTAGTGTCGTGTGTATGTTTACAAACACGAATTGCTAGTACCCTGTACGTGTGGATTTGGGAGGTCGAGTGCGCGCTAGCTAGCTGAAAACGTGTGCATGACCAGAAACAAAACATGACCTTCGACATAATCTGCATATTTTCCCCGGTGTTTCACCGAGACAACCTTTCACGCTGGGCGCTCTCGGTGAACCACCGGGTGATTTCCCGTTGAACTATCGGTGTTTACCCAGGACGCTTCTCGGGTAAAAATTGCCCCAAATTTCATCGGTGTTTCACCTAGGCTTCCCCTAGATTTCAACCGAGTGACCTTTCACACTGCGGGGTTCCCCGGGTGCCCCCAGGTGCCCCCGGGGAAGATTTTCTTCAGCGGGAAAGGGGTATGAGTCAGACTTGCCAACCACAGCCCGAGTATGAACCTACCTTAGGACATTAGAATGTTCATCTGACATAATACAACAACCATTACTGGATGAGAAGACTACAACAGTTTGTGACATCACACCTGGACAGCAATATAAAGAAAACATAAGAGAATTCTTAATATAATGTCCTTGCCTGATGTCACAAGCTGTTGTAAATAATGTAGTCTTCTATTCCAGCGATGGCATCACCAAATGATATGTAAAATGAGCAGCTTAGGGTTTTAATCCTCTAGTGTCCGTTATGCCTTGAAAGTTAGATGTATCAAATATGCTAATCTCTGCCTACACAATGTGCACACTCAAACAAGAATTTGCTCTCAAAATAAGACATTAACAGTTAGTTTTCCAGTAAGTGGAGAGATCTTCATGACTATAGGTCTCAACTTAATTCATATTGTGTGAGTGTTGTAGCTGAATTGATTATAGCAGTCTGTGTGGTCGAGTTCAAGCAAATTGTACCAACAAAGCACTTCTTGGAACAGAAAACACAAACAAACACCAACTTTTTCATTTATTTGGTTGTACCATATCAGTTCTCACTGTTTTCACCCTTTTGACAGAAATTCAGCTGTTTTGTTTGTGGTTTTGTTTTCTATATTTAAGTATTCCATATGTGACCGTGTATCACAAAACCAACAAAAAGTTGCATGACCTGATTTTCCATGAGGACTCAAAGTAGTTGAAATAGGTCAACCTAGTCAATCTTTAGTTTTATATATTTTCTGAAAGAGCAATTCTTCTTATACATATTCCTGAAGTTTGGGATCATAAAATGACTGGGAATTATGTTTATTTGCACTATTTCTAGAACATTTTTTTTTGTGTGTGAAATAGTGTAATAAAATATGTCTTAGAGAACCCTTTTCATTTCATAAAAACCCTTCACAAACTGAAAAGCTGATGCTACTGCTGTGCAAGTTTGTATTAGTCATGAATAGAATGTGCTTAGAGTGTGCTAAATTCCAGCGTAATCTCATAATCCCTTTATTGTGGTTGCTATTGAGTTTTACATCCTGCTTTTTGTTCCATTCATTGCACAGAGCACATCTTGGTGAGTTTAAATACTTGAATAGACCCTAAACTTCAAAGCCTCTTCTCTCAGTAAACACCTTCCAGAGTGTGACTTTCTTTTCATTAGTTAGATACTAGGTTAGGAAAGTCAATTAGTGTTGAGTAATTAATCCTTTTAAAGCTTAAAGTCTGCTCTTTCAGAATCTGCATTTAACTGAAAATCCATGCCTGGCGACTTTTTGGTAGTTTTGTGATGCAGGGTCACATACAATATATTCTACTCTATATTTTCTTTACTTCAAATTTTTTAATGTGCTGTTCCATGTTCAATGATTTTCTTCAGATGACCAGCTCAGCAACTCTGGAGGGCAAAGGTCATCCCAAGTTTACCTCCCTGCGATGGAATCCCCACCACAACAACTCACAGGTAGCGACAGCCAGTGACTCCACAGTGCGCGGATGGGACCTCAGATCCATGCAGTAAGTATATACATAATAGATAGACAGGGTGCTACAAACCCACTTGCACACTTGCCCAGGTCAACTCGTACTCTCTGTTGGGCAAGTAAAGTGAATGGATATTTGCTTGTTAAATGTATAGGACACTTACCCAAATGCCCATATAGTTAAAGGACAAGTTCACCTTCATAAACATAAGGATTGAGAGAATGTAGCAATATTAGTAGAACACATCATTGAAAGTTTGAGGAAAATCAGACAATCCGTTCAAAAGTTATGAATTTTTGAAGTTTTTGTGCAGTAACCGCTGGATGAGAAGACTACTCCAGTATATGAATAACTTAGATGTCACATGCGTACAACAATATAAGGAAAATATAAAGAGAATTTCACAAAATGCCATCTTTTGAAAAAAGTACACATTCCCCTGACTCGTTACCGACAAATGTTATGGGTAATATTATTCCCCCTGCCTTTAGAAAGAGGCAAGTCAAGAGCTCTTTTATTATACGAAAAAAGTGAAAATATGTTGAATTTTCTTTTACACTTTCTTTATACTGTTGTACGCATATGACTCACAAGCTGTAGTAGTCTCCTCATCCAGCGGTTCCAACACAAAAATTTTAAAAATTCATAACTTTTACATCGATTGTCCAATTTTCCTCAAACTTTCACTGATGTGTTCTACTAATATTGTTGCATTTTCTCAATCCTTATGTTTATGAAGGTGAACTTGTCCTTTAAATGGATTAGATATTTTTGTGAAATGCTCTGTATTATGGTCAGAGTGTAAAACATACTGTGTATGCCATATTTATATTTAGCAAGTCTAATTTTTTCGAGAATCTGGACTTCCTGACAATATCGCTAGTGGTTAAATCGTTCAGTACAGTAATAAACAGAGATATGTGCGCTTGCATGTCACATTCCTGTCCGGATCAGAGATCAGAGTATTTTCGTGTGTTGTTACATTTGCAAATAGCACCCTACTCGCTAGATTTGCGGAAATAAAAATGCTGCGAAATGTATGGCATATACAGTACTGTTATAGTCTACCTATGCTCGATCTTATCATTTTTACACTCCTATTTTGTGCTTACTTGTTTGCTGATAGACAAGTATTCATCATAGAAAATGCACACAGCCAACTGGTGAGGGAACTGGACTTCAACCCAAACAAACAGTACTACATGGCAACGTGCGGCGATGACTGCAAAGTGAAATTCTGGGATGTCAGGAACACAGAGGCGCCGGTCATGACGCAGAGTGACCATTCCCACTGGTTAGTCATACGTTCATTGCCGCTCACTGCTGGTGCTGTTGATGGTATACTGCTAGCTAGCAACGAAGATGGTGATGTTTGTGGTGCATGGTAGAGGTAGCAGTAGTGATGGTTTTGATGGTCAGAATGGTCACAGTGGTGTGATAATGATTTTATTTTTTTTTTCATGGTAGTTGAAGTAATAGGGGTTGTATCAGTGATGGTAATTGCAGTAATTATCACATGTGTAGTGGTAATGATGTACTGTAGTGTACAGGAAGAAGGAAAGAGGCAGACTTAACCAGAAGAAGAAGAAGATGAGTGAGTAGTAATGGTGTAGTGATGGTTTTGATGGTGGTGTGGGGGTTAGTTGTGGTATGGTAATGGTGTTCTTTTGTGGGATTGTTGTAGTGCTGATGGCTTGGGATGGTGTTCATGGTGTCAATAAAAGTGCGGTAGTAGGTTTCACCTCTACATATTTGCACAAAGTATTTACATTCACATTTAGATTGACAAATGAATGTAGACCAGTCAACAACAAATAGTGTTTGTTGATGATTACTAGTATGTCTTTTCTGTTGCCACATGGAATTAGTATAGTTGTAGATTTGCAATATGTACCTACAGTAGTAACTATCTTTGTTACAGCTCAATGTTATTGTTGGTATAGTGATGCGCTGTCAATCTTCCCCCTCTGAATCACACAGGGTATGGAGTGTGAGGTATAACCAGTTCCATGACCAGCTGGTGCTGAGCTCCAGCAGTGACAGTCGCGTCATTCTCACCAACGCTGCATCGATATCCTCGGAGCCGTTTGGCCACATGGACGAGGAGGATGTAGAGGACGATGACGAAGATGATGATGATAGGGATGATGATGAGGAGAAACACAGGTGGGAAGTGCTTTCTTTTGAATCTCATTCTGTTTCTCTCTTTTTTGATGTTGATAAGATACACTTCTCTTTTGGGGTGAGAATTCTAGATCAATAATGTGAAACTTCTGAAATGCAGTGTCCATCGTTTAATTTGTGTACAGATCAAGGGAAACACCACTTTAATGGGACAATACTAATTTCTTTGCTGAGGAATGTTATCTTTACTGCTTAAATGTGCAATGGATGATACAGTGGTTGAACGAGTCATTAGTACCAAGTAAAAACTGTGTGTAGACGTCATCTTAGGGAAGAAACAAAATTGAAATAGGTAACTGCAGGATATTTATTTCAATTTCTGTTTAGGACACATGGAAATGATGCATATAAAGTGGTATTCAGCTGGAGCTTCAGACCTGTTTCCAGATAATCTATCACATTTTCTACCATCATGTTGAGCCCAGCCTAACCCCAGCTTTGTATTGAAAAGTTGGATTTTCTTGTTGCTTGGGCCGAAGAATGATATTTATATCTAATGACATTTACATTCTTTAGAGTCATTTCCTCTGAATTAAAAAAAGCAACAACAAAATAACAACAAACCCTCCCCCAAAACAACAACAAAAGCTCCTACCCAACAAATGCATTATATTGCTCAAGCTGATGAAGATGCACTGTGTGTGAATAATTTTCAATCAAGTACAACAACTGCAGTGTCAAAGTTTGCACTAAATGCTACCTGTGATGTATCATAGAAGAACATTTTTGAACTGACAACATGAAATTAGGTCTTTATTAGTTTCACCTTGAACTTAACAACATAAAATTAAGCCTTTATTATTATTAGTTTCACCTGCAATATGCAGAAAATCTAATATCTCTGGTGTGTGTGTGTTGTTGTTTTTTCTTTGTTACACCCATTGGCAGACCAAAGGAACCCATGAAGGATGGCGTCATTGCCACTTACGAGGAGCACGAAGATAGCGTGTACGCCGCGGAATGGTCAACGGCGGATCCATGGTTGTTTGCCTCCCTCAGCTACGATGGGCGGCTCGTCATCAACAGAGTCCCGCGGGCGGAGAAGTACAAAATCCTCTTGTAGCAAGACCCGTGATCAGCGAAAGACTGTATCCAAGTCTTGTAGACTTGTGACCGTCAATGCACAAATGGATGTCCATTCCCAAGCATTTTACTGTGATGCTAGTGCTATAATTTGTGCCAGCCTGATACGAATGCAGTCTATTGATCAGCGATCCGCAAAAGACTGTATCGGAGATGTGCGGACTTGCGACTCTCAATGCGCAAACAGATGTCAATTTCCAGGCATTCCACCGTGATGCTATTTGCTATAATTTGTGCCAGCCTGATACAACTGCAGTCTGTTGTGTATGCATGCAGCATTTCATTTGTCACATCAATGTGACTTTAAGTTGGTTATCATTGCACTGTTTCACATGTGTGTAGGACCATGTACATCATTACCACCTACTGTATGTATGGATGACCAGATTATGACAGAAATCATTCATTCTTCAATAGTTTTCAAAAGTTAATTATATTTCAAATATCTTTAACTTATAGAGAAATATTTATAATTTAACGTTAATGCAGTATCTGTCAAAGTTTTCCATGTGAAGAGTGGGTGAATAAGCATGCAGTGGGGTTCAAAGGGTGTGACAGCCCCATTCATACTTAAAAAAAAAACAAATGTGGTTAACCCTTTGTGTGCCATGGTGTAAACCCCATGTGTGCCACATTATTTTGAAACCGCAACGCATGAGTGCTTTGGAAACACATTTCCTTCTTGTAAAGTCATGTAACTTCTTATAGAAGCATTTATATGAGAAATGCAGTACAGCAAAGATGTAGAGAAAATTGCAAGCTTTGCTGTAATGTGAAGTTTATGACAGAGCTTTGGCTGTGAAACTTTCAATGTGTGAGGGTATCTTGTTATGAATATCAAGCAATAGGATATAAAAGGTGGTACAATCATTGTATATACATTCTTTCATGTTATACTTTACGCACCTTAATTTCTGTTATCAAAAAAGTGATGTTCATATCTTTTTTGTCGAAAAATGAAATAAAACATTAAATTGAATTGAATTGAAAAGGAATGGAACTTGGAAAATTACCTTGTTATTTCAAGGATCTCGCTATATTGGACCTTGCTATAACAAACTCCCACTGTAGACAACATCCAACTGCTGTATCATACATCTCAGGACTCCAATTGTTAGAAAATTTGATTTTTTTTATGTTGGTTTTTTGTACATAACTCCTCAAAAAGGGAACTTCCCAAACTAATATATAGATTCAATAGCTGCAGAAAGATTAGCGAGACAATTGGTGGAAGGTAAAATAGAAAGAAACATATTTTTTTTTTAAAGTTTTTGTTTTCCCCATGTACCTCCCTCTTCAAATGGGAATGCTACAAGGATTTGTGATGTCACAATAGTGGAATGAGGAATAGTAGAATTTCACAAACAATACACATTCCATGAACCAGTTACTGAGATATGTGAAGCCAAATATTGTCTGTGTTTTCTGGAAGAGCTAGGTAAGGTGCTCTTTTGGTGTCCTAGAAAAATTAATGTGATATGTAAAGTTGTTGGGTGAGTCAAATAAGCTCCGACTCATTAAAAAGAATGCAAGTCTGTGAGTTTTAGAACTGTGTTCAATAGCATTACTTATCCTGTATCTCCTGTTACAAATGGTTTGCTCAAAAGCTGGTCAAAAAAAAGTCACTTGGTCACACACTAGAATTACTGCACAGTACTAAGCTATTGCAATTTAGCTAATTTCAAATCTTCAGAGGTGTAAAATGGTACCAACAAACCACATGTGACCCTGCATCACAAAACCAAAAAGTCACCTAGCATGGATTTTTAGTTAAGGACAGATTCTGAAAGAGCAGACTCTAAGCTTTAAAGGGATCGTACAGTTTTGGTTGAGACCTAATTTCAGGTTTCTAACATTTTTTGGTGACATAATGAGAAACTTCTTATAAGATATGAAAGAACATGTAATTCTATGAGAAATTCAACGTTTATTTGATGAAAATTGGTTTTGAAATGGCTGAGATATCCAAAAAAGAGCAATTCTAATAAAGTGTGGCACCCACACTTTATTACGATCGCTTTGTTTTACTTTGTTTTTGGATGTTTCAGTCATTCCAAACCCGATTTTCATCAAATAAACTTTGAATTCCTCTTAAAATGGTATGCTCTGTGCTATATCATAAGTGTTTTTTCAGTATCTCGCAAAAAGTTAAAAGCCCAATTCTCATCTCCACCAATACTGTACCATCCCTTTAAAATGATGTATAACTCAATTCATGTGGACTCTCCTAACCTATCTAAATATTGGAAAGAAAGCACACTCTCTGGAGAAGTGTGAACTGAGAAAAGAGGCTCCAAAGTTCAGAGTTTATTCAAGCCGTGCTAGCAGTGTGATGAATGCGACAAAAAACAGGATGTAAGCCACTGTAGCAACAACAACGAAGGGATTATCAGATTAAGTTGAAATTTTGCATGCTGTATTAACACATTCTGTCCATGATTAATTCAAATTTTAGCATTATCCTTCTAAAAGTTATAAGAGTTGAAAGTGAAGAGTGTGCAAAGGATTTTCAAGAAATGAAAAGAGTCCTCGAAGACATACCTGATTACACTACTCTACAAAAAAACGGTTGTAGAAAAACTGCTGAAAACACTTTCCCATTCATTTTATGATCCCATCTTTTATTCAAATCTGCAAATAACTTGGATCAATCGTATCATCATGACAACTAAAAGATATAATGAACAAAATTACAGCATTGATACACGTAGTATATTATTTATTTGTTTGTATACTGTAAACATCGATATTTTTGCGTGACTAATATTTTGCACTGAGCTGCTCAAAAACACATTCGCAGGCTCTTGAATTCGCGTTGCGCAATTGTCAACCCATTCAAAATGAAAATTGTGAAGATATTTTGGTGCATTTTAGAATTGGCGCTAGCCAGAAGTAGCGTGAAATACATGAAAATTCATGTACCACAAAAATTTATACGTTTACAGTATATATTTTTGCAATATATGTGCACACTCATACACACAAGCGTCCTCATATGCAATAATCATGTTGAGTGTATAGATATTAAAATTGAAATGTTAAAGTATTCTTTCTCATGCTTTGATGTTCCTGTAGGAATGAAAAGGTTGTCACAAGAACTAGAAGAAGAGGATAGGGCAGGAATGACAACCTATATGTCACAGATATTTATTCAGCTGCAGGCATTTTTCCTGTTTGGCATTGGTTTCTGTTTGTACAATGTAATGTAAACATACTGTATCTTATACAAGATGGTTGCCCAATGTTACTGCCAAATACTTGGGGCTGTGTTTCTGGCTTGATATTGCAATATTGTTTTATGTTGAAGGAAGTTGTGGTGTATAAGCTGTGAATAAGAAATTAGATATTATGAACCAAATGTCTTTAAATGTGTGTTTTTATTTTGTTTGTTTGTTTGTTTTTTGCATGATAATCTTTATCCCTCATGGACTCTTTTCTTCTTTTCACATTGCTGTTGTGTATTCATATCACCTGACTGAATCTTAATCATCTCTTTGTCATAATAGCGCATTTTCCCTTGTTTTTGTCTTTAAGTGTCAGTCATCGAGAACATGACTGTTGTTCATATCTGTCTCCAACTCTGAGAGCAAGGAAATTATGTAAACAAACAAACTTGCATCCACACATTGCATGCACACACACAGACACAGACAAATAAGTACATGTATTTGTTTGATGTGCCAACTGTAGTGAATGATAAGTATGAAACAATGTACTGTGAAAAAAAAAGAAGAAATACATGTAGATCTAAACATGTTGGACATTTATCATGGAAAGGATATCTTCTTCCTGCACATGTGATATTCGAGGCATTTCATTGTTCAATCTACATTTCATAATCCTCTGCAGACTGGAATTACTTTTAATTATGTCTCTTTGGATTCACAACAATCCACAGTCGAGAACAAGCCTACAGTGATAGAAGAAATTTCATTGTTTAATACACAAGTATATACAGTACGATTTCATGTGCTTTTAACCCTAAAAAGACTGGGGGGGGGGGGGGGCTTTTTGGGCCCTCCCTCAACATTTTTCACAATAAATCTGGAACGTAAAAATCTTGCGCCACGACGTTTTATGACTTTTTTCTTTTAAGTCTTGCGCAACTTTTGAGACCAAATTCGCGGCACCCGGGTACGCGGTTGTGAAGTTACGCAATATTTTGTAAGTGCATGTCAGACCCGAAATTGCTGAAAAACGTGATTTCGTGTACCGTGATCCAATGCAAATTCTGTTTCTGACCAAAATTCATAAATGTGTCATTATTTTTACATTTACTGATCAAAATCAATGAATTTCATGTTCTTTATGATCGAAATAGTGTCGCCGACGATTTCCATAAAAAAAAACCAGCAAAAAACAAAAAGTAAAAAACAATGAAATACATACATTCGAGGCATTTCATTGTTCAATCTACATTTCATAATCCACTGCAGACTGGAATTACTTTTAATTATCATATGTCTCTTTGGATTCACAACAATCCACAGTCGAGAACAAGCCTACAGTGATAGAAGAAATTTCATTGTTTAATACACAAGTATATACAGTACAATTTCATGTGTTTTTAAGTCACACTGAACCAATCCTACCATCTAATCTTGGATTTGTATTGAACTCTTCTAATTTTCCATTTAAGACCTGTTTATTAATGGTGTGCTGAATCTGGTGTCTTGAGGATAAATAAATGTTTCAATGTTCTTCTTTTCTACATGCAGATTTTAGATAGTCAGGCGGCTCCTGGTAACCAAGTCCTTAGGACGGGCAGTGTTCAGTTATATCAAAATTTTGTTCTAGCCAAACATTGTGAAATGAAGCATATAAAAACTATGTAGATACTACAGTCAACTTTGCCTAAGTTGAATCTAATTGGACTTCGACTCAGAGAAAATTTGACTTATGAGGGATCAAAATCAATAAAATTATAAAGAGAAGAGGACTTGAAAAGACCTTTGACTTAGGCGATTATTCGACTTATGCGAGGTTGACTTAAGCAAGGTTGACTGTAATTCTGGGACCTAGATTTGTATTTTGTTGTAAAGAAAGTTTCATTATAACCATGCTCATTATAATGGGAGTACACTGTATAAATATATTGTGATAGAGAGAAATCACAATTAATATCCAGTGATTCCTTTGGAAGCTCTGGGCGAGATGAGTGCACCTGACAGACAAAACAACATCAACAAAAACAGCAGCAATATCTTGGATCAACCTGTGTGTAGAGCCAGCACTGCAAAGTCGGGAAGACAGCCGAGTTATGCATCAGTGAGAGTTGGAGGAAGAGGCAGGGAGAGTGTGTGTGTGAGTGAGAGAGGGAGAGAGAAGAGAAGAGGAGGGATGGAGAGGAGGAGGGGGAAGGAGAGAGAGGGAGAGTGATAAGATGAGGGAGGAGGATACACGAATGACAGATATCAAAGAATTGGTTGGCCTTATGGAATTAAGTTAGTTTATTACTTCTTCAGGGCCCAAGGAGAGAATATAAAAAGGAAGACTGTGAGCTGATGGACCTGACATGTTCTCCATCTATTACTACCTCCTTGCTCATTCCCAGCCACCTCCATTAATGCCTCATACCCCTAACAACTTTTCCTCCTCCAGTCCCCTCTTGAGCCCCACCAGTCACATTGTGCTTATAAGGAGAAGTATAACACTAGAGGCATACACTCCCCACAGCGCCCCTAGAATAGTTGACATAGTTTCGGCTCAAGCCCGACGGCCCGTGCCAAAACATTTTTCCTCCTTCCGTACCCGCGGACACGAGGCGGGCAGGACTTATCCACTGCCCCGTGCGATGCAGCACAAGTTAGTTAGATTGCAATTAGGGTCGGCGAAGTTGGGAGAACTTTAGCTACTTATACCCTATAGTTATATCAGTAGATCGATAAGTAGACGATGAAAAGTTGTAAACAAACAAAAGATTTGCTTCCTCAATGATTACACAACCGTAAAACCGTTTTGTATTAGTATGCGTAGACTTTACTTTGTTTTTTCCTTTTTTTCTTTTTAAAGATCAAATCATCGGCCCTACATATCGAAATAATTTTTAAATTGATTATACAAAGCAGCATTGAAACATATCATACACAAGAGTCACAAAATCTGAATTCAGAATGGTAACTTGGTCTCTGCACGCATGGAAATATATTATGTTTGTCAAGTCTCCACTTTTAAAATGCATTCGGAGATTACCGTATCCCAATCAACACAGTGTCTGGTGCTAAAAAGTAGAGGGATGTGGCGTATTAAAGAGTGTGAACAGAAAGACTAGCAAGAAGAAAAAAAGATGAGCTGCACGAGTACAAGTAATATTATTGCAATTATCAAAGTAATTTAGAAAACGGTTGAAATTTGTTATATTCGAAGACCGCAAGAGATTTTAAGCGGCTTGTTGAGATATCCAGTGGAAGAAGCGCTATCATCAGATATCTGTATGTTGAGTATTCGTACCGTGTTTATCAGCCTATATTACAGAGTAATTTTATGTTATCAGATAACTTTGAAGACAATAGCTGTGGCTGTGAAAAAAAGTAACATTTACACAATATAAAAGAAAAAAATGGGAAGGAATTATTCTTCAAAATTCATGGTTTTTTAATGAAGTTCAAAACACACAAGACCGGAGAATTAAAACAAACAAACAAACAAACAAACAAACACAAACACAAAACAAGACTAAACAGGAACTCTTGAGATATTCAATCACAATGCCATCCTGGACTTCACAAGTCTCTGGAGTAGAGCCCGTACAAACTTCTCTTGAGGTACTTTTAGTTCGTTCCCTGGTTTTCGAATGCGTGTGGGTGCGTCGAGACTGAAACAAAATAATGGTGGCACTTCATGACGCCCTTTGCCTCCTGTTATAAAATAGCCACGCTGGAATGGTCGCTTCCCTTTCATTCATCAAAATTATATTCATTCATCCCCCACCATTCATCCATTAACCTGTTAATCCATTTTAGTGATGAATTTACACATTGCATTCTGTCTAGTCACTCATTCATACTGCACATAATAGTGTCTATGCTTATACAAAGTCTTCGCTTTCGATAGGCGTGACCTCCCTGTTTTCTATAATCTCTCATACTGTAAATTCGCATTCCCCGCATTTAGGAGGAAGTATAATATTATTATTATAATGAAATGTCAGGGTCAAGAGACATGTAACATTGTTGGACATAATATTATGGATGAGATGGATATTGATCTTATGATTTCATGCGACAGAACTAAACAGAGGGCAGGACTGATATATATATACACATTATTGAGTGAGATGATAATAGCGAAATACGTGTACACTGATGTAAAGGTAGATGGATACTGTAAATATATTTTGATGGAGAGAGAGAGGGAATACAGTATGGGAAATTAGAGAGAATACTCAAAGTCACAATGGGCTTCGTGAACATTAATTTGCAATTCTACAATGCCTTTAAGACATGAACTCTCTGATGGCAGACGTAAAAAAAAAACAGACCTGAAAAAAAGAAATTGCCATGGAATTTTAAAGGTTCTCATGTTCTCATGTTCTTTTTTTTTTTAACAAAATAGTAATTAATATTAAATAGCAATCACATAAGTTACCATGTATATAATACATACATATACATATATCAAAATAGTTGGTGATATGAATCTTCCGTTGACCCACTCGCATAACATTCAGTCATTTCAATGACACGAAGAAAATTGCACCCGTTACATCAAATTTTGTCCTGTTACCAATTTGATAAAAAACAATAATATTTGAATTGTTCGTTTTAAGTAACAAATGGTTTTAGCTGATAATAGATTATGATGATAAATATAAAAATATGATTTCTATCATATTTTTGTTCACAAACCAAAGGAAGAAAAGTGAGCTAATGATTATCATTATGTCAGCTAATTTGCAGATGTGCTGCGTGGTGGCGTAAATGTCACTATATTACTCATCATGACTGTGCTGAAACTTTAAAATTCCACGGATCTTGATTCATACCTGATGTCAAATTTCTTACAGATTTTTTTTTTTTTTTATTCTCTTCGCCTGATTTTTACTATTTTTAAAAGAGTTAATTCGGGCATGAAGTTAATACGCCCTCTCTAAATTATACTTCGATGAACATGTGTCACTGCACGTCTATGTGCTCGACAGACCTAACTATCATTGACATTAGCCGCGGTCACAGTGGCAAAAGATCGCGATAACGACTCACGACTGTACGACTGACAAACTTTTGATCCGAAATAAATCACAGTACCTTAGAATAAACACGCTCGTTTGTTTCGGATCCAAAGTCTGTCAGTCGTATATCATAGTCGTGAGTCGTACATTAAGACCACAAAGACTCGAGAACTAAACTTCGCCAGTGTGACTCGTGATCTCAAACTTGACGATCTTCTGCCCCATCAGTGTGACCGCGGAGAATGATGCATTTTGTAATCGACTGAAATTTCTCGCTCGTTCGCGATCATTAAAAATGTCGAGAGGTTGTAAAACTTTGCATGCTGCGAGGATGAAGAAACTCCTTTCCACATTACATCACGTTATTGGTATAGAGGGTATACAAGTCGACAAACAAATCAAAGAGATGTTTCATGATAACCACTCAGGGATGTAAAGAAAGTTCGGAAGTCCATGTGTTTCCATTAAAAATTGATGACAATATATTATTAATCACAAACACATAAAAAGTGAAGCAAATCACTCCTTTAAAAAAAAAAGAAGAGTGAAAATCTTCACTCTTGAAGGAGTGAATAACAGGAAAGAGTGAGTTTCGAGTGAAATTGGAGTGAATTTTGAGTGAAAATCTTCATTTTCAATAACTTTGGAGTGACCTCAGGGATCACTCGAAGATTTTCACTCTTCTTATTCATTTTTTTTTTTAATAGAGAGAATGAGGTTATGATAAGCCATCGCCTCACAAATCTTGCTTTGCTTTGTGCAAAGAATTGGACAAGTCGTGTTTTTTTTAATCAGCAATAGATCGCCCTTGCAGAAAAAGAAACTATAAACACTATTAATTCCATACAAATGTTCAATGGGGTAATGCAAACCATATGCAGAACATATCTGTTATTCTTGTTCGTATATCGAAAAGATAAACATTTTTTTGCATATCGGATCAAGGCAATTGAATGGGAAAGTCGAGGCGATAACATCGTCAACTCCATGACTTCGAAACTTTTAATAATTATGTTGATTATGAAGAACTTGACCGTTCTCACTGCAAGATCATATCTATTCAGTCGCCTTAAACATGAAGTGGCACAGCCTACAGATACATAATCACCTTAGTCATAATACAATAGTTTTCTCTGTATAGTTATACATAATGTCTCTATCGACATGATAGCAATAACGATTAACATTATAAGCTTTTCATTTTCTCTTCCTGTAACTATATACCTCACCCCGATACTATGTTGAGAAAGCGATAACAGGAGAGATAGAGAGGGAGAGAGAGAGAGAGAGAGAGAGAGAGAGAGAGAGAGAGAAAGAAAAAAATAATAAGTTGATCAGTTGCTGTTGGCATAAATGTGAATGAAATCGTGGACCTAAACGACGTACGGCGTTGGATTGAACATGATAATAAGCATAGCTAGAACAGGGATGTACCGGTTGTTATAAGTTGCCGACAGTTTTTTTTTTTTCAAGTCGGTTATAATAAGTGTAAACTGCGTAACATTATAAAAGGAGCCGTTTAATACAGCTTTGTCAGAAACCCTCCGATCAAGTCGGTTATAATAAGTATAAACTGCGTAACATTATAAAAGGAGCCGTTATAAGCCCCATCATGCGCGGCGATTTGATTATGATGATCGACACGAGAAATTTGTTAGTTCTACAAAAGAAAAGGCCTAGGCGTCTTTAATGGAATGCCAAGAACAATGACTTGTCAGACAACGATGTTATTATTATACAGAGAGAGAGAGAGAGAGAGAGAGAGAGAGAAGCACCGCACCAAATAGGATAATACCAAAGAAAAAGAAGACCAGATTATACGCACTACTTTGAAAGTGATGTCATTTTTTTATTTTGTGCTGTAGAAACAATTATGGGTTTTATTGCATCACAGTGTGGCATATTTCATTTGACAACGTAACCAATACTATTTTCCTCATCTGCTACAAATAATAATATTTACAAAGTTATCTTGTCTACGTTAGAGTGCATTTCACGCACACTATTTGTTGCTAGGTGAGGAAAGTCTTTAGGGAACTCATAGGGTTGTCAAATGTGGATAGATTACTAGTATGTCATTTGTGTATAATATGTGTGTGTGTGTGTGTGTGCGCGCGCGCGCGTGCGCGGAAGTGAGTGGATTATGGATGTGTGTTTCAC
The DNA here is from genome assembly GCF_040938485.1 of Diadema antillarum. NCBI lineage: Eukaryota > Metazoa > Echinodermata > Echinoidea > Diadematoida > Diadematidae > Diadema > Diadema antillarum. The sequence continues at coordinate 231,979 of NW_027271578.1, read as the reverse complement.
AACTTCCTCAATGAGGAATTCAATTCAATTCAATTCATTTATTTTCATACTTCTCATTTATGAATATATCATCGGAAATGATAATACAAGTTCTTTTACCTTGTAAAGAATGTGCAAAAACAAACAATATTATGGTGACACAGCAATTGTAATGATAATTAACTGGTCGAAATCGAAATGGGGTTGAACAAAGAGAAGTATGACGGGACCTACATGAAATCAAGCTTGTTTGGCTGTAAGCCCCGAGTAATCAGTGTTTGTGAAAAAGAAACGGAGAACGGATAGAATTGATAATCATGGTGCGATAATAGTACGAAGTTTAAAATTAGTAATGAATTTCTGCTTGTCATGGAAGATTTGTAAAATCATAGAGGTGTCAGTGGATATGGGGGAAAAAAGAATCATGATGTAGGCTTCCAATCGAGAAACTTCATATCCGATCGAGTGGCGTTTCAACGAAATAGCAACCAAGCACAATAATGAAGATGCGAGTCTTATCGGCACTGTATGACGTCACCGTCAGTTAATAAAGGCTATGAATCATAATCCAGTTTTATTTCATTGTTCGTCTTTTTCAGTACGGATTTGTTGCACTGTGCATCTCCTGGTACAGCCTCATAAGAAAGCAAATACAAACAAAGAAGCAAAATAAAATGCAAATAACCAACAATTAAAACGGATCCCTGTCAATCTAAAAAAAAAAGAGAGGAGAATAACTTGTTAAAAATGCAAGAAAAAAAAAACCCACATGCTCAAATAAACAAAGATATAAAACATTAAAGATCAGACAAAAGCAAAGGGATAAAGAAAAAAAACCCAGACATTTTAGTTTCCTGAGACATTACCTATCGTACTACAAATATGACTTACCAAAGTTTTCTTTCAAAGTACGTACATTATGCCATTTCTCGTTTTGTCATTATCAAGCAATCATGCATTCACCATCACATGTATTATCCACTGCTCACAACTTCAACTTATTGTTGTGGCATATTCTGAGTCCTTTATGTTCTCTGCTGCTTTCTTTGCCCCCTGAACTTCGCAGATGTTCAGCTGCTAACACCTGCCTGGGCCTTTGACCAACTCCTTCCTCCCCTAGTATCCCGCCGAACGCGAACAAACAAAGCCTCTCAACTATAATTACCATGTCAAAGCGCCATCGATTCAATCTTTGTGTTCCAGTGTACGCAGCTCGCGCACGGGGATGAGGGTGTTTGAGTGCGCTGCTGGTTTTCTTTCTAAAGGCTTCACCAAGTCGGACTCCTCCACCTCATAAAAATTCTTAATCTAAATTCAACATTACAACTCATGTCGATCTACTTCTTCTGAAGCTGCCCCAGTAGAGGATTATATGGATTGCTAGCAGGACGAAGCTTTTACTTGTGCGAAAAGGAGGTTTTTTAACTTGCTGAACACTCGCGAGAATATGAACAAAACAAAGTAGAAACTATTTGATTGGACTGAGGCTGCGCAATAAACTTTGAAGACGAAAAGTTTTGATACGTTGAGACAGACTGGGTCATTTGGCTTCATTGATATGCACGGAACCTACCACGAGGCGGCTGATCACGTACACTTTGTTCGTCTTGCAGTCATATAACCGATACAAGTGACGGTAAGATATTGTCACGTATGTGATTTTCGAGTACTCGTCATCCCGCTGCATTATGTCGTCTGTGTCCAAACGTATTTTAAAGGATATTTATATCAGAGTTAAAAAGTTGTTTTCCTCGTTTGCACCGAAGTTCGTCGCGACGCACACAGTCACTCGTATCTACAACACACAATACCATGCATATGATAGGTAGTGCAAGCACAGCGAAGGAAAAGCTGCCATCAGCAACATTACGCACTCTTGGAACTACCAGTAACTTTGCACAAAGTTTACAGTGTTTCATAGTCTCGATTGTGCCCTGCCAGCGTAGCATTTTGAAGCTGTGTTATCAGAGTATAGTATGGTTAGGTGTTCTAATGGTATCGTGAATTTTTCGTAGATTTTGAAGGGAGTTTGTAACTTCTAAAGTTTGAAAAGTTTTCTCGTCTTGAGAAACAGCCGTGACTTTGGTCAATCGCGCGTACAAAAACTTACTGCAAGTTTATACGGACAGTTCCATTCCTGTACGAGGGTGATAAATTTCAGGTGGAAATACCCTGGCAATAATAGTGATGAAAATTGCATTCATGAAGGAAATCTTGTTTCATATTGTGTTCTATGGTTTATATTAAGGGGTATTGTCTTTAACTCTATCTATTTTTGATCAGATGTGACAATCAAGACCAGCATGTTATATTTGCTTCAGATTTATTAGTGGTGCTAACCCCTCCAGGACCTTCACAAAACTTTGCTGGACTGCAGCAACATGAATGCACTTTGTGTGCCAAAATGTTTCCCGCCCCAAGAAAGTGTAAGATCCTCGTGCTTGGAATTCTTGGAGTTTCACTTCCTTTTACTGAGATAGCAGTGCTTCCTTATTTAGACTCTAGAGTGAAGTATTTTCTTTGCATCGTCACAGTTTTTGTTGAAAAAAGTGTGAGTAGGGATTTTTGCCACAATTGCACCAGTGCTGCTGCTTACATGTCGTTTGGCTCTTCCTCATTCTTCATAATCCCATTTATTGCCTTCATTGTAGTCATTTATTTGTTAGACGACGTGGTCGGGTTTTTATAGCTGAAAATAAAAACTGTGCTAGTTTTCATTATATGGTGGAATATATAATGTATCCTTTATCATTGTTGTTGCACTGTGAAACAATTTGCATTTCCTATATTCACGGAGAACGGTTTTTGGTCCAGAAGAACATTGAAGTAAACAATCATCAATTTAGAAACATATAAATCGTTTGTTGTGTTTCTCCTGGTTTTGATATAGTGCCAAGAAACTTTTATATCGCTAAAGTAGGAAGTGAAAGAGTTGAACTATATGGTGAGTATGATATTTTTGAAACAGAGTGGGACATTCTGAAACAATATGTACTTTGTAGATAATATATCAATATGAAAGTGTGTGTGTATGTTTGTGGTGCAGGGGGTCATTCCCTTCAGATTCTCCATACAGAAGGAAAGAGAACGTGGTACATACATATAGATTAATGCAATAGATTACATCATTATACTACTCAATTAAACTAAAAATATTTCACTCATATCATAGGCCATTTCTGTAATTGTGAAATCCCCGAAATTGTCACAACAGAAAAAAAAAAAACTTCCTGGTATACAAATTTCAAAAAGTAACTCTTTTTGCAATTACGTGAAAGTTGACAGGATACTTGATATGGACATTATACAGTCATAGTATTCATAAACAGCGTAGAGAAAATTAAAGTGTACTTGAACTTTGTGTTGTGAAGATAAGGTTTTGTTGCACAAATGAAAATAGTTTTTAAGAGCGTAATATAAGTACCTGGTCCCACATGTACAATCTACTACCTTGAAGGTAGTCAAAGCCTGTACATAGATATACATGTTCTTTCAAATGCATTGAATTTTTCAAGTTATTGTGAGCTGAGCTATTTTATCATCTTTTTGTCCTTGTCCCTACGTCTGTTAGACAGTGGCATGCACAACTAAGTGATTGCCCAGTAGCCTCAGCAGGCACAGGCAAAAGTAAAAATCTGACTATTTAAATGTCTAATGCGACATTTTGATTGCCGTATGGGGATAGCAATGCCCAATGTAAAAGAACCTGACCATATTTTTTGTTTTGTTTTGTCTTGTTTCGTTTTGTGTTTCCTTGGTTCATTTTCTGCACAGGAAAACTGATACCAAGAATTTTGTTTGATTTGTGGGAAGAAACTGATAGGATTTCCTGTTCTGAAGAATGAGTAAACACAATCACTTTCTCTATTAGGAATGGAATGAAAAAGAAGAAGAAGAAGAAAAAAAAAAAACATTTTCAGGGTGCTACATAACTTTATTTTACCACTTGCCTGTTCGGGGGCAAGCAGATTTTCAAATTTGTTGCCCGAACATTGATTTTACCTGCCCCAAAAGAAAGTCCATAATATATGGAAATGATATAGAAAATCACATGTTAGTCAAGGCTTAATGAAACACAATCATTTGAATAAACAGCACACATTTATTCACATGCTTTTAAAACCTAATGGAGTAACAAACTTGGTCCGATCAAGTGTTGCCGTTGCATGCATCGGGGCTTCTTCACGTAAGTGTTGGAAAGTTGCTACAATGAAATATGAAGTGTGTTGCATCATTGAACAGCTATTATCTTTGGGCTTCTGTATGGTTGACTTAGTAGGTTTGTTGGGGGAATAAGTGAAAAAAGGTGGCTTCTTCATAAATTTGTTAAAAAACACTTGCCCGAATTTGATTTTGACTGGCCCCTGGCAATCGGGCAAGTGCTTATGTACTAATGTAGCACACTGATTATTTCAGGAACAACAAAGGCCAAAGTTATGGCTCCTTTACATCTGATTATTGTTTACGTGATACACCAAAGACTCTTCAGAGACCTCAAATATATTTCCAAAGGGTATCATGTTTCACATTTTATGTATTTTAGTGGGGAAAAAAATTCAAAGAAACTGACGATATTTTTGATACTATGAGCAATTTTGATATTTCATACTTTGATGTCTTTTTGTTGTGACTTGGTTAATCCTCTTATATCAGTGATCCTGTAGATTTTAAAAAACGTGAAAATGAGAGTGACAAGTTTGCAACAATGTGTCATTCATGTGACCTCCAGGAACAATACTCAAGAGTGTCGATGTTAACGCAAGTCCCCCCCCCCCCCCATAACTCTTTTCAATACCTGCCCCTGCTCACAGGCCCTGTACTGTAGATAAGTGATGGTGTTATCTGTCAAAATGGCATACAACCTTTAGTTTTTGGTTTGATCAGTAGTGAAACATAGCTCTAAGCCTCAGGAGCACTATTTAGCGGTGTTTCGAGTAACATGTAAAATCTGATATATGGGATCCTACTTGCTACCAGCATCTTTGATATTCTGTTTTCTACTGCAGGATATGTGGTTCAAAATGAATGAGAAATGCTTCAAAACAGTACATGTCTGTGAGTGACCAGATTTACCATACCCGTTTTCACTTATAGACAGCAGTGTTATGATAGAACGGTTGTGCTGACAGTTCATCGTATAGCGTGGTAACTTAAACATAGATTTCTGGTAGTGACAGCCAGCATAATTTGAAAAAAATTCTCCATTTGTGAGTGTATTTTGAACACTTTTTCAGAAGTCATTCATCAAAGTTTTTTTTCTTTCTCTCTCTCTTTAATATTGAGCCAACAGAATGTTACAAAAACAGTGAAAACCTGTGGTTCATATAAAAGTCTATGGAATAAAGATGAATAAATGAATGCCAATCTGTGTCATTATTCTAATGTCTGTATGCTTGCAATATCTTTCTTTTGCTACCAATATAATCTTCAAACACTGTTAACCATTAATTCACACCTTATTTCCAAATACTCCATATATGCAGTAATCCTGATAAGATTCATAGTCCGTTTGTTCATCCACTAATTGTGCATGTAACGCAGGTCTGCCAACATTCCCACATCCAAATCAGGAAGACTCCACACAGCCATCAGGGAGATATCTGTGTGTCACATGCATTTCAATGGGCAAAAATAATTCCCAAATCAGAGAGATTTTAATATTCTCTTATTCATACATGAATAGATTTTGATATTTTCATGGAGACTCCTGCAGAATCAGGGAGACTTGGCAGCTCTGGTAACTGCTCTGTAGTAGGCCTATCAGACAGAAAGTTTTAAATCTTTGTCTTAGCGACCCAGAGCTTACAGGGAATGGCAAACTTACCAGCAACTATTTGCCAAAAGCTGTTTAGGGGACATTGTCTGCAAACACTTCTGAACACAACTCTCATTGTCTACTGCACTGGATTTTTAAAACTACACAAATTGGCTGTTATAAACTTTTGCACAGTATGAAAGACAGTATGTGTGTGTATGTGTTTGTGTGTGGACTGTGGAACTGTGTGTAGAATTCGACGGCAGTGTCCCTGCAGTTGATAAGTTCTATTCACCAGACGTCAGCCTTGGGTGCAATTTTCTCATGTGCTCAAAGTAGGAAGTTACTGACTTCACTCTTGGTCTTGAGATGATCCATAGCTCAGAGAGACCTAAAAGTGTCTCAAGCTATCCAGATGTGAATGAAACATACAAATGTATCCCAGGAAACTTTACATTCACAAGGAGGTTTCTAGCAATGTGGCTTTACGCATGTGAACACACACACGCACATGCACACAAATAATATAAAATAACAAAATGAAACACACACAAAAAAGAGAATTTCATTATCATCAGGAAAAATGAAATAGTCTCTGTTATTGTTTTTCCAGTGTGTTATCATAATGCTCATAAGAAGGACTACTGCTATTCACTGTCTTGTTGAGCTGCTGTGTACAGGATTTACTTTGTTCATCGAATTTCAAATTATAATATACACTTGATTTTGTACAGTAGGCTGAAGGTGTACTGTTTTGCTTTAAAAAAAAAAAGACTCTTGAATCATCAAGTCTCAGTGACATAAAGTACAGTGTTATCATTATATATATATATATTTTTTTTTCTCCTGGCTGTCAGATTGACATTTGTAGATTTACATTTATACACGTAGTCATAATGATGCATATTCATGGATCACATTTGACCAAACTCTCCTCCCCACCCACCCCCCAAATACAACAATTTGATGTCATTGTGTGGTGATGATAAAAGACATTGGATGAATCCGCCTTTGTTCCCCTGTGAAAGAGTTTATTCACAAGATTTATTCGGTACAGGATATGCTTGTAACTGAGGACCAGGAAAGTTTAACAGAACATGTTTTTGTCCTGATAGAACAAATTATTGCTTTCTGGGAATGCGAAGAATGAATGCAAGAGTTCACTTCCTTGTAAAGGGCTAGTCTGGTATTCAGACTGCTTCAGATAATTTCTTGTAGAGTTGCTGAAGATGTCTTTCATTGTAGGCCATTTTCTGTATTGGTATTATGCATGCAGCGCTACCACAGCAAACTGATCCCAGGCTAAATTGACATGTTTTCCACAGTTCATGAGATGTGTGTCTGCACTGTAACATCTACAGCAATAGTACACTCTAGGCATTTTGCCCATGGGGATTGTACAGTGTAATTATTTTGTCAAGGGAAGGCTGAATTCTTATGACCATGTTTTCAACAAAATCGACCACCAGTCAGTATGATGAAGCATCTAATCAAGCATATTATTCCAGCATTCAAAGTGTACATGGTTGGTACTAGATATTTTCCTGGTCATCATATATTGCTGTATGGAAATCATAGCATTCCAGTCCGAAGGTGATGACTGAAAAGTTCCAGTACTACATGGTAACTAAGAAATTCAAATGAACTGTACAACAGTAGCAATTATGAGCTAATGATATGAATTGATTTAAGTGTGTCATCACTTACAGTTTGTATAGTACAAAAATGTGAAGAATTAGCATCAATGGCTGTTATGATGTTGAATGATTAAATCAAGGGCCATATGCGAACTATGGCCCATTCCTTCGACCTTTTGGGTTTATTGCCATAAAATGCTCAAAGTGTGAACTCTTGTTTCTGCCTGATGGCAGTGGTTGACTGTTTGCTTAGCGACAGCATGATTAATGATGTTTTGGCCCAACTTCAGTGTTTGAGGAGAAAACAAATGCCCAGTACTACACTACAGAGAGAGAGTTAATCCATGTTTGAAATCTACCATAATTGAGGTTCGTGTGCTCATGCCTGAATAGTACAGTGAGTGGGCCATTCCAGATCGTGTGACAAATTCTCGTATAAAGATGGCAGTAAACTTTCTATGGAGTAAGATACAGTAGTGCTGGTGTGCTTCAGCCACTTTGCTTTAAATGGTTACTGAGAGTGACTTCTGCAAAATCCACCTCACCTGAAGATCAAAAATGTTTGTCCAAGGCCATTCTCATTGCCAGTGGGGGAAAAAAAAACCCCACTGCTTTTGATTTTTGCAATGTGATGCAAGAAACTTTTTATTTGAGTGCGTGGACACAAATAAATTGTCAGCTGTTGCACTCTGCATCACTATGCAAAAATCTGTAGCGCTTGATTTTTGTTAAACCTCACGCTGAAGTTTGCCCTGCATGGTGGGTGTGAAGTAAGAGCACACAGAAATTAAATCAATTTTTGAAATCCTGTATTGCAATAGTAGGTCCTCACCCTCGGATGCCTTAGGTCACATCACGTTGACTGTTTATTTTTTTATTTATATTAAAAAAAATCTTATAATTTGTCCTGTGCAATGTGTGTGAATGTGAAATATGTTTATGAGTTGTGTAGCCCATTTGGCAAATAGCAAAAACAAAGTTCTTGCCTTCTTTGGAATCAGCATAACAAATCAAGTAGGCCTACATCAAATGTAGATTATAGTTTTTTGTGAATTTGGATTTTTAAACTAGATTTTGACTGAGATGTATTCATAGGCCTCAATGTGTTTAAATTGACATATTTACACTTGTAAATATAATTGATTTGCCTAATTGCCACGAGTTGAATGGAACTCTTAATACAATCTCCTTTTCCCTTGATTTTGATACATTTTGTTTTCTGTTTTGTTTGTTGGGGAAGAAATCAGTGCATTGACATCGCCTGAACAGAGGGTGAGATTCTGAAACATTCAACTCAACCCCCCCCCCCCCAAACACGCACACGACTTGGTACAGTGTATTTGCATGTGAGAATGTGATGCGAAACACCAAAACATCCCTGTATGAGCTCATACTGTACATAAGCTAGCTTGCACTCTCAGCAGCCTGAAACAAGTGGAATGAATTTCAGACATTCCAACCTTTGATTTGATTTAAACTTTGCTGGCTGGGCTGTGCAGGGTCCTCATTACCAGCAAAGACAAACAAATCCTGGACTCCATAACATGCTTGGCATTCACACAGCAATGATGCTTGAGAAGGATGTGTGATGGGTTGATCTAGATGATCCCCGTATGATAGTGATATTCTTTAACCCTATCAGCCCCTGAACAGCCTGCAGCCCTCCCTTGTGTGTCAGTGTGTGTGTGTGTGTGTTTGTGTGCGTGTGTGTGTGTGTGTGTGTGTATGTGCAGGTGTGGGTGCTCGTGAATGTTAAGTAGATGAGGAACATTGAAATGTACTGTAAAACATGATATATTCGCGGCATGAATTTTTCGCGAATTGGAGCCGACGGCTTTTTTTGCGGCATGAAATTTTCGCGAAATGCCACTGGCATTAAATGCATGTACATGTAGTGTAGACAAGAATTTTCGCGTGCATTTTAATTTCGCGAATCTTGGCGCTCGCGAGATTCGCGAAATTAAAATGCACGCAAACATTCCTCGTTTTACAGTATTTTAGTGTGCTTCATAGCCTGGTTCATATCTTCTCTGTTTCACCCTATGCCGCAGTTTAATCTCCGTCTACTAATATGTAGTTTTTCTCATATGTACAATGTAAGTGTAAAATTTACTAAACTTTGTTTTGTGAGGTGATTGTGTGGTTGACAGTGTAGGAAACTTTGGGTGCCAAAGAGTTCACTCAGTATCTTGGTTCTAGAAGGAAAGGCCATGACAAAGCTCTTTGAATAAAATGAAGATTTAGATATAGCCACTCATTTGGCTATTATTTGTGGCCCATTTGTGTTGGTAATTGTTCTTTCAAGTAACTCTTAACCATATTGTGTGTGTGAAATGAATCATTAAATTGCAAATCATTTGAACAGAGTTAAAGTGTATGTGCATTGTAAATTTTTATGGCCCAACTAGAGTATTGCCCCTTTCTACTGAAGATTAAATGCAAATTCATTTTGTGTACATGTTTTGCTTGACTTTCACAATATTTTCATTTGCAGTGTGTGATGAAGTTTTTTGCTGGATACATTAATTTGTTTGTGTGCTCAGTGTTGATGTATTCCATGTCAAACCTAATCACCTGTTATTAATACTGATATTTGAATGTTTTTTTATCAACTTTGTAGAGGATTGTTTTCAATGATATATATGTGACCCGCTACAACAAAAAGGTCCTAAAGTCGCGCGCGGTCGAAGCCGTGAAAATCGAGTTTGAAGTCAGAGCATCAAAATTGGTCAAAACTTAAGATTTTCTGATTTTGATATATTATTGGAGTCTAACATGTCTTCTATCATCTGTCGAAATTTTGAAGCAAAATGATGAAAGGAAAGATAAAAAAATAGCGTTTTTTCTGAGCCATGTTTTTTGGCGTTTCAACGAAGCAGAAACTGGTTCGAAAATTTGGATTGAGCGCCACAGATAGGTTCCGCCCCTAACAACGACCAGAGTGATCTCATTGGTCAGTTTGCTGCTTGCTACTAACCGAAGCGTAAAGCTCGCACACTGCCCAGTCGACTGGTGCGTGCGGGCGGGGTGCGCTATGCTCAGCTGCTTCTCACATCCTGGTCACTGATTGGTTGGTGAGGAGACCGCCGACGCTGATGTGCTTGAATGAACTCTTCGGGGGTTGCTAGGGCTTACCTTCTATTGTCCAGAGGTGAAAACTGACTTGCGTGTCCCTTGGTCGCGATTGGGTCGAAAGGAAGACTTTTAGGGCGCTTTTCTCGAAACAGTGATTTTCCAGACGTCTCGACATGCTCTCTTTTAAACATCGATATCTCCGCAGCCGATTATTTTTATAAAATGTGTTATGTATCAATTTAAAGCAGATAGATTAGGGGATTATATCATGCAATTTTCAAATAATCGACCTCGCCCGACTTTAGGATCATTTTGTTGTAGCGGGTCACATATCATTTGGTGCTCCAAAGATTTAGCGTCAGATTTATTAGCATTTGTGGAGACATGAGCAAAAATAATTACACCAAAAATGCATACCAGTACATTGGGGGGGGGGGGGGGGGGGGAATTCATTTTCTAAAAATTTATTACCGGTAGTTTTCTAAAAATTTATTACCGGTAGTTGAAAGTTTCTCATGGTTCATAGAACTTTCCTTCTCTGTCTAACCCTTGAATTAAATATGACTGATAAATTTATGTGTTTGGAAAGTAGCAAATCTTAATGACAAGCCCTTGAAACTTTCACATTTTTAATTGCAATTTGTCATTTCTTTATATAAAAACCTGAAATAAAAAAGATACTATTAGCTGCTATGACTTTCTTTAGATTGCATGAAAAGCCCAGCTTTAATACGTTTTTGGTTGTAATTTTAATGTGCTCACTTCAAAACTAATTTTGACTTGAGAAACCTAGTTATTACTTTTTTATAGTTGTAGTAGAAAAATGCAGCGATGGCTACAGTATATTTGAACTATTGCCATACTTAACCAGCACGGCTGTAAAAGAAAAAAATAAGAATGTGCTGAATTATCGACTCAACAGCGACTCCGTAGAGATCTGTGGCTGCTGTATAAAAAAAAAATTCCATGGGATAAACAATTGCTGACTGCTGACTGTGTTAGACAGGTGGCTGCTGTACACAGGGTCTTTAACATGGGACTTTCAGTGGTGGTATATATGGCAGTGGCCGCTGAGCCAGGTTTGACTGTAATTCAAAGACGTAAGTTAAGAAATTTCTGTAGCTCGCCAAAGGGCCCTCTGGCTGGTGGCTTGACCAGCCTTGCGTAGTGACCCGCTGGTTGTCCCACTAGCAGTCATTACACTTCGTACGAGAGGGATTTTGACAAAAGCTAGTGTGTGTGTGTGCTTCCTCAATGAATGAGAAAATTTCCCTCAACAGTCTGTGTTTTTGTTCCAAACAACTTGTGCTGAAAGCAACAGTAGATATTCATATATCTAAAAATAACTTTTGCTGTTTCAGTGTGAGCAATAGGGAAATTATCAACTACCATCTGATGATGGACACAGAACAAATGGCAATTGTTCAATGCTTTTTTTTTTTTTTTTTTTTTTGGACCGGGCAATTTCATGCAGAGTTTGACATGTGATATAAGCCGACTATTTCTCCATCCCTTCTTCCCCTACTTCTTTGAGCTGGATTCAGTTGGCTTTGATCAATTTCAGGCAGTATGCAGTGTTTTTCTTTGACTCCAACCTTTTTATTACGCTCGAAAGTATCACATTGAGATTCATCACGATTACACGGTAATGATGTCCTGCCATGTTGATGTATGTTTGTAACTATTTTTGCTCTAAAAGAGTGTCATTAGAATTCCAGTCTACAGCTCATTGCACAGTGAAAATTTGTATTACCATGTAGATGGCTGACGTCATCAGCTCGTCTGTAAAGCTAATTTGAGCCTTTTGGTCATTTCGTTTGGCAAACAGAGCTGATGATGGGGGCTGAAAGTACCTCTAAATGACATGCGAAAAATGTATGACTATTGATGTATTTACGGCCGAATTCATGATGTGACAGTGAAATATAACAATGAAACAGAGTAAGCCAGTAGTAAGCTAATTTGGGAGACTTATAAATTCAACATCATCTCGCTTGAGATATTGAGCACTGTTGCTCCATTATATTTATTTATAGTTGAATTTTCTCAAAGTGAAGTACTGTAGTTGTTAAAAAATGAAAGTCCTCTGTAATGGTGGATGATGACAATGATCAATGGTAATAGTGGTGATGATAATGACGAAGACAATAGCCATCATGGTGATGATTATTTTTGATAAAATTATAGGGATATTGATAATATATTGATTAATTATAATGCAACAGTATTGATAATGTCATAACGTGAGAAACCTGTGAAACATAATCTTTTTCTTTTTTGAGTATTTGATGTGAAATTTCCATACATTCTTGATTATAATGCAGACAAAAGTAATGGTTAAGTCAACTCCAAACATCTGCAACATACTGCTTGACATCAAATACCGCACAGCTCTGAATATATTGGACTAAACTACTGCAAGTGATTTCAGTAATCTTTTAATTATGCCAGAAATTGAACATCAGAAATGTGTGTCAGTTTATGACATATATCGCTTCCTTTCTTGCTCACAACTTTCTCATGGCTCTCTTTGATACATTCCTGTCAGAAAAATAAAATAAAGATATTTTTTGTCAAATTTTCACTCTCATACTCCCACACCAAGGAGCTTGTGAAAACAACCCTAGTGTGCATGTGTTTTGATAGTGAAAACAACAGTTGGCAACTTGATTTCTGAAAGATAGTGTGATGGTTCACAGTCCCCAGCCATGTGGCATGTAGGCTGGTTGACTTTGTAACAATCAATTTTTCAAAACAAAGCAGCTCCAGTAACTCACATAAATTGAATTTCACATTCCCTCATTTGTGTCCTGAAGTGAATTGTTGAATGGCTATAAATATTGCAAGCACAACAACTCCATTCTTACAGGTAATGGGAAAGCAGATATCCACTTTCTCTGCAGCTTCTGATGTCAATTGAACAAGGCTTGGCATTAATGAAAAAAGTTGGGCTACCACTTGTTAAGAAATTATTTATTTGGGTGTGAGGGTATAAACATGTTTTTGTCATCCAGACGAGGGGAGAATAATATGTGGCTCAGTGCTTTGTACTGCACACATTTCACCACACTGTTGCGAGTCAGTTTGCCAGATCATCGCTAGACTTCGTGTCCAATCTCAGTCTATTTTACGGCCGAATTTGGCCAAAATATTTTGTCTCAAAATTAGATTACACAGTCAAATTTTATCTATCCAATAGAAAAGGAGATATGTATACACTTTAGCGTTCTTCAAAATACTTGTATAGTATGCTTGTCCTGTTCCTGTGCAGCAACTTTAATCATTGTTTCATCACCGAACATCAGCAATACACGGCTTAAGCTTCATTATTCCACAGACAGTTAAATTTCTGTTGAAAATGTACTTTGTTTCTCTTTCATTAGCTTTTGTTTTTATGACTTTGTATTGTGATTTAAGCATGCAAGCTAGGATATACGAATGTGAGTGATGAATAATTGCAATTTATGTCGTAGTTCCAGCATTCTTATGAAATCAAATGGTGCCTGTTTTTCAAAGTTTGTATACAGTCATGAATTATCACTGTCAATAAAGTTTGTTTCTTTTTGTCATCAGGAAGAAAATGATGTGCTACTTATTACCATTGAAATCCTGCATTTTATGAGAAACATTCTGAATACAGAAAAAAAAAGACATCATCATAATGTCACCATTGTTTTGATTACATGCAAGATGTGATAAATCATGAACTCATGGAAAAGAAACATTCAACTTTTGTCATTTCAGATTATTGGGAAGCCTGAATCCCCCTCACCTGAAATGAGCGTTGACACGAGTCAGTCCCCGAAGCGCACGCTTCGCTCTGCCACCAACAGCCCCCTCAAGAAGAAACTTCCACAGGTACGGTCAATTTTTTTTTTTCATTCAACATTTGATTTAGTCAGTTGTCACATTTTTCAAACGCGTATGCTAAAGTACAGTGTAATAGATATAGTACAGCTGAATATTCTCTCTGAGTATGAATGCAAATTGATAAATTGGTCAGTGAAAGAATAATGTGGGGGGTAACTACGGAATTTCATTTTGGAAAATGATTCCCCCCCCCCAAAAAAAAAAAGAAAAATAAATACAGAAAATGTGTGTAGTATGTGTTTGCTTTAGGTGAATGATACACATTCCTTTGACTTGTTTAATAGTGACATGCGTTAAATATAGTAGTATTCGTCTTGCCTTCTGAAAGAGGTAAGTCAAGTTCTCTTTTATTATGGTAGAATTTGAAAGTGTGTTTATTATTTTCGTACAAATCTTTTCATCTTGATGTGACATCGCTCTTATTGAGTGATGACAGCACATGGGTTTAACTAACTTAAATATTAGATATTCATAACTTTTGAACAACTTGTCCAATTTTCCTTAAAGTTTATTGATTTATACTACTTTGATATATTTTTTGCAGTCATTTAACCCACATATGTACTTGGGGCTGATTCCCCTTTAAGTATAACTTTTTACAACTGCTTATTTCAATAATGCCAGGAAGGTTCAGTGTATGTCCACGAGGCACCCTGGAAAAGTCAACTGTTGTAAGATTATAAGTTTATTGTGATTTTGCTCTGTTACCTTGAGAGAGGAATGATAATAAATTTCACGCTTTTACCTGACATGTATTGCTATATTTTTGTGCTGTTCCCAAGATGTGTCAGATATGTCATCTTGTCGTACATCATCCAAAGCAGGAAATGGGTTCTTATTGTATCCATGTAGGGAAAATCATTCCTTTGTCTTTTGTGTTCATAAAAGGGGATTCCTCCCAAGTCAAACCAGAGTCCCTCCACCAATGTGACTATTTGAAGACCTCCACTGATACTGTAAACATCCAGATTTTTGAGAGATTGATTATTCGCGCTTAGTGGCTCAGAAACATACATTCATAGGTACTTGAATTGGCACTTCACGATTGCCAACCCATTCAAAATGTGCAGAGAAAAGTGTGAAGATATTTTTGCAGGTTTTAGAATTCGCACTAGCCAAAAGTAGTGCGAAATGTGTGAAAATTTCTGCACTGCAAAAATTTGTGTATTTAGATTTTGCTGAAACATGTTTCTTTTATTCTGCATATTGCCCACAGAACAGAAAGAAAAAAATAGAACACCCCCTCCCACACACACATATACACAGAAATATTCTTGCATGTACATTTGTACAATGTAATGTTCCCTCAGTACACACAAGGCTGCAATACTGTGGTATCTTTGTTAAAAAGAGAAAGAGCCTTTGAGTTTGGACCAGTAATGTTAGATTTTGACAGAGCCATACCTTCTCCTTGACCTTAGTGAATCAATGAAAGTATTGTGCTGTACACTGCTTCTCCCCACAGAACGATACGATGAATGCGGTATTTCGATTGGCTGTAACAAAGGCTCTGCTCGATTTTTCTTGCCCTTGATGTTGTGTGGTTTTTGGGCTCTAGAGGGCGCTTGGCTAGCTTCCAAGTGTCTGCTGTGATCTTTCCCCGATCCTTCTCATTCCGCAGTGTTGACATTGTGTATGTATGTGTTCCAGAGGGTATATTCTACATTGTACTGTTCACACTTTAATGCCTTTGGCTCTTGAACTGTTCCACCGTGGTGTGTGTGGGTGTGTGTGACACGTGTGCAGGGGTTGCTTTTTGCTACATACTACATAAATGCCAATCCTTCTACTACAGTGACTGAATGTAAGGACTTTCACATTGACCTGGTGGACCTGTGCACACCACTCATGTTTTGTCCCAACAATATTGATATATATCATCCTCAGGAACATATCTGGGTCTGGGCAAAGTCTGTTTGGTTCTTAGAATTTTTTTTTTTATGAGGTTCTTAGAATCTTGTGAGGAGTTGGTTAAGTGGATCACTGAGTAATAAGAGTAACAAGACTACCGTGGAAAAAAAAGCAGTAAGGGCAATGGGGACAGGTTGTGTGTGGCAGGTTCTTTTCTTTCAACCCTTTTTGCCCTTTGGAGAGTTGCATGTTACAAGCATGGATGCTGATCATACCATTATTTTGCTGATTATGTTTATCTTTCAATTTATTCATAAAATGTATTATTTTAGATATTTTATTGTAATACAGATTTCTTTGGAGATGCTTATTTGTTTGTGTATTTGTCATTGAAAATTCAGAGTCACCAGAATGAACGAAATCTTCCATATGATCCCGAAAAACATACAGATGCCTTCCTAATTTAATGCTCTATTCATTCTAATTCACTAGTATAATGAAACTTTGTTATCATGCTGTAATTTTCTTTGTGTTAAAGTACGTCAATATCTTTTTTTTTTTAAAGCAATTTTACGTTTTTTGCTTTTTTGATACACATAGTGATACCACCGGATGTACAAGTAGACTTTCCACTTGTTACATGATAGAAAGCATGCAGTACATGTATTTCCTGCAGAACATACTCTTTGTCAAGAGATTCCATTATTATTTTGTTTGTTGCAACAAAAAGTCAGAGAGAGTGTTTACATGCAGACTTTATCTGGATAGAGCCATTTGTCAAAATTTAAACACAGTTACATTTTTTACCTTTTTATTTATTTATTTTTTTAACATACATTATATAGTGGTAGTACCAGATGTACAGTGCTGTACAAGTAGACTAGTTCCCCTGGGTACAGAAAGCATGCAGGCATAAACAGGAAATACTTGTACACTTTCTAAAAAACTGCATTATTCTACTGTATGTTGCAATCAAAAGTCAAAGAGAACATTTACATGCAGACCATGTCTGAATAGAGGCATTTGTAACAATTTGATATATTTATTTACATCTTTATGACCATTAATGAGAGATCTCTAATGTGGGTATTTTATATTGTGGCGTTTCGCTGATATGATTCTCATTAAAGAAAATACAATCCATGGAAACGGTACGCAATAAGCTTTTGATAGGAAATGTCAAGGTTTGCCATCCTTTGAATCAGCCATGCTTGAATTGAGCAGTGCAATAAACAGTATTACTTTTGAAAATGCAGTCATTATTACAGCTACGCAATTCACTCTCGCTTTGCTCAAAACAAGCATTGAAGGCAAAAAATGCTATTCAGCAATATTCAGGCATATTGTGTACTGTAAAACATGATATATTCGCGGCATGAAATTTTTGCGAATTGGAGCCGACGGCCTTTTTCGCGGCAAGAAATTTTCGCGAATTGCCACTTGCGTTCAATGCATATAGTGTAGATAAGAAATTTCACGTGCATTTTAATTTCATGAATCTTGGCGCTCGCGAAATTCGCGAAATTAAAATGCACGCGAACATTCCTCGTTTGACAGTATTATGGTGCATTTGTGTCTCCATGATGAAATACTAAACAGCTTAAAAAGTAAGTAACCCCAATGATTACGAGTACTGAATATTCCTCTCTACAGAGGTAGAATTAAAAAAAGTACAAATTGCAAATCAGTATTTTTTTTAGTATTATCTGACAAATAATAGGAAATTCAGCCACTGAAAGATGTCAGTTTGAAGTGGTGCAATATTTCATTCCAATGGCAGCTGAAAAGCCTCTTTCAGAGTGAGATATATGTGGTTTAGCCCAGAGGGAAGTAAAAATTCCAGCTTGCTGTATAGATGATAATTAAGTTTAACGGCATGAATCCATTTTGCTTTAATGTGCATTTTTTTTTATAATCCGATCTACCTGGAGATCTGTTCGGTTTATCAACTGTGATATTGGACCATGTATCAGAAAACCCACAAAAGTCACTTTGATTTCAATAGCAGAAGAGCTGCATATCAGAAAATCCACAAAAAACAAAAACAAAACAACAACAACAACAAACACTTTGATTTAGCAGAAGAGCTGAAAATAGGCACATTAGGTCAACTCAACTCATTTGGGATTTTAGTGCTTTCTGACAGAATCGCATTTGCTCAATCGGAATTTGAATCTTTAAAGGACAAGTTTACCTTTTAAGAGAATGCAGCAAAATTAGTAGAGCACATCAATAAAAGTTTGAGGAAAATCGAACAATCCATTAAAAAAATAATGAAGTTTTAAAGTTTCAGTCCTGCCATCACTGGATGAGAAGACTGCTTTTTTTTTCTTTTTTCTTTTTTGGTTTGGTTCATTTTCCATCTGAGAAGATGGCTGGATAGCCCATATTCAGCTATATTACATGTAGCTGGTCTTCCATGGGGTCCAGTTGGATGTGAGGCGGGGCCACTTCATCGGGTTAAACACCCTGCTACTGTTTGTGATGTCACATGCATTGAACAGAAAATGTAAAGAAAATTTAACATATTTCACTTTTCTCGTGTAATAAAATAGCGCTTCACTTGCCTCTTTCAGAAGGTAAAGGGAATAATATCACCCTTAACATGTACATCAGTAACAACTGGAGGGGATGTATATTTTCTTTGTATCATTCTACACATGTGACATCACAATTGGCAGTTAGTCTTGTCATCCAGTGATGGTGGCACTGAAACTGTAAAAATTCATAACTTTTGAACAAATTTTCCAATTTTTCTCAAACATTCACTGATTTCTTCTACAAATTGCTACACTAACTCAATCTAAACAAACAATGTATACTAAGGTGAACTTCAAATTCATGAAATTCTTCCGTCGGGATGTTTTTTCATAACGACTGATTGACAAATTGCCCTACATTGACGTAAATACAGTAAAGTTTACGTCGATGTAGGGCAATTTGTCAATCAGTTTAACATGTAGGGTGAACTTGTCCTTTAAAGGCGCATAGTCCCAGTAGTGTCGAGGGCGCTGTTGATGATACCGCCGATCACCGTTAGCATTGATACGAAGATTACCGAAGTTGAGCTGTCATCAAGAGTAAAGTGCGTAGGTGTTGCTAAGTAACGTTGCCTTCGTTGTCTTCTCTGCGCATCGCCCAGTCTGTAGTAATGCCAGGGTGCGTGCATATGTGCTTCTTATTATGACTTCACAAAAGAAGTTTGCTAAAGCTGTCATCCCTCTCAGCCGAATCATGAGCCGAGCTGTGATCAGACCACTGACTACAGTGGATCGGACTTCTTTGGACTCGGAGAAGTGGGTCACAGCGTAAGCGCTATAGAGGAGTCGATAGCGTAGGTCTATATAGAAAACTTGCCCCGTGCGCCCGCGTACGCATTTGACTTAACCACCGGGACCATGTGCCTTTAAAGCATAAAAATGTGTAGAAGTACTTTTGAAACCATTTGTTTTTCAGTCTCAAGTTGTTGTTTTCAAATTAGCTTTAAAGAGTACATGAAAATCCACAGGAGATTTACTTGTAGGAACAGTTTTTATAGGTGTAGCTTTGATACAGAGACACTAGCATAATAGAATGTTGTTAATGGGCTTACTATTGAAGTTTTGGTTTCATGTAACACACCTGCATGTGTCATCCCTTCAAAGTACTGGTTGCCATGGAGTTTTATATCCCATCATTGTTCTGCACACAATAAAGGGTGACTCAGTGCATTTGAATAGACCCTTGACTTCATAGCAATCCTCAGTTTACATCGCCAGTGCTCAGAAAACTTCTGCGCACGCTAAAAAGTCCCGTCACAGATGCACAGTGGGAGTCCGCGGTGCCACTGTCGCTTCCTCTTGTCTTGCGTGTGTCACATTCGTCTGCTTTTCTTCCATTGCTGCTTTTTTCTCCGCTTTGAATTCAACTAAGAAAGAGTTTAAAATTTCAAAATTTTACTGATTTGCGGATAGTCATATGGTTCATTACTGCAAGGCTTCAATGTGCTAGTCACATGATGGAAAGCGAAGAAATCTTCACAAAAAATACCCCTTGATAAAGACAGAACGTGACCTGGGTGCATAACGCAGTCAAAACTGGGGCAAGTTTGTCCCCTGAGCTGTCCCATAATGCATCTAAAATGCTGCTCTGCACACGGCACCTACAATCACATTGACGATACTGAGAATTCTTACTTGTTTGATTTT
This sequence comes from Diadema antillarum, assembly GCF_040938485.1. Classification (NCBI taxonomy): domain Eukaryota; kingdom Metazoa; phylum Echinodermata; class Echinoidea; order Diadematoida; family Diadematidae; genus Diadema; species Diadema antillarum. The sequence continues at coordinate 211,625 of NW_027271578.1, read as the reverse complement.
CTACTCTAGTTTGATGGGTTGGGAACATCCCAGCTTTGGTGAATTTGTAACAAGTCACACCTGAGAATTTCTTCTTTCAGAATATGACGGTAACTCGGGAGTCTTATGTAGTGCATTTTTTGTTGATATGTGGTAGGCATGGTATTTGGGGAATTCACATAGTACACAAATTAGCAGGTTACAGAACTCAAGATTTGTAACTCGCTTGCAAACTCGAGTTCTTTGCAAGTATGGACAAAAAACCCAACAAATTAGCACAATCAGTAGTGCTATGCTAAACCCAAGAAATCTTGCTCTTATTTCTGAATTTAAAGGGTGTGTACAGTTCTGGTTGAGGTGAGGATTTAGCTTTTAAAGGGATAGTACAGTTTTGGTGGAGATGAGAATTGGGTTTTTAACTTTTTGCGAGATACCAAGAAAACACTTATGATATAGTACAGAACATACCATTTTAAGAGGAATTCAAAGTTTATTTGACGAAGATCGGGTTTGGAATGACTGAAACATCAAAAAAACAAAGTAAAACAAAGCGATCGTAATAAAGTGTGGGTCCCACACTTTATTAGAATCGCTCTTTTTTGATATCTCAGCCATTTCAAAACCAATTTTCATCAAATAAACGTTGAATTCCTCATAGAATTACATGCTCTTTCACATTTTATGAGAGGTTTCTCATTATCTCACCAAAAATTGTTAGAAACCTGAAATTAGGTCTCAACAATAACTGTACAATCCCTTTAACGTTTTGCGAGATATTCAGAAACCACTCTATGAGATGTCAAAAAGCATGCAATCCTAAGGGTTATCAAAAGTTTATTTGATGAAAATCGGTTTTGAAATGGCTGAGATGTCCAAAAACAAGGTGAAACAAAGAGATCTTAATAAAAGGCGTGGCCTGTCTTTTATTATTATCACTTTTTTGGATATCTCAGCCATTTGAAAACCAATTTTCATCAAATAAACATTGAATTCTTCTTAAGATTACATGCTCTTTCATATTTCATAAGAGGTTTCTCATTATCTCACTTAGGAATGTTCAAAACATGAATCCCCACCTCAACCAGTACTGCACAGTCCCTTTAATGTGCTAGTTTGCCCTCTGATGACGTGTGAATGGTAGACCAAATAAACTCAAATTTTTATATCCCATCATTCAAAGCGCACGTCACAACAGCATGTGCTCCACACCACTGTAAGGCACAAGAACAATAGATTTATCAGTTTGACGATTGGCAGTTAGCAGGCTATTTCTATAAGTGTGAACAGTTGCAAAAATACTTGAGTTTTGGAGCTTGATCACTAACCTGCTAATCTGGAGTGTGTCAATGGTTGGCAAAATATTGGAGTTTCGCTGCATGTTCGGTAAACCGCTATTTTGTACATGTGGATGTGGATGTGGCTAAAAAGGTCTTCATTTATCAGAAAGCACTGTTTTTGTTGTCAATCCCTTGACGGTCTTGGTAATGACATCTACAGTTGTATAAGTGAAGTCAAGGATATAAATCATCCCATAAAAGGCCAATTTTAAAAGATATCAGGATATCCAGACTGGATAATGGAGGAAAGACATGTTTATCTGCTTATACGAAATACCAATTTTGTAGATTGTTCAGTGTGTCCAGTCAAATCTTGTGACCCTCACATGACTACTGTCCAAACCTCCATTGTGGCATCACATGATAGTCTCGCTTCAAGCCGTGATAGGGGTACAGCATGCAATCTGCAGCAATTTAAAAATAACTAAGGCCATGCAAACTGGTGAGTGAAATGTCAAGACAATAGAAAAAAATTGCAACAAAAATGATGAGTGTTGCCAAATGCCTCCTGAAACATCACCAGAAATACAGCATGCCACGAGTATGATTTTCCAATTTAGCGGGAAGAATGCCATCATGATTTGTTGTGTGAGCCCTTGCTGTTGAAAACCATTTTGTCCAAATATTTGTCAAGTGACTTTTTAATGGGGATGCCCCTGTCACACTTTGGTGGATAAGGCAAATGCATGAGAAACGAATGTCAATTTTTGGCATCCGTTAATATCAGTTAAAATGCATTTCATGTCCTTTGTACTCTTGGGATGGACGTCTGTCTTCTGGTGATTTCCGTCAGAGCGGCATTCACAAAGTGCATTCACAAAGTTTTGTCTCGCCAAAAATGGATAGCGCGAGCTGACCTTTGTCAAATTCATTTCTCATGAGTTTGTGCACGTTCCACTGTCCTGTACACAATTGCCACAGGTGCCTTGTTTGTTCTTTTGTTCGGCCCGTAGACTGTGCATATACACTCCTCTAAAGCGGAAATTTTACACTTTGTCCACCAGATTGATGATTTGAACAATGGATGAGCAAAATATCGCCTGTTTCTTGTGCGGTAGGCCTATCCGGCAAAGTGTGACGGGCTTTAGATTCGATTATGATTTTAGTCCTGCAAATACTCGTGAAATGTGCAATAATCTGGGAAGGATAAGTGTATGCATTCTGTGTCAGTTCCGAATTACCGCTCAGGTATGTACCTGTGGTATTTCACTCTTGAGAATGGTGCTTACAAGTTTCCGTGATAATTAATACCACGTATTGGTAATTCAAATGGGAATGCTCCTTCTGATAGATTGTAATTAAGAACTAAGTAAAATGTGTCAACACTGAACATATTCATGTATTTTTTTCCTAAATCAGAAGCTTCTTATAAGAGAAAAGGCTGCTAATCTGTAATCTGCAGCCATGCTGCATCCTTCAGCAGTGTGCACTTCTCATTCTGTTGGATTTGGTGTTCCACAATAGTTGTGAAACATACTTAAAAGAATTTGGCACATGAATCGCTGAACTGTTCCTTTTAGAAAGATTCTGCAGCAAACTTTGGAACTTGATTTATTACACACAGTTTGTAATCCCCCTCTCCCAGTTTGATTGAACAACATGTCACCATCTGGAGTTTCTTTGTACACTATACATCGTAGTACATGCATAAGCTGCCATATACTTCTTTCAACTTTACTCTGTAAAGTTGTACGGTGGAAACTTCAACAGATGTTCAGACCTACTATATTGAGTTTGGTGAAATTGTTTGCAATCTTTGTGTAGACAAGTTTTGTCCCTCGCTCTCTCTCTCTCTCGCACTCTCCTGCTATGCAAAGTTTGATGAAATCCGCAACACCTGTCTACTAATATATTTTTGTTGTTTTTGTGCGCTGTTAAAGGTCTGTTACCATGACTGTTTGGGAGTATCATTTGTGCTCAAGTTTGTTTTTGCTGAGCCAAAATGTTTCCATAAATGGTTATTAGGGAAGAACAGTACCGGTATTTCTTTTTCTTTTCTTCTATTGCTGGTTTTAAGAAGGGATAAGAAATGAAGAAAATAGAGTTTTTGTAGTTAATATTCTCACATGAACAATTCATACCTTCTTGTGACTCAGATCAGTCACCTTGCATGATTATGCAATGCAAAAGTTTATATGGTCAGGTGGCAGAGTAGAAGTCATACCTGCTCATTGCTGTGAACTGGGGTCATAAAAGTCAAACATCTTTTGTTCACAAAATTTGAAGTAAAAGATAAGCAAAAGTTTGTAAAAGTTTTTTGAGAAAGTTTAAATGAAGGTTATCTGTATCAAAAGAAAGGTAAAGTACAACAGGCATAAAAGTGAATACAAGTGAGTCATCAGAAATAACATCCTGTTTGAATGCCAACAAGGATTACTTACTTGATCACATGACAGTAAAGATGTTGTATGTGATATTGCATTGTTTTGTGTGCATTTGATTTGTAGCAGAATAAACATGATCTGTCTTTTAAGAATATGTGATTAAATAATATCCCCAAATCAGTTTTTAAGTAGAATGATATGGAATCCGGTGGGTCTTTCATCTATTAGTGTGAAGATTGTTTGAGTTGAAAAATTGAGCAAGTGAGGAAATAAGAGTGACGTCACAGCCACTTACCTGTAGCATAGACAATGTGTTCAAGGCCTGTGCACCAGTATGAGCTGCAAACATCCTTGCAAATAACTGACCTGCCCATGGCTGCCCCTGTAAGTCTGCTTTTAATATGTGTGTGTGTGTGTGTGTGTGTGTGTGTGTGTGTGCATGCATGCATGCATCGATGCAGTGTGTCATAGTGTGTGAATGAAGATGTAAGATGTAATGCCATCCTAAACTCATTGTGGTGATAAAAGATATATAAAATTGTACCAACACAGAGATTATTTAATGACTAGTTTTTTTTGTTTATTCTTCTTATAATTTTTTAAGTGTTACCATTTATGTCAGCTGAGTTTGATTGACAAAGCAAATTATCAGTATCTAAGAAATCAAATAGTTATGCAAAACAAGTGAATCATATCTTTTTTGATAATATAGAGCTGCATCTACAGAAAGTTATTATTATTATTATTATTATCATTATCATCATCATTAATTCAGTTGTCATCATTTGCTGCTGTAATACAGGTATCCTCTTATCATTAAGGAAGCATTCTTGTGGGAAACTTTCTTGTACTCCAAAGTCTTTTTTTCAAAACACTTAACTCTTTGCAGGCTTTTAGTTCCAATTGGCACTGAAAACTCCATGGAGCTGTACACCCTGTCCAAAGTCCCTGGCACATACAGGATTTAATTTCCTTCCTACCAAGTAACGCAGCAGTTGGTAGAATTGATTTTAGTTGTGAATGTGGAGTGTGCCTTTAATCAACACGCAAACGACCCGAGTTCTATAGGACTTGAAACAAGTTTACACTGCAGTTGGCGATAGGCATGCTAGGTGTGACAGGTTTTGTGGAACAGCTTTGACGTCTAGTATGGTATTGCCTCCTTATATGTAATGTTTCGATGGTAAGCTGGATTGTTACTTTTACTTTGCAATTTAATCTGTGGATAAGTACATTGTACCAATCCTTTGTGGCAGCACGCTTACAGCTTGTTACGCTTCCATTATACTTCATACCCACATGAAGTAAAATGTGATTTAGTTTGGTTCTCTGTGTAAATTTTAGATAATGAGATGAGTTATAGATTACCACACACATGTTTAAATCTTCTAAGATTTTATGCATAATTTTGCATTCCTCCTTGCTTTTTCCTTTATATGATATCTTCTTTGTGAACTGTGCTAGGGCATTATTACTTTGTAACTTTGCTTGTCATTCTCAATTATTTTGTTGTTTGCTAAGAAACTAAGTTCATCAAATAGGTAGACTCTGTAGTCAAGCCTGAAGTAGAACTAAGACTTTGATAAGAATTTAAAAATTTGTATTTGTAAATGTGTGTGTGTGTGTGTGTGTGTATCAGATAAAAAGAATAAGAGAGAGAGAGAGAGAGAGAGAGAGAAGCTGTGTAAAACAGATTCAAACTTTAACCCATTGAGGAGGAGTCCCGAGTGCATACATGTACTCGGGCAGGTGTCTATGGGAAATGTGTGTTGTAGCAAAATCAGTCCGTCCTCAGCGGGTAAGATGAGGAAACTCATGAGGCCCTCAGGAAAAGCATATAGCTGTATTGACTGAAGAGTCTTTCTGAATGAATATGGTTAGAACATTATCATCAAAAAAAATCAAAGGAGATGTTTATCATAGCTCTATTATTATCTTTTTTTTTTCTTGATATATTTTCCACGATAGCTCTTAGCTGCAATCTTGTACAGCACCTAATTAGAATGTAGCTATCCATTTGGTCAATTGCCCATCAGGTGATATTTAGTTAAAAGTTCCATCGCACGCTCTGACTGTCAGCCATGCAATTTTGTTTGAGCAAAAATGGATAGCGCATGGCAGACGTTACTCATTTCCATTGACTCCCGTGTGAAACTCACGAGTAACTCGAAATTTTTGTTCTATCGCACGGCTCTGATGTCACAATAAACAAACATTTGCTGCGCGCACTCAACAATTACAAGCGCGCTTACAAGCGCCTACTTTTGTCACTCATTTTTGTAAACAACTCCGCAACCGATCGGCTTCGTGTACTACGTACGTACACAGCGACTGTGACTGTGCGATAACTCATTCTTCTTTCACGGAAAATTGTTCCATTTCTGTGCGAAGTTCAAGAATCTGTGTGGACCACCAGTCTGTTGACATTTGAGGTGTTGTATATAGTATATGGGCATTTCCACGGTAACTCACGTTACATTTTGAACTCAAAATTAGGTCGTTGAGATCAATATCCTTAAAACCTAATTAGTGATATGAGTTACTATATGTGAATGAGTATCATGCACCTCCATCCTACCTCACAGCAACATTACATCCACAGACTCTTATGAGAACTATGAGAAAAAACACTACAAATGTCGATAACTCACGTTACATAATTTGGACATGCAAAAATTTGACATGTCTTATATTCAAAAGTTTCCTCAAACAAGAAACAGAGAGACTTTAAAGTCTATTATGTCAAAGTCATGGACTAACAACATACATCACCGAGTATGGTAAAAATTCAAATTGTCTTACATTCTCCAGGTATCGTCATGTGAAGCGGTAACTCACGTTACGGTAACTCACGTTACAGTTTGTCCACATGATCACAAGACAATTTTTTGTCTTAATAATCCAAAGAAAACTTACCAAGACAACTTTTTTTCACAAACAAACTCCATGAATAAAGAATCTAAATTGATTTACAAATAGTGTAAACATTGATCTGACAGTAATTAATCCCATTTAATCCATGAGATTACCAAAAGGCAGGAAACTTTACATTTAGAATACCAACTTGAAGATAAATTTCATTTTTAATTGAGTCATTTTCCAAGCTTTCATTTGTACTGAGACAAAAATTGTATTCAACAAAATGATATGAAACAGAGTCTATTTCATTAAATTACACACTTTTCCAGTTAACAAATGCATCAGAAATTGAGGATTTAATTGAGAATTTGATTTGTTTTTTTTTATTTTACTAGATTTAAATGGATTTTCAGGCTATCTAGATAAAACAAGTCGTCCACAAACTATTCCATTTAATACACTGAGTCACGAGACTAGAGACCTGTACATGTAGTCTGTGGAGAGTTTAAAAGTTCAGAAATGAATATTTCAGTAAATCTTTTAACTTTTAAACAATGCAATTTATATTCCAATTATTTGATAATTGTTTGAATTACTCAATAATCAATTGTTTGTATGTTTGATTTGTTTAACAAATTCTTATACTAAACTGGTACAGAAATTAGACTTGAATTACAGAAACTGCAGATAAATTTTAGTTATCTGCTACCAGTAAATAATGATCAGTTTAATAAAACATGTTCATAAATGTTTAAGCCTTAATAAACAATGGCTTTGGTCTATGAAATGTCAAGTAGCCATTATTTAAATTGTACATACATGTAAAAAGTATACCAGTATTTTCTAGAGTAATCAAGCAGACTGAAGCAGTAAGTCCCAATGAAAAACATGAATAGTAAATATTTTGTGATCAGGAGGCTAACTATTAATATCGCAAAATGTTGATAGTTTGCTTTAAGGTACATGACTGTCCAGCTCTTAAAGAAAATGTCTGATAATGAGGTTCACATTCAACAAGTTTTTGGTAATAGATCAGCATGTAATGTAAATTATAGTAAACATGGAAAAGTTTCATTGTAGGATTTTGCAACAATATAGCTAAAACCTCAGAGTAGAATAGTATAAAACACATAAGCGTGTCAAATTCACAATGTTCAGTTCTCAAAAATCTCAGAAAAAACAGCAGGAAGCGAGCTCCAATCTTAAAATTCTGTTCACATGTAAATCTTTCAGCCTCATAAACAATGACTTTGGTCTATACAGGTAGGTATAAACTATGAAATGTCAAATAAAAATCACTTGAATTACAGAAACAAGAACTTTTCAAGAGTAATCATGCAGTGATTATCCCAATCAGGAGGCTATTAATAGTTATCACAAAATTTTGATAATTTGCTGGAACAAGGTCCATGCAGCTTAAGAGGAAATGTCTGTTAACAACTTTCGTAACAGATCAGTATACATGCACTGTAATATTAAATAGTAAATTTGGAACCTGTTGAAGCACATGTGATGAACATGTGTAATTAATACTTTGTACATGTAGACCAGTTGTTTTGGTGATAGAGAGAGACCAAGAGAATAACAATCTACTGGAAATAGAATCTTAGTACAAGAGTTCAGTAATCATGTACTCATTGGTTACTTACAATCACAACCTTCATATCATTTCTTGGTATTAAAGAAAAATCATGTCGGTAACTCACGTTACATTGTGGTAACTCACGTTACATGGTAACTCACGTTACATGGTAACTCACGTTACAATTTTAAGACCTCTGTTATGAGAATTTGAAGCAAAGACTATAAGTCCCATCATATTTCTTGGATGTGTGCTGCATAGTTATTTGATAATCCAAAATACCATGTCTCAGTTGGGCATATTAAAATTGCTAGGTTAAAAAGTTCATGTTTCGGTAACTCACGTTACAGCAGCTTCTCGAGCTATGTAAGGGAAGGGATATTTATTCTCACTAGCGTTCTACCGCGGGATCCCGCAAATTTGCGGTAGGACGATTTGCCGAACGCGTATACGCGCTGAACGTTTTTTTCTATGCGCAGCGGCAGGGGAAAAAAAATCGTGCGGAGGAACGCGGTAGGACGCTGATCGTCCTGCCGCGGTAGGACGGGCATGATTCATTCTTCGTGTGCACGCAACTACACTGAAGTGGTGCACGCACACCCTTTCCCCGTCGATCGGATCATCTCTGTGGCACAACCTTTCTAACGTTTGATGCATGCACGATACACTCGTTACATGTATCATGTTGTAGTGTATTTGAACGGCTCGTGTGTTTCACGCGGGGTTAGTAACGGTGCGTTTCAATTTTTGAGTTCTCACGATCGTATTAATAAACATTATACACTTTCTTTCGATCTCAACATAAGCAAAACTGCGTTTGACTTGTTTGCACTTTACGAATTCTTTGAGCTCTGTCACAGCACGATCATGACAAAGTTTTGTCAAATTCTTTCGAAATCATGCTCAGCAAAACTGCGTGTGATTTGTCTGACTACAAATATACAATCTAGCAAATTCTTTGGGCTCTCTCCAGCACGATCATGACATTTTTTTATCTAATTTTATCTTTTTAAAGTTTTTGTTCGATCTCACTTTCAGGAAAATTGCGAGTAAATTTTTTTCTTTGAGTTTGTACAGTACGATCATGACATGTGAAGCAATCTATCACACACTTTCTCATACTAACAAGCTAGTAGTAAAGTTGGGCAAGCGTTTTGGAACAAGGAAAAAAAATGCTTGACCGAATCGGGCAAGCAAATTATTTTGAAGTCATCCTTTTCCCCCACATTTTCCCTGAGCTCCAATATCAATAAACCCATAAAAATCGAGCATACGGAAGCCCTAAACTAACGACTGTCTAGCGCTGCTACGCAGTTTCAACAACTTTCTAACACTTACTTTTCGATGAAACACGAACACTCGAGAGATCGCTATGATCGGAAGTACGAGTAGTTATACAATGTACTTGAATATTCCAATGCAATTTGTGTGTGAATAGTATTCCGTAGTGACAAAGCCCAATATTTTGGCAGTAAAAGTAACCACCAGCAGAGAACTGGCGTTTTCTGCTCGCCGTAAGCTGTTTGCAGGTGAGTATCTGTATAGGTGACCCCCCTCGTAAACAGCCATACAGTAACTGTTTGTGCACCACGTGTCTGTAGAGCACGCAGCGAATTCGGAGAAACAAAACAGAACGCAGTCACGTAGACAAAGTTGTGAACACCAACTTGACCAAGAAGGAAAACATGAAAAATCCCACGATGGCAAGGTGCCAGACTTGGGGGAAGGGTGGGGCGGTAGAATAGAGAGCATTCAACAAAGGAAACCGCGCGCACTGGTGCATTCCTGGAGGTTATAAGCAGTCTGGGGCCTGGGGGACCCGGGATGGACAGGTAAGGAAAGCAAATCGAAGACCGAGGGCGAAGACCAAGGATGTCAAACATTTAATACGATTCGTTATCACAGGCTATTTTTTCTTTTTCCTCTCATTTCTTATCTGTCTGATCTTTCATTTATCGGTAAAAAGAAAAAAAAAAACATTAATTGATGTCAGGATTCAAATACTAGTAACTTGTTTTTTTGTGTGCCTTATTTTCTTTTCTACTGAATTATATCTTACCTCAATTATCACCACTGATCAGGGAAAAAACAACAGTAACTGTTCGTTTCTCACAGTTCACAATCCGAAGTTTTTTGTTTTTGTTTTTGTTTTGTTTTTTTAATAAAGAAAAAAAATGAAAGAGAGAAAAAAAAGTTTCGGTTTTCCGAGGGTTCGCTTAACAAAATATGGAAAAAGAAGAAGAAAAGTTAAGTAATTTTGAAGGTTTGTTGATTCGAAAGCGAAACACAATGTGTAATTCTGAAGATTCCGCAATCCCGAAACTAATAGGCCATAAGTTTCGTACCACGCAGACCTATACATGAGAGTTCGTTCTAAGATTAACAAACTTTTTCTCAGATTTACAAACCCTGGGGATAATGCCACAGTAATATTCGTATTAACGAATCCTTATATTTTCTTTAACAAACATCTGGAGATTTTGCGTGTTTCAGATTCGAAATAACGGGGTCATCCTACGAGACCGACACCCACGACTCATACAGCCCACGAGTTCGACATTGAAAACAGGTCCATGAGTCATACAGGTCACGAGTCATAGAGCCCACGAGTTCGACGCTGGGCAAATGAAGTTCATGAGTTCGACACTCGGTAAAAACGGCTCACGAGTTCGACATAAATAAAAACAGTCCACGAGTTCGATGGATATACAACACGGGATTTAATGTGTCGGTCTCGTTAGGCCTTTTTTGCTCACGTTAAATGGGTTATTCAAATACCGGTTTTGATTGATTGGCTAAACACAGTCACGTGATGGAGGCACATTGGTTATGTTCGCCCATGGGCAGAACATTTTTGTAATGCTCTCCCATGGGAAAACATTTTCACGTAAGAAATGACAAACGATACCAAACGATTGTACGATCATATTTTTCACGCAATCGATAGGATATAAATTTGCCTATTCCGTACAATGTGAAAATTAAAGCAGATGACCGATTATTGTAATGCGTACGAAAGTGTGATAATTTGACTAACCCATATAGGCCTAATCTAACAGATAATGACTTTCGTTGTCGGGAACATGTACCAAACATTCCACCATCAGGGTTTGAAACACTATTTCGGGAGGCTGTAAGTTCCTCGACTTCGTCTCGGGACTTATAACCTCCCTCAATAGCATTCCAAACCCTTCGGATGGAACATTCGGTATTTTCCCTCCCCGCCAGTGGACATCATCTATGTCGAACTCAGGGCTGTATGACTCGTGAGGTGTATGACTCCTGGACTGTATATTATGTAAATATGACTCGTGGGTGTCGGTATCGTGACGTACATGCAGCCGAAATAACGAAACATCAGAATTTCCTTTCAACGGAATAATGTATACCGTGCCTGAAAAAAATCAACCATTCTAAACCAAAAGATACTATACTTATTTGTTACGATTATATCTCCACGTTTTCCATACCTCCTTGTAAGATATCACTCACTGCCATATGAATACTCCTCGATAAAAAGTAAACTATGTCGAACCATGTATGTTAACTTATCTTGCCTCAAGGATTTTGTCTTTTCTTGATTATCCCTAATAACCAGAAGGTTCGATAATAAAAAAGAAATAAATATATAAAAAAATGAGAGGAAGAAAGGATCGAAGGTTCGTTCATTTGATAACGAAAATTGATTCGGTATACTGCAAGTTCGTTTATCAGAAAAAGTTTCGTACGACGTGATTCATTCTCTGATCAACGAATCTTATTTCATTTCCAGAGAAACGAACCTTCGGAATAATGCCACAAGTGCAATGGGATAAACGAACCTTGTTGATTATTTTCGGATTGACAAACTTCTATATAGTCGGCAGAGGGAATCTGCGTGTATCGGATTTGCAATAACGAACCATCGGCATAACGAACCTCCTTCTTCTTCTTTTTTTTTTTTTTTTTTTTGTCGGAAATTGAACACCACGCCTAGAAATCATCGATAGTGTCGAATAAGAATGAAACTGATTTCTTATACCTCAAAGATTATTCTTTTCTGAACTTTCTCCCAATGCCCGAATAAAAAGGGTGGTTTTAGAGCGTGTTGCTCTGAAAGTGCTTTATTCCAAAGGTTCGTGAATCCGAAAATGATGAATGATATGGCCTATTAAATTCTCCGAAGGTTTGCCAATCCGAAATGAAGGTTCGATTTTGTGATGGTTCGTTAGTTCATATATAAAAGGGTACTGTTCGTTATTCCGAAGGTTCGTTAATCCGAACATTTTGTGGCGTTATTTCGAAGGTTCGGTAATCCAAAAATGAAATAGGGTTCGTTATTCAGAAGGTCCGTTGATCCGAAAATGAAATAGGGTCCGTAACGAACCTTCGGAATAACGAGCTTTTATTTCATTTTCGGATTAACGAACCTTCGGAATAACGAACCTTATTTCATTTTCGGATTAATGAACCTTCGGAAGAACGAACCTTCGGAATAACGAATTGTAACCATATGTATATGTTGAAAAAATGGTGTTATGTTGAGGTGCATGTAAACACATAATTACAAACACAAGAACACACGATTCACAAACTGGAATACAATCGTAATCTCTATTTGTGGAATTGATGAATTTTATATCTACTCCTGACATTATTGTGATGAAAGAAAAAATATCTGCTTCTTTGAATCTCTCTAAAAAAAATCGAGTGAAAATATTCACCCTTAAAGGAGTGAATACAAAAAAGAGTGAATTTCGAGTGAATTTCGAGTGAATTTTGAGTGAAAATGTTCATTTTCACTCGTTTTAGAGTGACCTCAGGGATCACTCCAAATTCTTCGAGTGATCCCTGAGGTCACTCCAAAATGAGTGAAAATGAACTTTGCATTCAAAATTCACTCCAATTTCACACTAAATTCACTCTTTTTGTATTCACTCCTTTAAGAGTGAATATTTTCACTCGATTTTTTTTTAGAGAGTACGTGTGTGCGGAGATGGGTTAAGATGATAGGTGAGTGGTCGAGTCGCGACTTGATAATGTTTTCATCAGCGTATACTCCATTACAAAAAGTTTTAAAAATGGAGATATCAAGGAATGAAAATTAAATGAAAACACACACGTATACAGAATCACGCACATACCCGTTTAAAGCTGACAGAAGGTTCGTTAATCCGAAACACACAAATTCCCTATAATACCTACAGAATCCGAAAATGAAAAAGGGTTCGTTATAATCCGAACATTTGTGGCGGTATTACGAAGGTTCGTTATTCCGAAGGTTCGTTAATCCGAAAATGAAATAGGGTTCGTTGTTCTGAATGTTCGTTTATCCGAAAATGAAATTGGGTCCGTAGCGAACATTTGGGATAACGAGCTTTGTTTCCTTTTCTGATTAACGAACCTTACTTCATTTTCGGATTAATGAACCTTCGGAATAACAAACCTTATCACTTTTTCGGATTATCGAACCTTCGGAATAACGAACCTTCGGACTAAAGAACCTTCGGAATAACGGACCTTCGGAATAACGAACTACAATCGGTAGGCGTAAATTCACACACGAATACACGATATACACCAAGAGACGAACTGGAATATAATCGTAATCTGAATATGTGGAATTGCTTTTATCATTGTTATTTTCATTTTTTCCTCTTCCTCTCCCTTCTTACGAAACTGTGATGATGAAGAAAAAAAAAATTCTGCTTCTTGTATATAGGTTACTTCATTATTCCACACTTGTGTGCGAAGGTAAGGTGAGGGGTACCGAGTGGTCAGGTGTCGGGGTCATCCAACGAGACAGTGGACATTGGAGTAGTGCATACAGATGAGGCTTATGAATATGTCTTACGGTATTTTTTGAAAAAGTGGACCTTCCAGACTTTTATTTTATATTTATTTATTTATTTACAGTATTTATTTTTTGGGGGTGGCGTATAATGTATACGCACCCTAACACCACCCCCGCTACGGGCCTGCTGATCCTGATCATCCTCTTTGAAATAATGGGCTGCGTGTTCCCCTTGTCATTTATCAGCCCCTTCTCATCATCATTTTATAACGATGACCCCCCCCCCCCCCCCCCCCCGTCTTCGCCGCAGGTTATTCACTGCTGTATAAGTTTGTCTTAATTCGATTAAAGGAGTGGTATAATATATTGGGTGATTTTTTTTTTTCATAGCAAGATACTCACAAGCAACCTTTATGAAATGTTGAAGAACATACAATTCTAAGAGGAATTGAACATTCATTTGAGCAAAATCTGTTTTGAAATGGCTGATATAAAAACAGTGTAAAACAAACGATCGTCAAAGTGGGTCTATAACTTTTCTTGAACTGCTTTATTCCACCTCCCTGATATCTCAGCCATTTAAAAACCAATTTTCATCACTAAACTTTGAATTCTTCATAGAATTATGTGTTCTCTATTATTTCATTAGAGATCTCATCTAAAAGAAAAAAAAAACATCTAGTCCCATCTCAAACAAAACTGTACCATCCCTTTATCGAACCTTTCCCTGTGGAATAATGAACTGTCGGAAAACTCCACAAAGAGTCCGGATAGAATTCCGCAAAATACTACGTGGTGGCCATATTTTACTCTTTCTTTACACACCGATCTGCAATTCCAAACGGTAAAAACAAATGCCAGTCCCTTCCAGTCAAAATGGGATGATGTTCGTTGTTCCGAAGGTTCGTAATTCAAAACAAATTTTCATCAAATACAACTTTGAATTCCTCACAGAATTATGTGCTCGTAAGCAGAAATTAGTAGGGACATACTCAGCAGCTCCAAAATTCGTATTTTGCCCTAAGAATAAAGATTCCTATGTTCAGCGTTCATTGATTGCTTTATGTTATATCAAGGACGCAATATCTGATGTTATACCAAGGACGCAATATCTGATCTCCAAATACTTCGGAAGGGGGGGGGGGGGGTGCGGAAACTCCAACTGCCTTTCAGGAGAGGGGGATACTTTGATCTTCTCAAGCGAGCTTTTGTGAGAGCGAATGCAAAACTTTGTTGGGTATTTTTAATTATCGTTTACTATAAAACATAGACATGCATTGTTTTCAAACATCACCATTTCCGAAGTATATTATTCCAGTTTCTTTTCCCCCTAACTATAATCTGAAAGTCTGCCACATGCATGATCGCTAAAACGCCACGCTTTGCGTGGATGTGCCGAAATACGAAACGATTACAGCTCGTTATTCCGAAGGTTCGTTATTCCGAAGGTTCGTTGCTCCGAATTTCATTTTTGGATTGACGAATCTTCGGAATAACGCCACAAATGTTTGGATTAACGAACCCTTTTTCATTTTCGGATTAACGAGCCTCTAAGTATAGGGAATTTGCGTGTTTCGGATTAACGAACCTTCGGAATAACGAACCTTCGGAATAACGAACAGCACCCGTACGAAACACATGGTTTCACTCAATTCAAAGGAATGAGGTTATTGCAAGTTCGATGGATCGAATGCCCCTCATGACTTAGTTGAAGAAATCAAGAAGTCTTTTACGAGCAAAGAAATAAAAATGAGAATGAAGAAAAGAAAAACCCCGAACGAAAGTTGCTAGCCAAAATATCTAAGTAAAATTTAGTGGAAATTTACAGTATATATATAATAATATATATATATATATATATTTTTTTTTTCACAGGTGAAGTTCCTTCGAACTTTGAATAGGGATACGCAGTTTTGAGGGGCATGAAATTGTCATGATTTTGCTGTCTAATCGGGTACATGTAGCTCTCAATAAGCATGCGGCTGCATAACATTCTCGTAGTGAATTTGTCTCGGCATACGAGACCCTTCATACTAGTAATATTTCTGTAATTCCATTTTTGATTGAGTGATTAATCAATCCCTTTTATAGTTCAGTGAGCATTAAAATACTGGTATTCAAGCATATATAATCGACTGTTCGATGTTGTCTAGTATGGGCCAAAAGAAAAGCTATACACAATCATGATGTGTTGCTTAGAATCATGATCTTTGCCAATTACAAGCTGATCGTTGTTCGATCGATGTTTCCAGGCTATGTCATACGCTGTTTATTACCAGAAGTGCGCGCATTCTTTCGTCCAGCACCTGGAGTCTGGCAACTGTTTTTGTGGAAATGCCCACAAGTGTGTGTTGTGTGTGTGTGTGTGTGTGTGTGTGTGGGGGGGGGGGGGGGGGGGTCAAGTTTCTTCTATCCGAAGAGACTGCATACGCACAATCAGCTCTTCGCTTTTATTTTACTGTCGTCAATGTTTTTTCCCCTTATTCTTTGCTGGTAATGGCATTCGTAATTTAACCGAAAATAAAAAAAGGTCAAACGGTTGGTTATTCGGCAATTCCATCCAAGTTGTAAGTTAGTTTATCATAAAGAGCAATACATGTACATGTAATAGTATTTGACAATTACAACAGAGGAAGAAATGATCAAATTTGATCCTGAAATTGATCCTAATGGCGATGTAGAAGAGAGGGAAACGTGGCAGATGGAAGGATTTTTTTTTATCATTGAATTTTAAGAAAATTACAAATCACCAGTATATTTCATGTCGTCAAAACTATATCGTGTTTTTGTGTTTATGTCAGTGCGTGTATGTGGGCATACGTTTACTTGCGTGTTTTAATTCAACTCTCATCGTGTAATATCCCATAATTATAATTACAGCAATCTGCGCATCCCGAGAAAAAACTGAAAGATGTAGCATCTCCTTGCTCAAAGTCTTGTACTACGCCTCCCCCTCCACCACCCCACCCCTCGAAAACCAACCTAACATAACATAGTGTGTTTGAAAACACCGCTGTGCTTCTCAAAAAAAAAAAAAAAAATAGAGAAGAAAACAATTTCGCGTCGTAACGTGTTGATTGCACGTCGGTCTCCCACCACTCAAAGAACATCTTACATGACACCGTGCGTGGGAGCTGAACATGAAAGTTGCGTTCTTCCCAGGCACGCACATGTTGAATGACAGCACGTGGTTCTTGCGCACCTCTTCTTCTGCAATACTCAGTAGACTGTTCACAGATTCTCTCGCAGACTGACTTGATTACAGTAACTGTTGTTCTCAATCATTCAACTATAGTACTAGTGTACGCGTTTCTCTTCATATTGTTATTGTGCTGTTAATAGCCTGCAGCTGCAGGCCGGGAAAACAACAGCGTGTTTGAAATGGAATTGTTGGGAATATATCACAGGTTACTACTGATTTGAGAAGAATTTGCTTTCCTGTCTTTCAAAGTGGTATGTACAGGCAATCTCCCCTAAAAGCCCAACCAATTTAATGTAAAATCCAGCGGTTTTCTTGGGATTGCAACGGTATTTTAGCAGCAGCCTATACTCCTGTAATGATAGGGAGATCAGGAACGAAATTGCACATCGTTTAATACAACCTTGGGCGTCCTTACACACGGAATGAGTTGCCCGTCGAGGCGTGGTAAATATTCTGTAGGTGTATGTACCATTATAAGAACTAATTTCCGTAAAACAGTAATATCCCGACAGTGAAAAGAACTGCCGTGTCGGTAAAATAATGTCAATGTGACGATCAAGCTGTAATAACAATGTACAAAATACAATCTACAAACTACAAGAAAGACATGATATTACGTACATTCGCTCATCAGAAGTGAAATTCATCCACCAAAATTTACGTCTAAAAAGGCGAGTCTAAGCAAGGTGTGTGACCGGTGGTACATGCCGTATTCTTTGTAAATAATCGTAAGAGTTGTCAAAATGCAGCTTCACGATGTCCTTTTTGTGACTTGTGTTTTGTTTTGTCGGGTTTTTTTTTTTCTTAACAAAGGAGCTTCGATATTTGAAGCTCATTTTTCCCATTGGCATTTTAACATGTCAAACGTTGCACTCTCGCTATTCGATTGCCTGACAAAGAATATGAGTCACGTGTAGATATTTTTTTTCAGTGATTTCGTTCATTTATATCAACACAAGACTCGCGAATTGTCATGTCACATTATATAGCTCATTTCACTGTCGTGAAATCAGGATTCAGGTACCGGTACTAACTAGCCTAGACCTACTTAATCATAATCACTTCATCCTTGGATGTAAATTAGGGCCTACACTTTACTTTTTGAGTGATCCCAATAGAATAGTGTCTCAGCTTGAAGGTTGCGCGACGATATTTTTCCACCTCATTTGTGATTAAACTGGCATCCATACGGCCACAAACGATTTCAAGCCGTGTAATTCTAGTCTTTAAAAATGGCCATACGCATCGTAGTACACCCAGCTTCTGGCTCTCGTTGGTTGCGTTGCTGCTCGAATTCTCACTTCTGTTGATTGGGATCACATGGCGTACGACCATGGTACGACCAAACCGGGCTCCCCCCACACACATTACACACACACGTACACACAAAGCATGAGACGTGACCAAAATGTGGCGGTAGAACGCGGAGGGACGCCAGTCGTCCTACCGCGGTAGGACGATCTCTCTCTTACAGAAAAAAATCACCAGCGCGCACATCATGTCAGATGCGCCTATATACGCGTAAAATCGTCCTCGAGCGTTCCATGCGTCCTCCTGCGGTAGAACGCTAGTGAGAATAAATATCCCTTCCCTAAGAGCACGCTGGTGTCTGAAGTACATATCTTATATCGGGGTCTCCACTTTATTTACTGCTAGATTAATATATTTTTGATTTGTAAAACCAAACAAAGTTTGATTTGAGCCTCAAATATAAAAAATAATCACAAAGAGCAACAAAAATGCATTTTTAGGGATTTTTAGGTCAAAAAATGCTTTCTGGTTTCAAAAGGTATAAAAATGCACAAAAGGGAACTTTTCTTAAGGGTAAAGTTGGTTTCACACACTTCAAACTATGGCTAACAAAGTAAGATTATTAGTTGTCCTGAAATATGTGGGTAAAATTTTGGTGGTCATGTCGCACAACTCACGGAAATGCCCATATGGTCTTTACTTGTGCAGAGGAATAAGATTTTGCACTCGGTGAAAGATGAGGAGCACTATTCAACTTGGCTTCGCCTCGTTGAATAGAGCGCCTCTATCTTTCACCTTATGCAAAATCTTGTACCATCACACTCGTGACCATTCACTGTTTGTATACTATCGGTGAAACTGGGACTAAGAAAAATAAGTGCTGTTCTTACTTGCTTGATCCTGAACTGTGTTGAGGGTCAGCCAATATCTTGAAAGCCAATGCTGAGATCAGAAAGCTTGAAGAAGAAATCCACTCCAGAATTTTGTAAAGTTCATAAGAAAGAAGAAAAGATTCCCCACAAAACAATTAAAAAAATGATCAAAATCCGAAAAAAAAATAAGGAAGTAATGTTATGATATTCTGATATTTCACAATTTTTCGGAAAACACTTTGTGACCAGTCATTACGAATATTCAAATCGGCAAGTTGATGATGTCATGCCATCACAATTTCTTTTTCTGTTCATAAATGTATACAGAAATGACAAAAATCTCATTTCAAGTGTATGAATGTAGAACTTGCTTAAAACCACCCAATTTAAATACTTAAGAACAAATCTTAACTGTGATATTGTGAGGGCATAACATCATCAACTCGCTCATTTGAATATTCATAAAGACTGGTCAAGAAATGTTTTCTGAAAAAAATGTGAAATGTCAAAATGTCATATCTTCCTTATTTCTCAGTCGATTTTTGTCATTTTTGCAACATTCTGTAGGGATTTTTTTTAAAAACTGCAGTTCTTGCAAAGTTCATTTATTTAGGGTGAATTTCCTCTTTATTAAAAGACCTGGTAGCATGGGGAAGCATGGCTTGTCCAATTAAATCGGTCTTCATTCGCTGCCCACCTGGGTACATTTGTAAACCATGAATAGCGCCGTCAGCTGTGTCAGCGAATATGTGCATCGAAGCACACACTTACCGGTAATTGTTATCTCCAGTCAAGATTTTTTGGCTGTGTACGTGCTTTACATAGAGAGATCGGTGCATAAAGCTGTACACAGTTTGTTACGGGGATTCTCAAATATACCTGAATTGAACCCACCTTCCCATTCCATGAATCCCCATGCAAAGGGGGAGGGGCTTTGCCTATGCGATGGGTGGCCCCAAGGCCAAATTTCGCCTGTAAAAAGAGAAGTTAAAGATATAAGCGTTTATTACCGTGTTATAAAGAAGGGTGTCACCCTCTGAGAATTCATTGTTACATTGTGTAAAGGATATGCCAGCATATTTAAAAGAATAAAATTATAAATTGTACAGGTGCACCAAGAATACTTTTCAACAGCAGAGTTGCATAATTTTAACAAATTATTACAACAGCTTGAGGCAATCACACACAAACATAGTTTGTGAGTAGCAATCAACAGTATTAGACAGTATAAACTCAATGGCCCGAATTCACGAAGGTGGTACAAATGAAACCATGGTTTAAACCATGGACAAAAACCATGGAGCGCCAAGTGTTGCAGGGGATATTTCGTTACGAAATCAGTCATTTCTTCGATGAAATGATTATTTTGTAAGGAAATTACAACATTTTGTAACTGAATGAACATTTCGTCCACGAAATGATGATTTCGTTAACAAAACGGTCATTTTGTCGACGAAATATTCCGTGCGACACTTGGTACTCCATGGTTTTTATGCCTCCGCCACGAAGTGGTGCCGGAGGCATTATGTTTTTTGTCCATGGTTTAAACCATGGTTTCATTTGTACCACCTTCGTGAATTCGGGCCAATGGGTTTAGGTAATGTAAGAGATTGCGATTGCAAAACTGCTCTATTTTGTAAGGCTCTCTGCAATAATTCTTGATTGTTATACAGCCTTCTAGGCAGCAGCTAAACAGCTACCAATTCTCCCTATCGCATAGCCGATATCAAGCAATATCACCTCGCGATACCAATGTCTGATGGATTGCTTTTGGGACGTATTATACTTCCGGTTCTGCGGTTCTGGAAAAATCGTACCAAAGATCCTATGTAGTGTAGGATCTTTGATTGTACATTCTTGTCTGGAAATGTCTCGAACAAATACGCGAGTTTGACTTCAGGTCGAAGTGATCTTTCCTGGGAAGCAGATTTTTCCGTGCTCTCTGCTGAACTTTGTCTGTTAGGAACTTCACCCACGTCATGTCCTTCATCTATGGATATTTTACGTAATTTCGTCGTTTGGCATCATCGGCCCAGCATTGGGCTGCTTCGCAGAAGAATCCCATTTATGTAAAGTTACAGATTAGAAAATAACTATTATTTGGGAGATTGTAAGACAGAATTTGATACCAGCTATGAATGCTAGCTTGTACTTCAGCGTTCAATGTGCATAAAAGCATACTTGTACACATCACGGGTTCATAACCGGAAGTTTATATTCCAAGAATTAAAGGTAGAAAAATTAGAGCGCCACACGCGTTCAGATTCAGAGTTGTGATAGGGAGAATTAAACGTGAACCTTATCTATTGCCATGGTAATTCTTCAGATTGTTAAGCCCAGAGGTCAGGGTGATATGACTACTATCCCCTCATGTTGTCACTATTCAATTAATGTGAAGTATTCACTTGTTGCGCAGCCCAGTCTCCTGATGTGAACAACGCCAGTGTAACTAACCTGATAGTGATACTGTAAAACGTGAAATATTCGCGGCATGAAATTTTTGCGAATTGGAGCCGACGGTCTTTATCGTTGCATGAAATTTTTGCGAATTGCCACTGGTGGTCAATGCATATAATGTAGACAAGAACTTTCGCCTGCATTGAAATTTTGCGAATTAGCTACAAACAGCGCTGTTTCAGCAGGACAGTCAGCTAGGATTCGTATCTGTGGTCTTTACAGACTAAAGGAAGTGACATACTATTGCTACTTATGTTACTGTGGGAATACATTGCAAATGGTGCGCGATCACAAACTCATGCTTGTGGAGTTTGAATTATTCATGAAATATAAAATAATTCATGTGGACCATGAAACTATAGACTTCTTTGTATTAAATTACTAAGGTTGAACTGTAATGAATAAAAGAATAAATAAGGAAGTATTATGTGAAATTTGCTTCAAATTTGCAAAATGAAATCATTCATGTTGTCTTTTTATCTGCAGATGGCAGAACGACCAAAGGAAGCGAGATCACCAGTCAAGACTTTGTCAGCAGTGAGAACTTTGCTATCAGGTATTTGGTCTTGTCTAGTGGGTTTCTGGTTATAACTGTGGGCAGAGGTAACTCCAAAATAGTAGGCCTACCATTCACTGAGAAGTGCGACCTTTTGAAGTGAACTGTACTGTTGGAGGGACTGAGGTCCATATTTCTATCAAGAAACTAGAAATTAAGCAAAGTATTAAGTTTACCGTATTACAGTGAACTCCGATTCTGGTGAAGTCTTTGGAACTGGCAGTTTTCTTTCATTATATCAAAATTTCATTGTAGCCAAACAAATTTGAAGGTATAAAAAGATCTATATATAAAGTAAGTTTTGGTTTTGATTCATTTATGAGGTAAACACTGGCGTGTGCACGCACTGATTAGCACAGGTAAGAAGAGCTTATGGATGGTTTTTACTGATGTAGATTATATTGAAAGTCTGTTGACCCAGTGTCAGTCACAACTAAATAATGTGGAGGTTGACAGTATGACCTCATAAAAAGTATGATGATACAACTGATGAGCTGTTGAGAAACAATCTTAGTTTGCAGTTGTTTTACTGACTATCAAAGGAAATCACTTGAGCAAAGGGAACTACACAGGATCAGCTAGATCAGCTAGGAACATTTTGTTACCTTTTTATTTCATTTATTTTTGCTCATCCTCCTAATCTTCATTAAATGCATATTGGGAAAGTTTTGCAAAATTTAAGGTCATTTGCCTTTTTTTTCCCCGTGTGCAGTCACAGAGACTTGAAAGTGGGACCTAGGAATGACATGAAGGCAGTTCACATTACATCAAAATTTAACAGTTTACTATAAAAATTGATATTTTCGTGCGACTGATTTTTCGCGCTTGACCGGGTAAGAAGAGTTTCGTGTGTTTTTAATTCCGCGGAATCAAGACATCAACTACTGGAACATGTGACATGCAAAAACATTCTCATGCTTTTATTTCCGCGCTAGCATCTGGTTGCGCGAAATGCGAGAAAATTTCAACACCATGAAAATTTCCACTTTACAAGTAAAATCAGTTTTTGCCATGTGAGTGGAAGAACCAATAATCATTGTGTGTGAACACACACACACACGCACAAACTATCGTGATCTGTATCACAATGTGAAAAGCTGTTCATCATGATATTGCAATGGACACTGTGTGTGAAAAACACACACACACACACACACACACACACACACACACACACTAAATGTTTTGTGTAATACTGCACTATAAGTAGGATGAGGGTGCCCGAGTCATGCTGTGGTCAATTTTTAGGCATGAGCGTTTCAAGGATTTAAAGTGTTGTGTTTGCAGCTGGATTATTATTATTATTTTTTTTTTAGCCATGTGTGAACAGCTACAAGTAAAATCAATTTTTGCATCACGATCCATAAACCAATTTGTAAATTGGTCTGTGTTGACATTCTCAAAATGCCTAAGGGCAAGAAGGCAACTTGGTCTAAACTCCTCCTGGTATCTTTAAAAAAAATGAATGGTGCTTTAGTGCATTGATTAGTTTGAAAAAGTTGCATTTGGTCCTGAATAACGTGCCTTCAAAATTTTTTATTTTTTTCTAACATACAGGTACAATTATGAGTTTCAGCTGCTTTAAAAAAACCAGAAACATTTGCGGCATGAAACTTTCGTGAATTGGAGCCGATGGCCTTTTTGTGCAACATGAAACTTTCATGAATTGGCAACTGGCATTCTATGCATTGTGGATAGGCAAAAACTTTCATTTTTCATTTTATTCTCACGAATCTTGGCTCCTCGAAATTAATGTTTTTACATTGGTTGTTTCTATCCCGAACTCACATTTCAGAACTATTTTGAAGCACTAAAGCTGTTTTTTTTTTTCATATGCAAATAGTAAATAGTGGTTTAACTGCATTACACAAACTGGAAAAGATGTAAATGTCACCTTTCGTTACCAATTTGTAAAAAAAAAGAAATATCACAGTCATGCTTTTGGTCAATACTTCAGTAACTGCAACTTCTTTCCTCTGTAAAAGTGATTTTTGTTAGAATGGTACTAGACTAATACTTTCAGAGAAATGATAGTATCATATTCTTACTGATTTCATATCAATCAAGAAAGTTTAGTGAAGATTTGTGCACGGTTCAATGAGAGACATTTGAGATAATGATGTCACCTCTTGCAATTTTGTTTTATGGTTACAACCAATAGGCCTTTTATTTATTCATTTGAAGGCACTTTCTGTTATTGGTGTGATATTGATGAAACCTTTGCCATTCTGCACACCTGTTTTAACTCTATCAAATGAAATTGCAATTAAGAATTATGAAGATGAGCAAAGAGAGAAAAGAGGAAGGAAGAAGATGATAAGAAGGAAGAGAGAAATGAATGTGTAGAAGGGGGAGAGAAAGAGAGAGAAGGAAAAAAAGTGGCAGATATTAATTTGACAGAAAGTATTCAGTAAATGTCTCTCTCAATGTCTATAGAAAACTAGTTGTGCAATTAGATGCTTTGTGAATTTTAGATTGCCTTCGCTCGCTCTTAAATCCTACCCACGCAGTCCCCCGCTGTACACCACCTCCTGAGTGTATGGTTCCTCTGCCTTCTATCGGCCAGCGCAATCAATGCAGCAGATTATCGCATTTGGCTTGGGCCTTTGTTTGAGGGTTGACAAAAATTAATACTCCCTGGCTTCGTGCTCTCCCGGAGTCCAAGCCACCTGCCACCCCCGTGCAGACAATGGAACACTCCCTTCCACTCAGTTATTACTAAGTTATTATCTCGGGCAATTCTTGGTTGTCCATGGAATTATTATTATGGAGATAAAGCTTTTCCCCCCTTCTGCCCGCTGTGTGTGTGTGTGGCTGTCTCTTTCTCTCTCTGCCATCTCTCTATCCCCGCTCCCCCTCATCCTACCCACCCCTCCATCTCCGCTCTGCAACCACTGCGCATATTAAATGATCCTAGCCTCGCTTCGTCTTTGTTTGGCCGAAGTTAGGGAAAACGGAGTGTGGAGGAGAGGCGACGTAAAAAAAAAGAAGAACCCATTAACGAAGAAGAAGCTACTCCTGTCCGCACACAAAGTTACACTAGTGCGCAAGAAGTGAAAGTCAACTCGACACGAGACGTCGCGATTTTAAGGAGTGACGTGAGGAAAAGTCTGCGGTGATTCCAGAGAGCATCTGAAAAGTGCCACTTTGTGTTGCCAAGGATCTTTACATGGTTTACCTCGTGCGCTGGTGTTTGGGTAGGAAAGTTATCGAGTATCGGCAGCATCTCTTTCTCTCGTGCCAGACCAGTTTGATTAGGAGGATTCAGAATGGATGCTGCATAGGAGAGGTGAGATGCAGTGATAAACTTGTGGAGGGCTCTCAGGGTCGCATGGTGTATAGATGATTTCGTCTCATGGTGGTCATGTAGAATGCGTATGTGCCATAGTACAGGTGCATGGGTCCACCAATATCGTACACTCTCGTTAAAGGCAGGCATTGCCGTACATGGACCTGTCAGACCTGTGTGTGTGTGTGATTCTGTGTGTCTGTGTCTGTGTGTGTTGTGTGTGTATGTATTAGATGCATCTGTGTATTCGTTCGGTTTGGGCTGTGGTCTCGTCTGTGCAATCGACGCGAACAAACCCCCCAGCTCTTCATTCCGTGTGGCAAACTAGTAGCACATAGTGGAAACTATCACGGATGGGTGTTGGCTGACTTGTTTGTAGTTGTTCTGTAGTTGATGCAGGGCTGAAACGTGCAGCATTGGTCTGCACCACTCTTGTGTTGTGTGGATGGAATGTGTGTGTGTGTGTGTGTGTGTGTGTGTGTGTGTGTGTGTGTTTTGTTGTATGTTAGTTCATGTGTATGTGTGAAAGCATTCATGTGGCTTTATGCAAACTCCCATATTGCATGTATAGCTACCTAATTTTGTGGATATCAAATGTGGATCCTGAAACAGGTGTTTTGTCCAGTGGGAGATGGGTTTCCATTTAATTTTCTGCTTTGTTTTGTAAAACATATGATGAAAGCAGAAAATGATGACATAGTTTCTATGAATTAGGTTCCTTTCTTTTTACTTAGTGTGTACAGCATTTGTACCTACAATGAATGGGATCCTTGAGTGAAATGTGATACCACTACCGTTTTTGATGTAGAATTTCTATACATTTCAAGTAACATTTTGTAAAATCAGGGATATTATGTCACATTTTATTGCCACAAAGATTATAAATTAAATTCTTAAAGGCATTATTTACCATCTGCAGATGAAATAAAAACCCAGCTTTTGTGATTCAAAATAGTTCTAAAATGTGAGGTAGGGATAGAAACAACCATTGTAAAAATTCTATTCAGTGTAATCAATGTTAAGTATTGTTAGATATACAACATGTGAACTATAGTTCTTACTGTTTCTAGAATGAACCATCTACAGTTATGGTGGATGCTTTATTGAGGAAAATAGAGATATCTCCGTACATTTTAGGCTCTATTGCAAAATTTTTATATGTTAGGATGTTTTGTGATACAACTGACATACACAATATGCATTAAATGTGATAACTTGAACATTTTTTAAATCACTGCTCCCAATGGTAAACAATACCTTTCATAGAAATATACATGCCACAACATGTCTGAATCCAAATTTTGAGAGCATAGTGAATATGCAACAAACAAATAAATTATATGAAATTGTCAAAAGACTAAATAGTGTAATGAAGAGAAGCGCATCATGTATTAAAAAACTTTTGATAAAAGAATAATTCCTCTTTTTAAAATGTCACTTGACAATTTGATAAAAGCCACCTTCTTGTTTGGTGTAGATACCATCATAAAGAACAGGATACATCATTAGTCAAGATGGCACAAATAGTGGCAAATGACTGTAAATTCAAGCTTGTGAATCATGTCGACAAGGCATTCAAATGCAGTATAGAATTTAAAACTGCCATGAAACTTGCTTTGCAAACTTTTTGAATTTCACATTTTAAGACTTAAATTTAGACCGGTTCTTGTTATTAAAGTTTGATCTGAAAACAACGCTGAATGTTCATGTTTTTCTCTGCACATATTACATACGTTTGGATTTTTACAGCTTTAGGGCTTGTGAAATATTTCAGCACATTGCAGTTATGATCACATTGATTTATGTTGAAGCCCGTTAGTAGAAGAATATGCAAAAGCGAACAAATTTCAGACTTGATTAATTGGTTTTCCTTGTTGGAACTGGAATAAATTTTGAGACATTAGGCTGTACCAGCAAGAGGAAATCACTTCAAAAGGCCTACGAAAGAATTGTTGATGGTATATCGTTTGTTATAATGAGACTTTGTAGTCATACATATGTATGTTCACAGCGGAGTATTGTGAGTAGCCTGTTGGACATCATTGTAGATGAATGACTGATTTTCAAAATACTTGCAGGCTTTCCAAATGTTTTCATTTTTTTTTGACACACAAATATTTACTGATGTCATATGTTTTGCTGTTTGCAATTAAATTAACATCTACTTTATTGTACAATCTAGAAACACTGTATTTGGTCATATTTTCATTTTTTTTTCTTATAACCTATTCACAAGAGAAACTTTTTTTTTTAGTTTATTGAAAATTTGTGTAAAAGAAACCATTGGAAGAATGATAATGCAAAATCCCATACACATGTAGTCTGTGGGTTACCAACATTTTTGTGGAATTACAAAACTTTGATTAAAGCATGTATGCTAATTATGCATATTTGGCAGGTAAAAGTAGCACAATTATTGTTCCTTTTTGTTGTTGAATTGGTGCAGTAAGAAATGTTTAATCTAGAATTATTTCCCCTGTTGGTTACCCACAATGTCCAATGCAATGATGTTTTAGCTATTAATAGTAAAAATATAAAGTTAAATCAAACCAGGACATTTGTGAATCCCCCTCCCCTTGCACCTTTCCCCCTTCTTCTGTGTGTAAACCCCAGAGAACAGTTTTTTGGTTTTATTACAGGAAAAAGCTGTCATCTTAGAAGGCATCACTATGCATGTATATTGTGATAATGCCGCTACAATTTTCAGCTATGTTATCAAGGAGAAATTGCAAATATCTATTGTATTTTGTATTTAAATAATTCATTGAATGTTGGTAAAATTTGTATTAGAATATATGACATTTTGCCAAAATCTTTATATTATAATTTTCACCTTTTTGTTTGTTAATTGTATTCTTTGAATACTTATGGATATGAATTGAAATGGGAAAAAATACATTAGAAATATTATAAACTGGATAGGCAGCGTGAATTTGCAAGTTTACCATACTCACAAAATTAAAAACTTGCAGAAATATCACCTTATATAACTGAAGTGTGTAGTTCAGCATCTCCAAGATGGAAAATCATTTATTTCTTATTTGCTCAAAAAGAGATTATACTTCTTTCTCATTCTGTCCATATGGTTTGTACTTGCAAATTCAACCACTTGCAAATATGTCATGTGAAAATGTTGTTGTACATGTAAAATGTATGCAGTATTTCCATTCTTACTAATATTTCTCATGGTATTTATCAAAGATATAAATACAGGTTTGTGTCTTGTCAATGTGATGCATGCATATGGCATTCCAGGGTAGAATATATCATAAAAAACATGAAGAAAATTATAGCTTTGTCTTCAGTACAGCCATAGATAATGACTGGCATGGCTGGCATTCATGCTTATTCATGCTTGCTTATCAGGAGCTGCAGATGAATTCTGCACCATGCTACATTTTCCACAACAATTTCTATTCAGAACTTGTCTTTGTGCCTACCAAGCTGTAATTAATTCCAAGTGGGGTCACACATTTTTTTTCTCCCCTTTCTCCAAGAAAGATTATCCCCTGTGTTGAAGCCTATCTCTCCATCAACCCCACCCCCATCTCCACTCATCCGTAAAAATAGTCTAATTTGCATAATCAGTCTCACTGGTAATTGATCTCATCCCTAAGGCTAATAGCAAAGCATTTTCCTCCATTTCTCGTTCTCTCTATCCTTCTTGCCCTCTCTTCCCTCGCTTTCCCTTCCATTTTCTCTATTTTATCTGCCCATTCCCTTCTAAGGTCGACATGTCATTGTCAAACAGGCACGTGCCACTCACACTGTCTTCTGACGGACCTTAGCAGTCATCTACAGCAGCGGCACTGGGCTAGCCTTGGGGCCCTTTTGTGTGCTTTGCTGACAATGCAGCTTTGTGTGAGTGTGTGTGTGTGTGTGTGTTTTGGAGAGAGAAAGAGGAAGTTGGAGAGTGTATGTGTGAGTGTGTGTGTTAGCTAATGCTATGTGTTAGTTTTCATGTGTGTGTGTGTGTGTGTGTGTGTGTGTTTTGGAGAGAGAGAGGGGGAGAGAAAGTGGAGAGAGTGTGTATACTGTGTGAGTGTGTGTTCGCTAATGCTATGTGTGAGTTTTTAAGTGTGTGTGTGTGTGTTTGCATTGGAGTGAGAGAGAGAGAAAGTGAGAAAAAGCATTTTATTTTGTCAATTGGTATTGCATTGTGTGTGTGTGTGTGTGTGTGTGTGTGTGTGTGTGTGTGTGTGTGTGCATGTGTGTGTATGCTCGAGTGACTTTTATGCCATCTCACAATACTCTTATCTCTCTCCCTACCCTCTTCCCTTTGTCTTTAACATTCTCATCTATTGGCCAGTCCATCTGTCCACTTGTTAGACCAGTGCAGACTCTTTACAGTGTTCCTTCTTTGTCTCAAAATCAATTGTTCTGTTTTTGTCTTGAGATGTGGCTGTTGAATTCATCTATTGCGTTATACCCTTTTTACTACTTTCCCTCTTTCCTTATATCTAGCTATGACTGGTCTCTCTTGTAAGCTGTAGATCTGAAATGTTTCAAACAACTCTGGCACATTATGTCTTAGTGAAATGTTAATGACCACACTTGCAAAATTCCATGTTTATCACTTAAATGTACATTTTTATTTCATTGTTGTGTAACTTCACCCCATTTTCTGACTTACAAAACTCCCAGAGTTCTACACAAGCATTTTACACACACTGTATTGCAGTCGAGTCACCCCTCGCCATACTTTTGAACTTTACAGTGCACGTCGTTTTGAGATTTCCCGGTGTATTCCCCTCTGTGGGACTAAAAGAAAAAGAAAAAGAAAAACAAAAAAGAAATGTTTCTCTGAAATGTTTCTACCAAAGGTATCAATTTGCAAGAACAAGAACATGATATTACAAAGAAGGACATGTTTTTCACCAAGATGTTTTAGTGAAGGTATCAATTTGCAAGTTTATGTCAAATCCTCGTCTGAGTATTTTCATACGCCCCTAGGGCAATGTGTAATTCAGATACCATATGGCACTTAAAAACCACTCTACCACTCAGCAAGAGAAATACAATAGGGGCATTTCATTTGTAATGAAAGAAAACCTGGCTTTTTTTTTTTCACATTCCACGCTACTCCTTTACTCCCCTAAAACTTACGAGAACCACCTCCAAGGTGTGGAATACTGAAACTTTTGCCTTTTTTATTCATTTTTTTTTTTTTTGCATTGTGCCTGCGCACTCACCTCCAAACAATGGAAATTCTGATCCTTGGGCACAATAAGGTTTGCAAGTGGTTACTTTCAGTTCTGCCCTTTCCACCAAAAGTTAAACTTTATGCACATGCAAGTTAACCAAAAAAAAAAAAAAAAAAAAAAAAAACCAAACAAACAACCAAACAAAAAACAAGGAAAAAAGCCCCAAACCCCCCTCCCCCTTGTATATGGGGGAATGAAAATTCAGGATTCTGAACATTCCATGTTTGCCTGAAAAGATAGGGAATAATGGTATGACATGTCACCCCTAACAATTTCACTGCCTTTTTTTTTTTTCATTGTCATAGCATGAGTTGTAAAAGCATTGACTACTCAATGTCAAGTACTGTTTAGGTCACATTGAACATTATTGCGAGAAGAAAACAAAAGGAAGTGAGAATTAATATTCATCTTGTTGTTGTTGCTATAACATTTTCATGGAATCACAGTGGCCAGTTTACATTGCATTTTATACAAATGATGCACAGGATAGAGTGCGTTAGTGGAGGCGTAGCGCACTCGAGGGTATTTACAATTGTGAAACATGCACGAGGCGAAGCCGAGTGCATGCTGCACTACATTGTAAATACCCGAGAGTGAGCTGCATCTCCACTTACGCCATAAAATAATCCTGTGCATCATTTGTTTTATAAAATGGGTCGAAAATTCGAAAACTAACAGCATTTTTCAGCATTTTTCACGTACCTTTGTGGATCAAGACGTCCGAAGATGTTCGTCCCAAACATTTACGCACGCCGCACTCGGAAATCCCGCACATATAAGTATGATGGGGGGTTGGGTTTCCGGACACTTAAGTTCCCGCATGAAAACTTTTACATTTTACATAGAATATGCACCCTTTACCTTAAAGACTTGATATAGACTCCTCTTATAGGCCTACTAGACAACATACTCTGAAAACGGCGTGAGAATTAACCTGCTAAATCGTTGGACTTGCCCTTCAAAGTGACTCCATGTACGCGTCCGGTCCCACAACGCTTGGTCTACTGTACTGTACGTATAAGAGTATACGTACGCCACACATGTTATGCACAAGGGAAGAAAGGCCGGCCGGCCGGCAGCCCGAACTAAAAGTTGTTTACAGGATTGACAGCGCGTATGCATGCAATTCAAAGGAGCCGCCGCGCGCACAGACGATCGGCAATAGGATTTAACACGCAGTGCGATGGGACTAGAATAACCAAAGCACACATGACTCATTTCAGCACTTCCTATTGGCTACATTCTTGAACCCATTTTATAACATGTCATATTGCACAGTTTTTGAAAAAAGTGTGTGTGATGTATTCCCCATCATACATGATACAGAGTAAACCAATCTATCTGTGGCATATGAAACAGACCTGTGTATAACTGCAATGTAGAATCACTACGAATTGGATGACACCATCAATGTTCTATATTTAGTCTTCTTTACTGCCTCCTGACGTTATTTCCATGATAATTTTCTCGGCAGAATACACGACTCAAATAACCTAAAAGTAAGACAAAGCAATAGTGGTGGATATATTGTGATGTTGTCTGAAGAGATCAAAGCCACATCATTCATTGAATGGGAGTTTGTTAGAGATTACTGAACAGACGTGGGGTACGAGTACAAGTACACTGTAGTTCTTCTGTCTTTCATTGTCAGCCAAAGGTTGGTCGACCATCCGAGATCTGATAAAGTCAGCTTGCCTCTGGGGAAAGAGACCTTTACCGGAACAAAGGGTCCGGAGTTTAATGGCTAGAGAGATCTTCAGGGTCTTTTTGTTTTTACCCCCTAACCCTATCCTAGCCCTCCCTCTCTTAACCCCCCCCCCCCATTTTTTTTTTTCTTTTCTAAAGCCTTGTGCATCTCATTAACAGAGGACACGCGCCTGGCACACGCCACAGTCCATAGCACACTGCTGGAGTGAGTTTGAAAGTCTTGCAGGCCCACACGCCACCCTGCCCACACGCGGACGTCTACACAATATGTAGGCCCAAAGTGCACTCATGCAGTCAGTCAGTGTGTGTGTGTGTGTGTGTGTGTGTGTGTGTGTGTGTGTGTGTGTGTGTGTGTGTGTGTGTGTGTGTGTGTGTACGTGTGTACAGACACACAGATACACACACACACACATACACATGCGCTCGCACACACATATAATCCACCATTACTACACGCTGAGTGCTACCTGATCATGATCAGTGTGGGAGAACGCCTGCTGTGTAATGTTTGGGAGAGAAAAAAAGATAAAGGCTGACTCCTACCGTGTGTGGAATTAAATTTCATTGTGTTTGACTCTCTTTCTCCAACAAGATTTTTGCAAATGCAAATTGACCTTTTTCCTACTCATGCGGATTTATTTTAAGTCATTAGATTTAAGGGGTTGAACATATCAAATTTACGTCACAATCCTCTACAATCTTTTGACATTTCCTCTTTTTTTTATTAGGGAATGCAGTATGATTAGAGTTTTCATCTCTAAGAAATTCCCCTCATAATATGACTTGAAGTTGACGTGAAATCTAGCTAGTAACTAATTATGGAAGGGCTTTTATTTCCTATCTGAAGGTAAAAGGCCCTATAATTTCAAAATGCTTGCATGTTACAGATCAAAATTTATTAATTGTTTTGAAGTTCTAAAACTGAGGACTAGCTCTGCCTAGATCACACACTGCTTGCAGTATAGCCATACCTTCTCCGCAGCTGTGTATTTTAGGGTTAGGCAGAAGTGTTTAGAGTGGGGGAAAACTCATAACAAAGAGAAAATAAGGCCGGCAGTGAAAATTGCAAATGCATGTCAGTAGACCAACTTCGTGAAGATGCATACATATAATGCTCCTCACCGACCCGAAGACAGAGTAGGCAAAGGAGACGAAAAGGTAATTTTACGCCAGCAAAGGAAAGGAATATTGCATGCGGGGCCTGCGTAGCGTAGCAGAAGCTGCCTCATAACGGGAGAGAATTTCATATCTTTCTCTCTCAGCTGCTCATGCATGTTAAGAGGATATTTGACATACAAGGAAAGAAAAGTCATGTATGGACCTTTTTTTTTTTCTAAAGGGGGGGGGGGGTTATAAAGGTAGGGGGTGGAATACCAGTAATGCATACAATGTTAGTTGGGGGAATAGTGCGTAGGTAGCAAAAACAATTATTTTGGTAGCTGTCGGTGGTGCATTTTTATGACAATAAAGTCCAGTATTTGGAGAGAAATACAGATAACCATTTGAGTTCAGTAACTTTAGTAAGTCAGTTGTGAGATGTGGCTGGGGTTCACTTTGTATGTTTGTTTGGTTTTGTTTTTTTGTTTTTAATGTACATGCATACAAATTCCTAGAGTATTCAATTTTTGCCCAGCTTTTACTTGTGTGTGACTTGTTCTATATTTGTATGTATATATCTTTATCTGCAATATCCTTATATATATCACCTTTTGTATACTTGTAATCCTTTTTGGTTCTCAGGCTACCCCTTTCTCCTTTACTCTCTCTACGTCTATTGCTCATTTATTTTGGAGAACATTGCAGTGTGTTTTGATTTACACATACATACTGACAAACTCAAGCACAAATGTATTACCCATGCCGTCACACCCCAAGTGTTGTCTTCATTAAGGGCACATAACCCTTTTCCTACATGAAAATGGAAGGTCCTCAACAAAACCTGTGTTTATTGGAGAACCTGGTAGGGAACAGGTTAAAATATTTCTAGACTGTGACAGGTGCATTAGTGAAGTATATTCTGCACATTGATTGCCACATATTTTACTTTTTGTTCTCTATAGCAAAGAGAAAAAAAAAAGATTTGTCAAGATATATCCAGGGTATTATTTTGTATGTGGTGTTTTTTTTTTTTCAGGATGATGAAAAGCCTTACAGATGTAGATTCGCATACAATGCAAATAAATGATACTTTGCCGAAGGTGGCTGATGTGGCTCAGATGACTCAATTGAGGTACACTTTACAAGGCATTGTACGGAATGTTGTGATGAGTCATATCGTTCACATAATTTTGTCTTTTAATGTTTCACGTACCTGCTGCTTTTGTGCTACATCCTCCATGTAAACAGCCTCTCACTTTGGATAAATTCACCCATGGGGTAAACCAAAACCACCAAAAGAAAACTGAGGCAGCTGACAAGTTTCACAACATAAGATATAACCACCAAAATGACTTTCACTCTATACAAATGCATCAAAATGGTGATTTATTCCTTTGTCTCGTGCCTTTGTTAGATGGTAGACTGAATTTTATGGCGTACAGATATATTCATAGATCCTCCCACACATGTGAAATGCTATTGCTGAAAGGGACATATGCAGCTGCCGGTGTATTGCGGCAGGGGAATAGCTGAAGTTCATTGCACTAAAAGGATGAGTGCTCTTTTTTTTTGGGGGGGGGGGGGGAGGGGAGAGGGAGGAGGAGGGGGAATATAGTGGGAGAGGGATAGGATGACTGTTTTATGTTTGCTCTTTTTTCTTGCCTGCATGTCATCCTCCAGTTATTTCTTCCATATTTTGAAATCGTTTGATTGTGTGTTGGTTGTCGGGTAACAGACCAACTTCACAAGGGCCTGCCAGAATACCAATATACAACATTGACTGCTGTTTTATATGAAAATGATTCTTGAGTTATTGGTGCATATACCGATGTAAATCTATAAACACATGTAGTGTCAATGTGATTAACTGGGTATTTTTTTTTATTTTTTATTTTGGAAGATTGGAATATCCAGGACATCCAGTCAGCAAATTTATTATGTTCAATTAAAGATGAGAAAATTAGGTTTAGCATTTCAAATCTTTATCAGTCTGTAGAAAGAGAGGGAGAAAAAACAAACAACGACACCATTTTGCGTCTTTTCGTATTCATTATAAAAGAATCAGTTTCAAAATCATGTTCTGTGTCTTGAGCTTATAATTTATGTAGTAATAATATGTGCTTATTTGCTCATGACAAACGTTTATTTAAAATGTATTTGCTAAGCATGTTTTTATAGATCTATGTAATATTTAGATACATTTTTTTGTATTTTGATATAGGTATCACATCTATCATTGGTATGTTACTGCAAATTCATCACATGAAATCGTAACTGTCAAAGTATATATCAATCTAACACTTAATAGTTTGTTAATTCAGAGCCATTGCTATTTCAGTAAAAGGGGAACCTGTGGTAACCGCAGCCAGAAAATAGGTTAAGCTCCATAGTTTTACCCCAGTGAAATTCATCATGAATATTCCATTTCATGAGAGCAGGTAGAGTAATACGTTGGAGTGGACTATAGTGACTCTTTTTGGTTTTCGTTTTTTGGTCAGGTCATATTTAATACTGGAATATTTACGTCAATGTAGGGCAATTTGTCAATCAGTAGCAATGAAAACATCTCGACGGAAGAATTTTATGAATTTGAAGTATAATGTAGTCTACATATAAAATAGGTAAAAGTACTTATCAGGATAAAAAAAAAAGCATGCTAATGTGTAGAATGGATAAAGAAACACAATTCAATACATGTATTGTTTCTTCTCCATACATGGTTGATCTGGGAAATGTGATAAGAGTGGAGAAGTCGGCATACAATAATGTACTAAAGTGGCTAAGCCCCAAATGGAATAAAGACAGACCTTTCTGGAGCATTTGTTATGATGATATCTCGTAGTAATGGACTCCCTGCTGCCAAAGGCTGAAGGTGTTCAGTCGTGTGCATCGATTCATGTTGTTTGCTTAGTGGACAGACCTTTAGCTATTTTGGTTTTGTGTGGAGGTGGGGGTGGGGGAAGGGTAGGTAGGGACGTGCATTTACTGCATGATCATATGACCGTTATCCCAATATATGTGTGTACATGTGCACATCTGTGTATGTCTGAGTGTGTATTTGTGTGTGTATATGTTTGTGTATCAATGTATGTATGTGTATTTGTGTGTCAATGTGTGAGTATTTGTGTATTTATGTATGTTTGTGAATTTGTATGTTTTTAGTAAGTAAAAGTTATATGCTGCCACCCTGTACTTTTGAACAGCTAAACCCTATCGCTCTTTTATTGTGATATCAAACATATATCTCAAATAGTTGTAACTATAAAATTTGTCTGTAAGAAGATTACATTTTTGCATTATATACGAATCATTTCTGCTGAATTTCCGAGATATTCTCTATGGAAAAGTGGCAGGTGTTGGTTTAGCATTTCATGAACCCTGAGTCTGCAGTTTCTTCTATTTGTGTGCCTCTGGACTAGGGGTGATGGGGTACTACTAAAGAATTTATGATGAAGGCAAGAGTGTTGCATTATGGGTACAATGTCGGTTGCCATGTTACATGCGGCATGTTTGCTTCTGTGTCAAAATTATCGCGTTGCCAAGTTACCAATTTTCCAGATGGATCGCTAGGCAACGTGGCTTGGATGTTAGTCTTTAATTTAGTGCATTTTCTTCCTTTAGCCCAGGATTTAGTTCTACATGATTCAGCATTGGACTTTTTTTGTGGTAGCAAAAGAAGCAATCAGTGGATAGAAAAATTATTTGAATATGCGGAAACTTCAATTCATATCAACGATAAATTATAGTGATATGTTCAGCTTTTTGTTTAAATAATCTGGTTGTCTTTCTACAAATTTTTCAAACAAATTATGAGGTAATATGGCTTTGGTATTAAACCAGATTGATATACTTTCAGATCAACTCAGCTTTGAAGAAGAATAGAAAGAAAGGTAGAAATTACAAATTTAAGATATTATTTGGTTAGAGATTGAGCAGACATGAAGAGCCATCCATTGAGAATTTGGTGATGGTATTAAAATGGAAAGGCAAATGTCTCACTCTCATCGGTATAATTGCCTCTGTCTGTAAGCACTCAATATTTGAAGAGTTTAATTCGAAAATGGGCTATGCACCATTTTAAAACATTTTAAAGTAAGTCTGTCATCAGATAGAGCAAAATAAAACGTTTTCATTCGATTCTTGGAGTTATGATTTAGAATATAATATCATATGTTCTTATTATTTTCTCTGTTTTGTAACAGCTATAATTGCAAATATCTCAACTTAGTAAGAATGCAGAGTTAACTCAATTTGTGATCAAAGCTTTTCTTTCCACAATGAAATAGTCACTGTACTCTTGTATTATTAGTATCATTGTTACTATTTATATTGCAACATACTAACTTGTCCTGCTTCCTAGGGGCAACAAAAACCTATTGTTGCCTTGTTGCAGAGTAGACCAGTTTTGAGCCACATCTGAACAAGAGAAACCGCTTTATTAGGACGACATCATGGTGCTATTTCTGAGGCATGTTAGTTTACTCCTTAGACAGGATGAAATATGTATTAAATGTGATACATTTCTCGTCAAATAAATGATTGATACTGAAATTCATATTTCATTTATTCTGGAGCTGAAGGGAGATAAGTACATGAACTTTTGACGGAGGGATGAGCTTGAAACACCCCCCCCCCCAAAAAAAAAACAACCCAAAAACCAAACCCTCATCTAATGGAAATAACATGTATGAAGACATAGTATCAAAGAACGGCTTAATGATTAATCTTCAAACAATGCATCATGTCCAATGACGCTCGGAAACCCAGCCTAGCACCAACTTTTGCTTGCTGCATAACAATGTGTATGTCTGACTCTCTTTAATCAAGACAGCTGCTCAATCAGAACAGACATCTTACAAGTCATGCTAATTAAGTGATGGTAGCTTTGTATATTTTAGTGCTCTATGTCAGAGGTATGTTATCACAGGCATCATGTGGTAATTATAGCACAAGTATTTTTTTTTCTCTCTTGGCTGGGTAAGATGAATTCCATGTGTTTTTAATTCAGCAAAATCAAATATATAGAATAACATTGCGCAAGGCAAGCTTAAAAAAATGTGCACATCTGCCTTCACACTAGTTTCATGTCACACAAAGTGTACAAAAAATTCCAATTCTATGGTATTCAGTGCTGGATTGTCATCAATTACAAAGTCTTTCATGTAAGGTGTAAAACTATCAAATTTATAATAAATCTTTTAGGGGTGTTTTACAGCAAAGGGAAGATCTTACAGCTTGACATGTATGTATAGTACAGAATTCTTGATTTTTGTGTGTGTGTGTCTTTTGAAAGAGAGAGAGAGAGATAGAGTGTAGGTTTTTAGCTCACCTGAGCCAAAGGCTCAAGTGAGCTATTGCGATCGCCCTTCGTCCGGCGTCCGTCGTGCGTCGTGCGTCGTCCGTCGTCCGTCGTCCGTCGTCCGTCGTCCGTCGTCCGTCGTCCGTCGTGCGTCGTGCGTAAACTTTTTACATTTTCATCTTCTTCTTGAAAACCCCAAGACCGATTTTCATCAAACTTGGCAGGTAGCATCCCTAGGGGGTTAGGAACTCAATTTGTTAAAATGGGCACCATGCCCCACCCAGGGGGCCCCCAGGGGGGCCCAAACCCCCCAAAATTAAGGAATCTGTAAAAATCTTCTTCTCTAGGACCAGAAGTGATAGAGCTAAGTTAATACTATGAGTTAGTACATTGATGACTGTAGTTTCAAGTTTGTTCATGGCAAAATTAGGGGTGCCCCCCTTGGGACCCAGGGAGGGGGGTGGGGAGGGGTTCTAATGGGGCCTAAATTGTACATTTTCATCTTCTTCTTGAGAACCCCATTACCAATTTTCACCAAACTTGGCAGGTAGCATCCCTAGGGGGTTAGGAACTCAATTTGTTAAAATGGGCACCATGCCCCACCCAGGGGGCCCCCAGGGGGCCCAAACGCCCCAAACTTAAGGAATCTGTAAAAATCTTCTTCTCCAGAACCAGAAGTGATAGAGCTAAGTTAATACTATGAGTTTGTACATTGATAACTGTAGTTTCAAGTTTGTTCATGGCAGAATCAGGGGTGCCCCCCTTGGGACCCAGGGGAGGGGGGTGAGGAGGGGTCCTAATGGGGCCTAAATTGTACATTTTTATCTTCTTCTTGAGAACCCCATTTCCCATTTTCACCAAACTTGGCAGGTAGCATCCCTAGGGAGTTAGGATTTCAATTTCTTAAAATGGGCACCATTCCCCACCCAGGGGGCCCCCAGGGGGGCCCCAAACCCCCAAAATGAAGGAATCTTTAAAAATCTTCTCTAGAATCAGAAGTTATAGAGGTAAGATAATACTATGAGTGAGTACATTAATGACTGTATTTTCAAGTTTGTTCATAGGAGATCAAGGGGTGCCCCTCTTGGGGGCAAGGGGGGGGGGGGGGGGGGTTGGTTGGGAAGGTCCAAATGGGGACCTGAATTGTACATTTTCATCTTCTTCCTGAAAACCTCATGATGTATTTTCATCAAACTTGGCAGGTAGCATCCCTAGGGGGTCAGGATCTCAATTTATAAAAATGGGCACCATGCCCCACCCAGAGGGCCCCAGGGGGCCCCAATCCCCCCCCCCCCAAATTAAGGAATCTTAAAAAATTTGGGCCCTTATTGTACAGTTTCATCTTCTACTTGAGAATGCCTGGTCAAATTTTGGTAGAGCTGTGAATAATTTAGATTAGTGACTGCGTGAAAGGTGAACTTGCGATACTCAGGTGAGCGCTAGACCCGCGGGTCTCTTGTTTATGTTTGCTTTGTTGATCCTCTCCATCAGTAAACTTGCATGTTTAAACTGTATTGCAATAAATCAGGTGAAAAGGAAATAATTAGCCCCAGGTTTTAACCTGTCACCTACTGCATACATGAAGTAGTATCAACAAAAAGGCACTGAATTAAGTTTGTAGCAATGATACAGTGAATTGAATTGAAAAAGTATTTTATTGAATAATATCTGTTGCAGCCACAAGCTGAATTGCAGATATTTTACATGAATGAGCATGAATACAATATAATATATACAAGATAGTAGGAAATACATAGAATAAAAAAAGAGAATATCAAACAAATTCATCTTAACTCAGTGAAATTAACCTTTACTACAACTATTGGATATTAGTTTCTGATACTTCATTCTTTTTTATTCTCTCTGATCTCAGTATTCATTATTTGTCATTCTCCACAGGGAGTTATGTTTTACGAATGAAGAGTATAAGTGTCTTTTTAATGACGTCAAAATGAAGGGAGAAAAGTGTTTGTGCATGTAAACTCTTATCAACTGAAGATGTGGAAGTAACACAGATATACCGCAGGAGAAAAAAAAAAAAATCTAGAGGAGAATTACACCTTTTAGCCTGAAAATTAATCATTGATGGTGATAATTTACTGGTGCATCCATCACAAGGTAGATTTTCCCCCAGACTCTGCGATGAAGTCTTCTCCAAAACGCCCCCCAGTGTCGTGATTCCAAGCAAACCGTTTCTGGTGAGCGTTCTCTTGACTCACCAGTAGCATTATGCACCCACTCCTCGCTGTCCAGTCGTGGGATATGAACAATCCCTTTGCTCAGAAGTGATGTAATGCTGACGTAATCATGAGTCGTTGACACATTAATTGATGGGGATAAAAAAAAAAGATAGCAAACATGTGTTTGTCCATCAATGATAAGAATCATTTTAAAGATAGAAATCAGCGCAGATCAGAGTAGACTCTAAGCAAAAAAAAAGAGAAAAAGATAAGAAACCAAAGGAAGAATAACGAATTTATAAAACATTGGAAGAGTATATTGTATGTACATATTTTTTTTAGTTGTTTGTAGCAGAGATGAATGAACCGAACATACTAGCAAATGTCTTCTTTTTTTAAATGTCTTACTGTTTGCAAACTAAATCGCTTGAAATGTGTGCCATGATGCCAGCACAAACTACAAAACATGCACCTTGAAAGAAACTCCTGTAAATGTGCCTTGTGTCTGTTCTGCTTTTAGAATTACCATTTTACAGAATATTGTCAATGTTATTAAACAAAAACAAAGCAAAAACCTCCTTTCAGTGAGGAAGATAAGAAATTGTCTGAACTAATCAAATATAGGACAAATCAATAATTTCTGTCCTCAAGATCAACAGACACTGTTTTCATATCCAAGTCAATACATGTATGTGCACGATGTACACGTTCAATCATCAATGAGGCAGACAAAAAAGAACATAGTAGGAGTAAAACAAAAAATATGTATTTGAGAAAAGCCGTCAAAAAAAGAGATAAAGTAGATGGAGCGAGGGGGAGAGAGAGTAAGAGGAGGAAGAGATATGAGACAGAATGATAGACATGAAACATATGAAGAGAAAGAGATATGATTGATGTCATTTATAAAATTGCAGCACAATAATACATCATTACTGCTCCGTCATTATTACTGGAATTTGATGAAACCCTTCAGGAGATTCATAGTAGATTGATTTGTGTAGCATCATGTAAGCTGGAGTATAGATAATTGATGAAGGTTATGGCCAAACTGTCCTTGGTTTCTCGGAATCTCCTTGTTTCCCAGGTTGGGGGGGGGGGGGGGGGTAAGGAAATGGTTATGGCTGATGTGGATAACTTTTTCTTTTCTAACAGAATCTTCTTTTTTCTATTACCCCCCCCCCCCCCCCCCCCCATCATTGTCAGTCAAGTATCCAAGTATGCCTGTCACAAACTGATGTGTTGTAGAGTACCATGATAATTATTTCCTTTTCAGAATCGAAACTTTTTTTTTTTGTGGGGCCTGGGGTGACACAACATTTGTTCCTGCGACAATTGCTCCAATCTTATTTTCTCCAAGGACTTAGGGTTAGGTTAGGGTTGCCATTAAATAGGGTTTGAGGTTTGGTTTGATGTGAGGATTAGGATTAGGGTTGGGGTTATGTTTGTGGATAGAATGTATGTTGGCTTAGGGTGCAGATTTTTCATGGTCGGAGCAATTGTCGCAAGAGCAAATGTCGTGTAACCAGGGTTTGGGGATAAAGTGATCCAGTGGATTCAACAGCAACAAATCAGAAATAACTAACTTGCATAACCATTGGAATTAGCAGGGAAGGAATATGAAACAAGCCAAAAATGTAATGAAGAACAGTTTCTCTCTATGTCATTGAGCTGTATATATCGCTCATATGCCTCTAAAATAAAACCAAACAGAAAACAAAAACAAAATGCAAATATCAGTAGTTATGAGGTATCAGGGTGAGACTACTCATCCATTTTACATGATTCAAGATATGAAAAGATTATTCATTCATAATCTGAATATCTCTACTATTTTTGCTGTCATTCAGAGTATTGTAGATATCTATTTTAAGTTTTGCCTCTTCCATTTCACTCACCCAGCTGGTAGCTCATTGAAAAAAAAAATGCTTGTCTTTACCACTTATTACTTTCTTCCTGATTTGTGTCTTTATTTCCCAAACTTACACTGTTGCGAGAGATTTGTAGTGAGTTTGTTAGTGGAAAATGAAATTATTAGACCTGGAAATTTTAGTGGAATCATAATGATTTACCAAGGAAATTATGGCAGTTTTGTGTGTGGAACTCGTCATCCTGTGGATGCTGCAAATGAGCTGTCTCGGACAAGTGAATCACTGCTCTTGGTTGCTCCTCACATATGTCATGAATTTCAGACTTTCTTTTAGTGAATCAAACATTTTTTTTTTTCAGTCTGTCCAAGAAGACTTTGTGATCACACTGTTCATGTGCATACATAATTTACAACACAGTTTGCTTAAAGCGCTCATGCAATGAATAAACTGGTACAAAAAAAAAATGTGTTGTGTGTAGTCTTTGTGTACACGTCCATAAGAAACATGAAGCAAAAGATATATCTACAACAGATTCTTTTTTAAATTTTTTTTTATTTGCCAGCAAGATAAGATGGCAGATGCTCTGAAATTCTTGGTATTTTACATTGTTACCCCCCCCCCCCCCAAGAAAAAAAAACCCCCAAAACCCAGTGATGTAAAAGGTTGCGCATGAATGCTCTTTACAAAAGACGTCTCTGTGACGAATGGGATTCTCCCACTAGTCTTTTCTGACGTCATGTTATGACCGTATTCTATGAACAGAACTCTTGATAATCAGCAGCTGAATGTGAGCATCTAATGCTCTCATTAGTGGTCATAGTGGGAGGTAGCAGATTGATATGAAAAAGTGAAGAATGCACAATCACGTGCTTATGTGTGACAGTACAGGATGTAGTTTTAAATGTTGTTTTTTGTTTTCCTCCTGTTTGTCTTAATAGTTCGCTGGAATGTTCACTTATTATGTAGCACTAAGTACATTGTAGGTAGGACAACTTGAACATGTCTCTACTGTGCAGAATCAGATGGACCAGAATTCTACAATTTGATCTGACAGTGACTGTGATGCCAGCCAGCATCAAAAAGCAAAGATCCTCATCTTAGTTATGTCTTTAAGCAGATTTCTTTGAAGATGTTTATTGTCCTTCCTTCTTTACCACATCCTGTCAAGCTGTGAACAATGAACGTGGGTAATTGGAAAATAAATTCATTCAATTTATTTCAATCCGTCAACATTTATTTCTCTGTCTTTATCACTTTCCTTTTGGTATTCTTCCTTTTCCTTTTTTTTTTTCCTCTCTTGGCCTTTTCTCTTTCTCCTGCTTCCTTGATTTTTCCTCCTCACAGTTTTG
The DNA here is from genome assembly GCF_040938485.1 of Diadema antillarum. Classification (NCBI taxonomy): domain Eukaryota; kingdom Metazoa; phylum Echinodermata; class Echinoidea; order Diadematoida; family Diadematidae; genus Diadema; species Diadema antillarum. The sequence continues at coordinate 167,439 of NW_027271578.1, read as the reverse complement.
GATCCTCTTCTAACTTGCATTCTTCCCCTCCACAATTTCCTCATCCTCTCAAATGTTCCCCCGGACGACGCTTCTCCATCATTGTATTGCAATTTGCACAATTTGCGCTAATCTCGTCATTCTTCTTACTATTTCTTCTGCTTTTTTTTTTCTTTTAAATTTGCAGAGAATGGTAATCTGACCTCCAGCGCAAGCGGCAACACCCGAGTGAAAGGAAGACCCGAGAGATCAGATTCACCCGTCTTGGCACCAGTCTTAGGAGAGATGGTCAGGGTAAGTGTGCTCTCTTCCTTGGGGGGACCGCCTGGGCAAGTGATGCGCCCCCCAGGAACCGGTCTTTGCTTCACACAGGGTAGGATTTAAACCTTAACCACTCCTCTCCCAGTAAGCTGATCTGCCATTGGGTTGGTGTGGCACAGTGGGGACTGGAGGTCAATACTGGTTAAGATGGTTGAAACCTATTTTGAAAAAAAAAGAGAATTATTTATTGTAGAAGTGGTTTGATAATGGTATTTAAAAAAACACTGAAGTGTTGTTTTTAAATACATCGTAGATATAATACATGCTTTTAAAGCATCTGTTTGTAGTTTTTATTGTGTTTATATCTTCAAGGGAAAGCAAGTTAGCTTTCAAATGTAATTTTTATAATTTAAAGATATTTAACAATTATGTGTGATGAAGGAAAATCCTCCATGCGGCCAACAAATGTTCATGTGTTCTCTGTGTGTATGTATGTATGTATGTATACAGTAGTTTTGTATATAATATTAAAAGAGAGAAATTTATGCAGATATAGATGGAGAGAAAGAGATAGAGAGAGATAAAAAAAAGACAGAAATCTATACATGTGTTTGTTTGTATGTGTGTATGTGCGCGCACGCATAATACTTGCCTGATGAGGCAAGTGTTGATGGCTGTACTGAGCTCATTTTGTCTAAAATTACATTTGATTGGCTTATCCATGAGTGTATGGTTAACCAGGGCATGTGGTTGTTTGAGTGTGCAACACTGGGCATCAATAAGGCTTCCTGGTTTGAAGAATGAAAAATAAGTTTGTTCATCCTTCATTTTGTTTCTTAATGTATTGTTGAAGAAATGATATGCAAAATCGAAACACAATAACAATGATTGTTGTTTGTAAAAATAAGACATATCAAGATGACACATGGTTAAAAAAGAAGGAGAGTCGGGCTGCTTCCTGCTTTAGCCTGTGTAGCCTTTTTAGTATTTTGCTTGAGAAATTGTCTTTTGTCATTACATTAAGATGCATGAAAAATGGCTACAAATCTTCCATATGAAAGAGATTTCATGATATTGATTACATTTTTCAAATCTGCACAAATTGAAAGAATTTAGAAAAAACGCAAACAAACCAACAAACAAACGTCAATTATACACAGAACAGGAAGGTTGATCTTAAAAAGCATGTTGCCAATTAGAATATGAGTTATTAAATTTACCAGTTACAGTTCCTTTAGAAATTCTGCAACTGTAATGAATACTGTTTTATGAAAACAAGAGACTCCAATGGTGAAAGATGATAGTTGTATGTACCTTGTGAGACATATGAGTAAAGCATAGTAAAAATCATGGAACCTCAGAAATGTAGCTTTTCAGATCTTGTTGGATTCACCTGATTCTTTACTGGCTCGTTTGACCCTTGTAAATGGTTTTTACAGTACAGGTTTGCATTTACTTGTAGGAGTTTTTTCAGTGACTTCATTATGAATCTCCCAGTCAGCTTGGAAGCCCCACAGTTTTAATGTCATGGAAGTGTGCTGATTGTAATAATGTTTGCATTCCTCTTACGAGGATGTTTTTAGCTGTCTCCGTGGAAACCTGTGCATGACGTGCTCAATATCCCAAGAGCTCTGAATATCTTAGGATTCCTTTGTTTTTCTTAAAAGATCCATAATGTGATGTGAAACAACTTTTGTCTTCAGACGACAGAGAATCTGTTGCTTTGAGAAAACTCCCCTTCGAGCTTCCACAGAATTTGCAGGAAATCTGTATCATTTTGCATTTCATAACAGGATATTCCCCAAGCTTCTCAAGCACAGTAATCATTTCTTTCTTTCTTTACTTTAAAGAAAAAAAAAGATGCAAGCTATTTCAATCATTCAAAGACAAGGCATTTCATAAATTTGTCCTCTTCTTTTTAAAAAAAAAAAAAATCTATATGGAGTCAGTAACCTCTGGAGCTTACATTTGCCCCAGAAAAATGTTTCAGTTCACTCAATCTTACAGCTCAAATTACATGAAATTGCAGTGAAATTCAATGATCTCTGATAGGCCAGAGTGTAGCCACTGTAAGCACGAGGACATGGTTCTTTACCATTTAAGTTCCATGACACTCTAAAAAGTTTCAAAAACCTTTTGAGTTGGAGAACTTCTTCATATTTTTAGTCTTTACACAAAGTTTGAACTAGTTCTAGTGAAAAGGTTTGAGTTATGAGTTTGGAATAATGTGTTGACTAAGGAAGCAATTAGTCGATACTTATAAAGCCAAAAACTTTATAGAGTTCAGTGCTCACTGTAAGATTAAGTAAAGATGATAATGTGCTTTACTTTGGGCACTACTACTGCTGCCATATGACTTGAACTGAGAACCTCATTATTGAGTGTATGTAGTGTTGTCTGCTGAGCCACAGTATTTTTTCCTCTTTGTATTAAAATACTGTACATGTTAACCATGTAAAACTCTAGATCATGCATTTCAGACAGGACATACATTGTATGGCTTGCAACCAAACTGTTTTCCTTTGATAGAAGCATTCCCATTTTTTTTTCCCCCAGGAAAGAAGCTTCAGTCAACCTTGTCTTCCTATTTCAGTACAAAATCCTTGCATACAGTGAACTGTCCTAGACAAGTGGGGATAGAGGCTTCCAATTTTTGTTGTTTTTGTAATTCTTTGCCTCCCATTTATTTTTGTTTCGTGAACTTCCGGATTGGCAGGTGTGACGAGGAAAGAAACATTTGAAATTCTTTCTTTTCTTTTCTTTTTTTTTCTTTAATTTCAAATGGGCATGTGGCCTGCATAAACAGGTGTATTTAACCCGTTCCATACTGAATTCTGAAATGCCCGTAGACTTAACACGCAGGCCACCGGGTTCCCATACGGAATGGGTTAAGATGCAAAGTTCTTGGAAGCAGACTGGTGTTGGTCTTTATGAACAGGTAGTCAGTATAGATAATAGGTTGCTTTTAGAAAGCAGGCTGGACTGTTTTTCCAATAACGCCATTTGGTGTGAAGGCTTTTTAAAAAAATTCATACAAATTATTGTTATCATTTTTTTGTTTTGTTTTGGAAGCACATCCTTTATTCAAGATAAAAATCTGCCATGAGTACTCTGGCAAAAAAAGAAAAGGAAAAAAAAAAGAAGAAGAAAAACCCAGAAGAAGAACAAAAATTTAATGAGGTTTGCAAATAGGAATTACATTTGTCCATGGGCTCTGTTACGTCATGCATATGAATCAAATGGCTCACAGCCAGCAAACAAGATCAGAAGTTAGTTGTTTGACACAGCCACAGAATTTTTGTTTGTTTGTTTGTGTGTCTGTGTGTGTGTGTGTGTGTGCATATTTTTTTTTGTTTTTCAGAAATGTTCAATTTTGTGTTGCCCACCAGCGGTTGAATGACAAATTTGGGAATTTGATACCCCTCTCCATTATCACTTTGCGCCTGATTCAATTTGCACAAATTCATAAATGGAAATTCTAATATGCTATGTAAATGTGAAATTAAGCAATTTTCTCCTCCATGTGCAAAGGCTACGTTGTTCTTTTTTTATTAAAAAAACCTCTCTTTTTTTGTGGTTTTTGCATATTGCCAGGAGAGGGGTAATATTCTTGCTGAAACATATTTGCAGTTTATTGAATATCCACAGCTTTTTGCTCTTAGCTTTGTCGGATATTAAATGCTATGACTGCAGTCAAAGGGGTTGTGTCCATAATTAGGCCCCCTCTGATGTAAAGTGATTGATCTTAGTTTTCTAGATGTAGGTTTGACTAGTACGTGTGTGTGTGTGTGTGTGTGTGTGTGTGAGTGAGTGTGTATGTGTGTGTTTGTGCTTCTCTTTATGTGTATTAACAGATGGCATACTATTTTGTTTGTGGGTTTTTTTTTTTAAAAAGGAGAGATCTCAGGAATTACTGAAATATTCATCTATAGGTCATTTTAAGTTTTGCACCTGTAAGTAGAATGTATCACTCTTTGTCCAATGGCTTTATATACGTAGAGGTACTGAAGTATATCAGAGAATATCAAAAGGAAATGGATCCAAGCTTTATAAGAAGCTATGTGACTGATACGGGTGAAGTCCTCCACATCATTTGGAAGTTAGACCTGCTTTTTAGAATTCAAGAAAAAAAAAAAAGGGTTGTATTTGTATGGTAGATGTTCACAGAACACATTGAACTTGCGTAATAGAGTGAAACCATGAGTCTTCCATGAGGGATCTCTGAGCAGAGTTTTAGTAGGAACCTTTCCTACCCTTCCCCCTGCATATGTTTGATTTGATGTGAAAAAAATTTAAAATTTACCTGGAAAATTAACAAACACGCCCAGTAATATTTCATGTTAAAATGTAGGATGCAAAATGTAGGATGTTCTTTCTATTTCTTTTTTTTTTATAGATTTCTTACACTTCGTAAATGAGAAGCATATATTACCATTCTGAGACCTTCATATGTGTGCCAGACAATCTGTTATAATTAATGTGTGTGGGGAGTTGGGGATAATGGATAAGGGGGTGGGGGTGGACACAAGATCCTGTCTGTATGAAGAGCATTCCAATCTCTGTCCTCTGTTGGCTCCTTATCCTCGCTCATTCCAAGAAAGCCCACCCCTGCATCCGCCACAAATCCTGTGTCACTAAAACCTCCTGCTGCTAAGTATGTTGAATGAGCATACATTTTTATGTGTTGGAAAAGGTGTCAAATGCCTAACAGAACTTGAATACTTCTTTGCATGAAAGTTGATGGAGACTCCAACCCACAGGAGAACATTTATTCATTTTTGTCCCCGTCGAACGAGTTCGAGCAGGGGACTTTGAAACGGGCTCCGTACGTGTGTGTGTCTGTGCGTCCGTCCGTCCGTCCGTGCGTCCGTCCGTGTGTGCGTCCGTGTGTGATCAAAATGTTCAATTTGCTACTTCTCTGTCATTTATGAGCCAATTTTGATTCTGTTTGCTTTGTATGATAGCACTACATGGGAGCTTTGAAACTTCTACACAGAATTTCAGTCGTGACCTTTGACCTTGACCTTTGACCTATATTGTACATTTTGCCACAAAATGCTACTCCTTCGCCATTTCTAACCCGATTTCGATTCTGTTTGCTTTATGTGATGGCACTAGGTGAGGGCTTCAAAACTTCTACACAGAATTTTGACCTTTGACTTCTTTGACCTTTGACCTTGATTGTTGACTTATATTGCACATTTTGCTACAAAATGCTACTTCCGGCGGGGACATATATTACGCACCGCGTAATTTCTACTTTTCCTTGTTTCTTTCGTGTAAAGGTGGTGATACCAATGCAGCTGGATGACAAAATGGGAGTGATTTCAGTCAAATATCAAGAAAGTTTGATTTTGGCTGTCAGCATGGCACCTTATGTGACCTGTAATTGAAACCTTTAACCCGTTGAGGACGAGTCCCATGTATACTCGGGCAAGTGTCTATGGGAAATGCATGTTGTAGCAAAATCAAACCGTCCTCAACGGGTTAAAGAGTTCAAGAGATGTACGCGGAACTGGTGATGATGATGATTTAATTTTTGTTATTCTGTGAAGGAAATTTTGATTACAATTCAATGTTCAATTTTTAGATTTCATAGCAGAGCATCTTTTGATATTGTTGCGTGTTTCTGTGCCATTAGTTATATGTGTATGTGTGTGTGTGTGTGTTTGTGTACTACATTTAAACAAGTCCGTCTGATAGGTTTTGTGAGTTTGAAGGAAGGTCTTGTTTGTATCTCTAGAAATCATTTGCCATGTTTATATGGAGACAAAAACATGTTTTCCTTGTATGAATAACTAGAAGAAAAATATTTATAAGATAACATATATTTCAATGATTGGGGGTCACTATGTAATATTGTCTGTGATTATGTCTTCAGAGAAAAATAACCACCTGAGAAAATTATGAAATTCCTGATTTTTCTTTGGTAAGATTAAAATGAGAGCAATAACACTTGAGTTATTCCATGCATCTGACCTAAACAAATTTCTTGAAACTTTCTTCCGTGTTTTTCTTTCTCGTCTCACTTTTTGGTAATGATTTGTTGTTTTTTTATCAAAATTGTCATAGAATATGATTATTCCCTCAGAAGATGTTTTCATCTTGATACTGAACAGTGTCATATCACACCAGTTTGAGTGAGTCTCAGAGATTAGACTGACTTTGTCCAACATGCGCCTTGCATCATGGGATATGAAAAAACCCCACAATTTTACACACCATTTCATACACGCTTTGCGGGGCAATTCATCATAACTATTCGGAAAAAATGTCTGGACAATTTGAGAAATGTTGCACTTTCAGTGGTGTATGGATTGCGATTTGAATCTCACTAAACAGTCATTATTATGTCATCGCACAAGATTTTATTTTATTATATTTTATTTTTGCGTGACAATTCCAGTTGTGAGACAAAAACTGGAGACTAATGTTGGCTGTTTGAACAGGCCTAATGACGACTCTCTGTGGTTGCATTTACGTGACGGAGAATACCTCATTGGTTTAATTGTGTGTTGTAGCTGACCTTGCGTCTGCTGAAATAATAAGCGCAGTTAGGAATGGGGAAGACATTTCAGAGTAATACAATGGAATCTATTTACTTATTATCATGACGGCATGAATGCCTGACTAGTATTATGATTTGAGTGTGTGTTCATTTTTGTTTTGATTTGTTGTTGTTGTTTTTAAATGAAGCATTGATATTTATGTGTTTTATCTCAATGTGGAGAAAGCAACCCAAAAACGTGTTTGCATACGGTGCAATTTTAGTAACTCTTTTTTTACATTTTCATTGTGCAAACCATTTTGAAGATGACGGGCAGAAGCCAGATTAATGAGTCATGAAACTGAAGATGGCAACTACTGCTGCAAAAATGTGGTGATACTTTGTTGGTATTGGTATATGGTTACAATATGAGGTTCATGGATTTGAATAATATAATTTTCATTGCAGAAGATGCAAATGAGAGCTAGCAATCTTCCTTTTTTTTCCCCTTTCTTTTTTTAAGGTCACCTGAGCCAAATTGTTTCACAAAAGAGAGAATGAAAAGAAGGGAAGGTTTTAGTGATAATGATGGAGCTATCTCAGTGTGTTTCAAAATCTTTTTTTGTAAAAAGAGGAAATCCACCCAAAAATATTTAAACTTCAAAGGAAAGAGAAGAATATTCCCGACGGAACATGAGGGTATGACATCATCATCTTGCTCATTTGCATATTCATTAGGACTGATCACGAAATGTTTTCCAGAAAAAAAAATTGAAATTTCAAAATGTCATATCTTCCGTATTTCTAATCTGATTTTTGTCATTTTTGTATCGTACTGTAGGGAATCTTTTTCTCTTTCTTTCGAAGTTTATTTATTTATTTATTTTTTTTTTGAGGGGTGGATTTCCTCTTTAATTTTTGTCTCCTTTTTCACTTTTAGGAACCTACTGATGGGGAGGAGAGAAGACTGAGAAACAGAGCCAAAGGACCTCCAGGTAGGCCCACCTTAAAGTCACCCTCCGCCCAACGTCATTGTGAGTTTGTACCCATGGAGTAAGATCTTAATGATGTAAAGGTGGGAGTTTTATCACAATTGGATATCAGATGAGAAAATAGAAAATTGTGAGATTTTCAAAGTTTCTCATATCTTTATGAACAAGAAAGTGTCATCAAATTTATGCATATGAGGTGAGGTAGTGGTATCATCATCTTGTGTGTCTTACTTTGATATGTATGTCAATATACATGTAATGGTTTTGTTTTGTTTTGGTTTAGTTTTTTTATGGCATAGGAAGACAATGAGTTGTACTTGGCAAGAATGGCGATGAAAGATTTCATAATATAACCCCTTTTTTAAAGACAATAAAAAGTTTTGGTACCTCAAAAGCTTCCCTGAATTTCCTTGTCTTGGTTTGTGTTTCAGGTTAAAGTACATTGTCTGTGAGAATTACTCGCCCAAAAGTGCTCTCATGTCTTAGCAATCATGCAATAATGGTTTCGTACCAGAGCCGACGCTGTACAGCGTCGATAAATTATATTGTACGAAACCACTGACTGCGACCAGCAGCGTGCAGCCCATGGCCCATTGTACGCATAGCTAACTGCGACCAGCAGCCTTGTACGCATAGCTAACTGCGACCAGCAGCCCAATACGCATAGCGTAATGGGGCTTTGCATTGTAGCATTCAGGATCATGACAGAATTAGTATCGCGGGTAAATGTCAACTTAAAATCCAAAAATTTCTTCGATTTGAAGACTTACCATTTAAGTTGAAGTATTGAAAACAGGCTTCGAACAACGTTTGGTTCTGCCAATAGTCCCTTTCTGTTCGAATTGATGACTGAATGTGACTCGGTCGAGAGGACCTTGGGAGAGCTACATACACTGGATACCGATTACGCTATGCGTATGGGACTGCTGGTCGCTATGCGTATGGGGCTGCTGATCGCAGTTAATTGCATGATTACTAAGACATGAGAGCACTTTGGGGCGAGTAAGTCTCACAGTGTTAGTTATATGAAAGGTACTTTAACCTGAAACACAAACTAAGACAAGGAAATTCAAGGACACTTTTGAGGTACCAAAACTTTTTATTATCTTTAAGTATAAGCCTTCACATTTTGGTTAAATTTCTTTTGGATCTTTAATTTGCTTCAGATAACACTAAATCTTGATTGTTTTATAGCAAGAACTTTGACTTGTATCAAGGCCTGCCCCATGAAGAAGAAAGAACAATGATAGACCTATTCAATTTTAAACACTGTATTTTACATTGACCAAAATGGGGGGGGGGGGGGGGGGGACTGTGCCCAAACCAAACAGGTCTATATGTCAAGTCATGGGGGGGGGGGGGGCAGGGGAAAAAGGTCAATGTGTATATTCAACAATTTACCAGCTGTTGCTAAACAAGTAACTGTTCAGACCATTCACTACAATGCAAATGCTAAGTATACTGAACTTTGCCCAGTTTGAGCAAATGCCATCTGGTAATATCATGATGGTTACATAATCTCAGAGCAAAATATGATGGTTACATTATCTTAGAGCAAAATATGATGGGATATATCCTATGCATTTGTTCTAATAAATCCATAGTATTCTGCGATTCTTCATTTGTGTGTGTGTGTGGTGTGTGTGTGTGTGTGTGTGAAAAGAGCAGTATATGGATTCATCATTCTTCATTGTTGGTGAAGTTACTTAAGCTTGCTTTTCAGACAACATCTAAACTAAAGTTTTTTTTTTTTTTAAATTGCTGAATTATCACCTCCCCCCCCCAAAAAAAAAGGAAACACCCCAGGATATTATAATATCTTTATGTATAACCATTAGGAGAGTTATGAAATGGTGACATAATCATTTTGGCTAATTCATGTCATATGATTAAAAAGTGATAATTGTCTCATAGCAAAATGAGCAAAACTTTTATGATTCCATAACCGTGACCGTTTGTGTTCAATCATAATGTATCTATTCTGCTTCTGTTTGGTTTTCATATTACTCTTGTCTACTTAAACAAATCCAGTGACTTGTAACTAGTTAACTATTTAACTACCAGCTTCCCCTGTGTCTCTGCTGGTGAGATTAGTAGGGTAAAAACATGAACTCAATATCTTATTCATTATCACACGTGAGCGCAGACGACTTCAATCGTATCATTCCCAATGTCTGTGAATGTCGAGGGCATATTCTGAATCAACAGTCAAAGTTACATCTATGGGGACATGAAATATGCACATTCATCGTGTGTCTTGCAAATTTTATGTCTGTCGACACAGCCAGACACAGTGCACGTCACAGTGTTTACTCGTGAGATGTTAGGTATCGATAGTGCGTGAATTCCCTCCGAATTAATTTTGCGCGCCTTCAGCCCTTCAGGCCAGTGAAGCCACAACCAACTGTTCAGGCACAAAAGGAAATACTGGAAAAAATGCTCCGTGGATGACAGAAATGATGCGGGGTTAGGGTTGAGGAGGAGGGGGAAGAATCGATGATACATATGTGGTCACACGTTTTCTGGCCAAGGCGAGCATTCAGCGCCCCCCCATCACATCTTGCTTTCCGCTCCCGAACGAAAGACGGCAGAGCAGAAGCATTGTTGCTCCCCCCAGGTCTGCGCAGCGCCGTGCCATGTTGACGCACAGCATGGTTTGCTATTGATCGTGGGCCACGTCAGGATGATTAGCCGTGCGAGCTCAGAGAGAAGAACTTAAGAGCTCGCCTCCTTGGAAATGATCACAGGAGAACCCCAGTAACAACGCACAAGACTCAAACATGCTGGTGTCAGTCACAGAAAATTTTTCTCTGATATAAATTTCTTTTTGCAACTCTAACTCTTTAAATGTTCGTTTTAACACATTATTCTAATATTGAGGTGAACTGTAATGCCCGGAGTACAATTAAACAAAGGAAACACTGAAGGTTTTTATGAACATCAGACATTGAATAAGGAAGTAAACTGATATGGGAGTTTTCATGCTGTAGTGAAAAATTGACTTTGATCAAATTACATGTAGTTTTTATTGTTTCATGAAAATGTAAGATTCCCCATCCCCAGTGTGATTGCAATGAGTCTGTAGAGAGAAGGTTTCCCCTAATGTATGAATGGAATCAGTAAATGCAGAAAGTCAAGTGAAATGCTTAGTGAAATTTAGATTAAAATCCTACACCACTTTTGTAAGTTAGGCTGAAAAGAACTGGTCAAGAACTGTTTTGTGAAAATTGACAAAATTTCACGATTCAATAACTGCCTTATCTTTATCGTCTTTGATCTAATATCATTTTATAAGATTTTTTAATCAATTTTTCACCGTTCATATAAAATTTTATTCTTTCTTATCAGACAACTTTTAATTAGCTTGGAATAGCCCCACCTCCCTTTTTTGTTGTTGTTATTAACAGTCCATTCCAGTTAAATGGCATGTTTTAAGTTTTGGTTAATTCCTTGTGCTGCCCTCTCTAGTTAAGAATCATACAGCGATACTATGCTGTCTCAGAAGTGGAACAACATGAGGAAAATATCTCAAGGTGACTTCACAGATATTCATATTTTGATGAAAATCACACAAACATATCCTGGACCTGTTAGTGAGATGTTATAGATATAATTCTTCATACCTACTGTGGCGGAGCAAGGTCGAGCACTCTTTTAATGTTGTAGAAGTGTGATTTTTTTTTTTTAGGTGAAATTAAGATAATTATGAAATGCTTTATCCTCCAAACCTGGATTTAGTTAACAGCAAAAAGTAGAAATTAACAGTCTTATTTACAGACTTATATGCTCAATGGAAGACCTCCTTGTGTGTGTACGTGTGTTTGTGCATAGGGTAATCTGTGCAGCATCTCCAGGGTTAAAGAAATACCAAACAAATGTGTGATAAAGGGGCCTGAATTTTGCACTTGGACATGCTAACCTGCTACTTACAGGAATCTTCCAATGAGCACTTACAATGTATCTCAAAGGCAAGGAGTAAACAATTTGAGATGGGCCAGTTCTGAAATCAGTCAAGAGGATGCAAAAGTCTTCGTCTTCAAACCACCTTCCTGACAAGATAATGAGTATGGAATGAAAGTATTCTGTGGTTGTGATTTTGACATAGAAGGAAATTGTGTAACTTGTAGAGCAGAGAGTTTAATTTTTTCCTTTCAACAGCAGAGGATGTGACTGAGGAATAAGTGAAAAAAAAAGCATAAAATCAATGAGGTAAAGTTCTGGTAAAATGTGACATATTAAGCAGCGGAGTCTTTCACTTGTACAAAAATTTCTTTTAACTCTCAGCGAGGTATGATGTGAGTCTCAGTGTCTGCCTGGTTACAGTCTTCAGTTTGACTTGTGTTACCAAGTTGGGAGTTTCCTTGACATTTTCTCTGAATAATGTGGAGAAGAGATTACGTGAATGCGAGCCTTAGAAAAGTTCCCCGAAGGATTGATACAGGTTGCCAAGAAAAAGAAAAAGAAGAAGAAGAAGAAGAAAAAAAACTTGAATGGAAGATACTTACAAAAGCGGTCGAAGCCAATGTACTAGAGCTGCCCCGCCAACAAATCAGGGAGAAAAATCACAATGGGCAAAAAGGGAGAAAGTTCTATGAAAATCTGCATTATTTCAGCAAGTGGAGAAGAGGAAAGACATTTACATTTTGAGTGGAAAGTATCGGATCGTGCGTCTTTTCTCTCTCTGCTGTTGGTAGTGCGTAGTTTTGGTTCTTGCTGAAGTAACTCTCGCCGGCGAAGCTTGCCTGTATTGGGAAAAGAAAAGTGTGCAGAGAATGTACTAAGGAGCAGCTTCGTAGAGGTCTGTCTTATAGTGTTGATGAATAGATATGTGCCGCACATGTTGAAACAGTATGTATTACGTGACAGCGTGAAGTGTGCATGCGGCAGTAAGCAGAGGAGTGACAGGATACATTTTTTTTTTTTTTGGACGCAGTCGACGAGTAACGTGAATTTACCGCGCCTTCAGTCACTCACCGTAGAGCAGATTCCTTCCTCCAAGATTTGTTTGCAAAGCTGTGTACGGTTCTGCGTTAAACCTGATACAGACCATGGGATATTCAACCACGTTGCATGAGGGATGATTATGTCTAATTAGTGCTCTGTGGATAGTATCGATGACATTAACGTAAACGGATAGCTGGCTGAGGTAAATAATCTCTGTATTCAGATCCCGATGTTCTGATGAAAGGCAATTCTGCAGCCCTTATGCCTGATATCTATCAAAGAAGAATATGTGTATATATATAAATATGAATAAAAGAGATAGATATACCAATATTACTTGGATGTGAATTTTATCATGAGCAGTATCAATAGTGAAACTTTGGGCAAGTTATTTTGTGGATGATGTAAATGATCACTGATATATTGAGACAAATATGCCAAATTTTGACATTTTCTTGCAAGGGGGTGGACCTGTCAAGATTTTACACTTTGATAGTATGCCATGAGTGTGTGTGTGTGTGTGTTTGTGTGTATGTCCGTGGCATCAGATAAAGAGATGGGAGCAAAGACAAGGAAGTGAGTGTCTATTTTTGTAGCTTTTGTTGTCATAAAAATGACCCTTCAATAGATTTTCAGCACAGCTCGTCTCTTTCCTTCTCTCTCTCTCTCTCTCTCTCTCTCTCTCCTTTTATTGCACACTGTCACAGGTTTTAATTACGTCACTAGTGGTTGTGTCTTTGAGGAAGTTCCAAAAGAGGGATAGCAAAAAAGAGAGAGAAAAAAAAAAACACAACACTGGCACTGTATACTATTATTTCTTATGGTCAAACGATTGTTACGCAGTGGAGAGTTGTATCTCCCATAGCATCATCAAGCCAAAGTACACCATGTAAAGTAGGAGGTTGCTGTACATACTAGTACTTCATGACCATGGATTTGTAAAGCTTGCTTGCCAGCTCCAAGTGCTATGTTTTGCAAATGTTGGACTTGGATCTGAGTGGCAACTGATCGTGGACCGTTGTTGACTTTACTTTGTGTATTTGTCTTTTCATTCTTTTTCAGTTGAACCCGCACCAGATCCACAAAGGTAAGTATTTGATTGTTTTGACCATATTCTTCTTGCATACCATTGGAAAAAAAAAGGAAAGAAAAGTGAGAAAAGAAAAGTGAAACCTGCTGTAACTCTTTGTTTTGTTTCACCATGGCCTTCTTGTTGGACTGAGGCACATTATTGCACCAAAGTTAGTTTGCTAACTTAACATCTTGGGTTAAGTTTGGAAGGATTACTCATGAGTGTCGATGAACAATTTAAGCTTGGCAAGTTAAAAGCTATGGGCCTGGGCATATTAGGGTTAAGTGCTGTCTCAGTTGTCTAAGTGGGAAACTTTAATGTCCGTCTGAAATGTTGCCATGAAATTGTTGTATTAACCCACTGAAGACTAGTTTCAGGTGACTATGGGAAACATGTGTTATAGCAAAATCAGTTCATCCTTTGAGTTAATGAGGTATTCACCATTTATCCGAGTCCCAATTAAATGTTTGTGACTGTACTTGATACGAAGATGACTTTTTAGCACAGAAAATCCTTTGGCACTATGCACATTCCATCTTTGCAGGACTCCAGACCAGGAAATGTCCATACAGTGACTTGACCACCAACGAAAGGGTTGGGGGGGGGGGGGATTTTAAGGAAGCTGTCAATCTTTTTAAAGTTCATATCATTTCCCGTTTTCTTCCATCTTCTGTCTGTTCTCCAGTTGCTCAACCCCTGGCTGTGACGGATCGGGACACAGCGGGGGAAAGTACACGAGACGTCGGAGGTAAGATTGTCGGCTTTTTTCTTCTTTCCTTGCTTCTTCAACAAAAAAAAAAAAATGATTGAAGGATCAAAAGAGAGTATGGTGTCTTCAAGTATGCAAGACAAAACTTTTGACCATTGTCTAAATGAGTGGTATCCAACGATTCTATCAACTGACATCCATGGATAAATCACAACTGCGGCGACTCTTCCTTATACTCCTGTTACTCTAGGTACTTTAGTAACTACTTCTTTACTTCTTTTTTTTTAAACTGCCAGTTACTACTATTGTTATTACCAGCAGCACAACTGACTTCCCGGACTACCATTACTACCAAGTATTTTCTTTTATATCCCTCACAAAATGCATCTCGTCCTCTGATTGGTCGAGAGCACTGTAAACAACAAAACATAATTCTACCATACAAGTGCGCGAAAAAGACTATACTCCCTAGGGAAATGGTAAAAACTATACCACGCTGGTGATTTTCGCGCCTTTTTTGCTTCGCGTCGCGACGCGAAATATCTCACGTGTAAATGAATGGGTATCGCAGCACCTTTGCTTCGCGAGAGATTTCATGTACAAATGAATGGGTATCGCGGCGCCTTAGATCACTGCACTTCTCGAGAACCACAAGGCACGCATACACTCAATGCGACACGGGTTACGTTAGAGAGACTCAGAGAGACTCTTATAAAGCCCTCATTCTACCTAAAAGTACAACAGAGTAGGCAATATCGTAGATCTATAATTAGACAACAATAAGCAAGCTAGGGTTCTTCGACGTACTGTAGGCCTTTGGGGAGTTCATGCTTCGCCGTTTGAAAGTTGGTCTCGCAGTTCACTAACTCGAGCGACCCACCCAAAATATGTTGACAAACGAAACTGCAGTAGATAGTAGGCCTGCTTTAACGTTAGCGCTAGTTAAGCCTAACGTTAGTTCTACCTGTGTAACAGTAGGCCCTATTTCCCGTAATCTCATTCCTAATAATTATTTTTTAGAGTGTCTAACGAGTTAGTTACCGTACGAACCGTACGAATCACACGAATTTACAGTGGCACTCGATGCTTTAATCGCTAGAATTTTTCCAGTGCCTAATCTAACCTTATTCGCTGTTACTGAATGCTACCCAAATTTACAATGTATACTTGCATTTTAACAGGAAGTGATAGTCCATATTCATGTACAGACAGCTAGGTAGAAAGACGACAGAAAACACAATCAACTGCAGCTCACAGTCACATCGTTGATCAGCTCGAGCATGCACATCACCGCACTGGCAACCAACCACCGAACGTACTTGTTGACAGATCGGATAGTATGAAGCGCGTAGTGAGTTTGCAGTTTGCGCATGTTTACCAGTACGTTGTACAGCAATGCACCGAGTACACTTCAGCGGCTGAGCGCGCAGTTGTCTCTTCATAGTACGCGTACGCGCTGCCCTCCTGCTGAGCTGCTTTCCCGAGCGTAAATGACTAGTCAATCTTCTTGAAAAGTAAAGCAAGATGCCCTTAAAAAAGAGGTAAATTACAGAATACCAGCAGTCGAATACTCTTAAATTCATTGGGAGGGATATAAAACAAATATACCAGGCCAATTTTTCGAGGCACCGGTTGAAACTAAGTGCCTTCGGTGACTTCAGTAGCACTATTTTCTTCGGGGCTGCGCCCCTCAGAAAATAGTGCTACTGAAGTCACCTCATGCGCATAGTTTCAACCAGAGCCTCTCAGGCCTGGTATATTTGTATACTATTATTGCTGGGGAATATATTATGGCCACTGTTAGTACTTCCATAAGTAAACACATTTCATCTCTTTTTCGTACTTTTACAAATATCCTACGAGACAAACCTTGTGAATACTCTTCCGCGTTTAATTAAACTTAATTAACTTGAACATGATTGATTGATTGATTGATGCAAAAATTTGCTCCCTTTGATGGAGTACCATACTGTTCCCCAAATACAAACATGCAAAAACAATGCACACACACACACACACACACACACACACACACACACACACCAACAATGTATGAAAATTTGTGCATGCAAAGCAATTCTCATGGGCTTTCAGATGTGGACTCGTTATGTACATGTAATAAAGGTTATGGGTCACCTCACAGTTGACCCAGAGGCTATGAATTTCTAAAAAGACTGATGGCAGCATAAAGCTTGCACCTGAATTGATACATCACAAATATCAAGCTGTCGAAAAATGCATTTTCTCTGATCCATGGGCAACTGGACTTAACAGCAATCAATCAAGCTGCATTTTGTAGTTCAACACTGGGATGCGAGTGTGTGTCAATGCGCCACGGGCAATTTTACATTCTTGCATCAGTTTATATGTCGAGGCATTTACATCATCCTAAACATATTTAGACAATGTTTATGTAACACTATCCTAGTCACACACACACTATAATTAGCCATTTCTATAGGTCCTTGCAGCAAGGTGTCTAGTGGCTTGTAATTTTCAGTTGAGACCTGCAGAAAAGTGCTTACCGTATTCGCTGCCAATAAGGCTGCACATTTTTAACAAAAATAAAGCAGTCAAGTCAGGGAGAGGCCTCTACGCCAGCACAAGCAAATTAAAGAGAATTACCTGCCTAACCGATACACATAATCATGTATGGGACTATGCAATGTGCAGATTGTTGTTGTTATTGTTAGGAAACATGGAAACACATAGAAATAAAAAAGTTTCTTATAAAAAATAACGTAGAAAGGTAATGAAGTTTTGATTAGAACAAAATCCCTCTGATTTTTTGTTCAGATTTTTATCACTAATGTCAGGATGCGGCTAATTCGCCGTTGCGGCCTTATGGCCGCCGAATAAGGTATGCTGCAAATGCAGTCACATTTTTAAGATTGTCTGTTTTTCCAAAAGATATAGAATATTGTGATGCCTACATTTTATGTATCCCCACAAAGAAGTAACAGGCACTCAGAATTTTTCAAAGCAGTTTATGATTAGGGTTAAACAGTGGTGACATAAACATGCTTTCTTGTGATATTTCCAAGTCGGCTAACGTGTGATTGTCCCATAGTTAACTTGAGCTTAACACAGCTAAAACAAATGCAAACAAAAACAAAATGAATGCTAGAGCATGAGATTGAGAGTAAGTGTGAAGATATTTCTTTCAGTCACCCTGTCATAGCTGGACTGTACCTTTGAGTGGACTGTGAATGGGTTAAATGATGACCGTAGGCACAACAGGTCCTTTCCTGGACGATGAGACGAGAGTTACGGGGCGGGCGTCCCTTCAGATGTCTCAGGTGTCTGCCCGCCGACCGGCAATTAATCCTGTGAGAGTGGACGATGACCAAAGTGGATCTTTAGCTGCCTTCCCTCACTCAAGCAAGGGTCGTGCGAGTGCGGGTCAGCTCCGAGAGCGAAAGAAAGAAAGAGAGAGAGAGATATTTAGAGCGAGAAAAAGAGTCGGAGGGACAGAAGGAGAAGTCAGTGCATATTACGTGGTAGTGAACATTTGCGTGAAAGAGGAGGTACCTGGTAGGCTGACATTTGCATGCACGCATGGAAGTGTAGTATCTATTCTTAAAAAGCAAAACATTGTTTGTATACGTGTCTGATTAGTGCAGAGTTTGGTTTGAGATTCACCAAGTTTTCAGTAATATCTTGTATTATGATGATTATTTGTGGAGCAGGTTTAAAAACTTTGAAAAATGGTGTACACTGAAGATGATCCTACCAGTCATTTTGTAGCCATTTTTTTAATATCTCCACTTTACTACTTGAGTTTTGATTTCTCCAGCTCTGGCTTTCTGTCTCCCTCTTATCTTGCGTTTACACCATGTTCCTGGTGGCCGCGGCAGTCACGTTTCGGGCCACCGTGGACTAAACGGGATGGATGTGAGACAATGCGGTGCAACGAACGTGGTAGGCCGTGATTGTCGCAGTTGCCGTGTCAGATTTTTAAACTGTCAAAAAAATTTGCCATGGCAGTCCCAGTGCTAATGAGAAACCTTGTATGCTGTAATAAAAACGGGGTGGCTGCAACAAAACATGATGGCACGTAATAGGCTGTAACAAAACTTGGAAGTGGTCCGTAGTGCAACACGATAGTAGATATTGATAGTCTACCCTGACCAGATGCCGTGAGAAAAGCGTCTGATAGCTGTATGCGAGGACTGGAATGAACAAGACTAAAATACGAAGGGGGGAAAACAGGAAGAATGTCTCATCTACCCACTGTGCATTACATTTCGGGCAAACTGGGCTGCCGTGGCTGCCATGAACATGGTGTAAACGCCGCATTAAGATCTATTTTCTCCCGCATCACATTCAGCCTTTATCATGCCTAACTTTAGCTTTGTCACATATGTTTAAAAAACAGAAAAATAAAGCAAAGATATCACCAGAGACCACCTTTAACCTTAGAGCTTCCAGGGCTTGTTTATAAGGGCCCTGGATCCTGGCCACACAGGATGTTACACTGCATGGGGTTGGAGGCTCTGAAAAGTCAGCAGGCACATTGTAACGGAGAAAAAGAATGACAGAAAAATCTGCAACATCGGGCCTTTTCCTTTCACATTGCAACAACAAATTTCGACATTACTGAACTTGTGGTTTCTCAAAATTCTTCACCTTTTAACTTTCATTATAATGTGCATTATAAGCAATTTATCAGCAGTCTGTATACATCTACATACTGTAAAAGTGGATATTTTCGCGCGATTAATTTTTTGCGCTTGGCCGGGTCAGAAGAGTTTCGCTTGTTTTTAATTCCGCGGAATCAAGACATCACGCACAGGAACGTATGGCACGCAAAAATATGTGCGTGCTTTTATTTTCGCGGTAGTTTCTGGTTGCGCGAAATGCGCGAAAATTTCAACACCGCGAAAATTTCCACTTTTACAGTATTCTATGTGCCAAGTAAACAGCAGGTTGGCCAGCTAGCTGGAAATGTGTTTGGTAAACTTGGCATGAAATTAGGCCAATCAAACCCAATGGCACCATTTTTACCATGATATTTTGGGTACCTATTGATACAGCTGCTAAGCTACCTTATTCATGGATCATTGGTCTATATAGTAACAGGCTTTCCCCCAAATGATGATATTTTTTTTTCACTGTGAATGGCAGATTATTGAAGCTTCTTTTAATTGGCAATCTGCTTAGACAGCTGTGGACGTCTTCCCCTCCTTCGTGTAAAACTGTTACCTCAGTGATAGAGTTGTATATTCTTCTAGTTTATGATGAATATGAATCTCGTGAAACAATGCATTGTATAAAGTACCAGAAGAGTTACATGTACCATAAATACATGAATTTACCTATCCCCTTTTCCCACCCCACCCCCCCCCCAAAAAGAAAAAAAAAAAGAAAGAGAGAGTGAGAGAGAGAGTGAGAGACCCAAACACCAAAATATATAAACAAGTTATGGTTGCTGGCATAGCCACAGTTTGGTCATGTTTAAAAAAAATAATAATAATAGAAAAATAAACCTTTAATGTCATTTATGACCCAATTGCACCAAGATTTGCCTGAGTGCATTCATGTCAGAGTTGTCTACTGTAAAACGAGGAATGTTCGCGTGCATTTTAATTTCGCGAATTTCGCGAGCGCCAAGATTTGCGAAATTAAAATGCACGCGAAAATTCTTGTCTACTCTATATGCATTGAATGCCAGTGGCATTTCGCGAAAATTTCATGCCGCAAAAAAAGCCGTCGGCTCCAACTCGCGAAAAATTCATGCCGCGAATATATCATGTTTTACAGTATGTTTCTAGTTTTGAAATGAATACATACAAGGTAAACTGACACATATCCAAGATATGTGTTTGTGTTTGCTCATAGCCGTAATGTGAGTGATGTTTTGGAAACTGAAACCGATTGTATTTCCTACTCAGTCTTGTATGACCTCATCTCGTGTAGTTTTGTTGCAAGAGCTGGTCTTGTCATTTGAAACTGGTGCGGCACTCCAGGTGTACAGTTTTAAAGGTATACTTCCACACCTGACGTTTCTTTTTACCTTCCGCACATTCCTTGTTGAGCAGCAACTTGACTTGTAAAACTTTAGACTCCTTCGGATGAGATAACTCCAACTTCACTTTTTAAGGTGTTTAATGCCCTCCAGATATTTAAGCTGGTGCAGTCACTTGGTGTCCAAATTGCATCGTACTTCAGGTCAGATGGCAGCTTTGCTGCTGTAATAAAAAGTCTAACAAAATGAGGAAGTGCCAAAACACGCACATCAAGACAGGACAAATTATCTGGGCTGAGAACCAGAATGTTGTTAAGGATATTGTTACAAACATCGGTAAGCACCACTGACCTTTTAGTATGCAACTCTTAAGTCTTTTGTGCCACATTTGCATGCCTGACTCAGTCAACAGCATGCCAAATTCACATTCTGCCGAACGCATAAACCTGCCCAAACCGATCACTAAATCGCCAAATGCCACAGTACAGTGAAAGCGTTTGTTGCAATTCCATTCCTGTTGCTTGATGATGTTTTCTAGAGATATTAAAATCTGCCCTGAATTCAGGGAAAATAGTGACCTTGCATTTGACTATCTGGACTAGAGGCCGGAGAGAGAGCAAAAGATAAGAAAAGCACACAGCCCGAACTCTGCATCATCGACAGTCAATGTGATTGTACCACACATCAGCAAAGCATCATGGGAATGCCAGTTGGAAATGAGAGGGTTTGAGTGCCAAAAGACCACTGATGCTTAGCAACATCCTTGGACTTAATAACATTCTGGTTCTCAATCTAGAAAAGAAACCAACTCATCCTGGAGTCAAATCCAGCTCCCTTGGTTAACCTATTGCAGCATGTTTTCTTTGATATCATTCATCTTTCCCAGCTAACAAAAGTACTTCTGTCAGCTAGGAAAGAATGTAGGGCAGATTTTAATATCTCTAGGAAACAGCATCATTTATGACTGTCGTCACCAGTGGTCATTCCATGTGCATGAAATAGACGTGACAAGACATGCGCAGCTCCAATTTCCCTTCCACTGCTGTATCATTTTTTACAAGTTTGTGATTGGGACTGTCCCTGTATTGCCTAGAATGTGCTCTGGCAGAAGCCACACGCTTATTTGCCTTCCGTCTTGATATGAAACTGGAGAAGTTTTGATTTTGTAATTCAAATTACGGATCCCGGCAGATACCGTCCCCGATGAAGAAACCACACGATGATTGCTTCTAGTCATTTCAAAATTCTGTGGCAGCAAGTATTGCTGTGTGTAACGAGTGTTTTTTTTTTTCTTTTTCTTTCTTTTAGAATTGTGGTAAATGTCCTCAATATGTTGATATAATGACGTCTGCTAGGCAAAGCTATAAAATACTTAGTCTTAATGTAATATCATCTTATCATAATACGTCAATATATATATTCTGGGTAGTATGATTACAGCATACAATATGTAGTGGCATTTGTGTGGTTGTGTGGATCACACGCAACTAGAAAAGAACAGTGTACAAAAGACAAAAGGAGCAGTTATGAAGTGGTGCTCTACAAATTTTGAAACTGATTGTAAAGATAGTGGTATGAAAATATATGTATTTAAGCATGTGTGTACAAAATGCCGACATACAAAAATGGTTTCTGTTCTTTGTTTAAACCTGCCAGATGTAAGAACAGTCAAGTCTATGATGCATGATGCAGTGAAGAGGCCATTGAATGTTGTACATGAACATATTGAAAGGATGTGTCATTCATTATGCAAACACTGAGTATTTCACATCAATATTGTTTTTAACCATTGTAGATGTTTGTATTAAGGTGATTGTTTTCCCCTATGTCTAGTCAGGGTGTATTTTTGCCATGTTATGTGTATTAAGTGCTTGGAAATGTGACGGTAGAGAATATAGCAGTCAGATGGTCATTGGCCCTCAGGAACTGGTGCAACTCTAACGCTCCCTTTGTCCGTCTATAGACAATACGTCTTGTGTCGATGAGAAAGCAGTGCACATTCCCCATACATTAACAACGTCTTCTACCCCCGCTAACACTCGAGACTGTCGCCCGATCGAAGTCTCCGTCTGCACTCTTCCACGAGCGTTGCCTTCTTTCCAGACTACCGTCTCTCTTTCTCCTCTCTCATCATTTGCTGTGTTACGTTTTCATAAAGGCAGAAGTCTGGGAGGAGACTACGTCCTGTTGTATTATTTCTGTGGAAGGCAGGTTTGGCATGATAATGTACTATTGGTTGAATAGTCTTTACTCAAGGCTTGTTGATGAATTGTTATTACAAATATCACACTGTCACAAGATAAAGGAGAGGACAGCCTGAATGTCAGGCTAGTCAGTCAAGAATAAAGACGCGCTAGCAAAGCAGGTGGTGTTTGCACTCTGGTTCCCAGACTGCAGTATATCTCTGTTACATTTCATGCTGCACAAGCATTAGAATACCCGTATTGAGCGCACACATTTTTTTTTTCTTTCCCTTGTCCCTCCCCCCCCCCACCACATGTGTTGAGGTGAAGCATTCGTGAGATGAGAATCTTCGCTTGATCCCCTCTGGACCTTTAAGCCAGTGATCCGTGCAGACTGCTTATCGACTTACCAAATTATCAATTCGTAAAAGCTTGTTACTGTTCATGGCTGGCCTTACGCGGTGTATGCCAGGTCGCAAAGTCAAAGAGGCATTGTCTATCGCAAGCGGCAGCTCGGGGCAGCATCGTGTCGCTGTTGTGCAGATCTGCGTGACGGTATTGCCATTGCTGTATTTTAAGTCACGAGAACTGCAGAGTTTTTTTTTGCAGTCTAGCAAAGATTTTTTCACCCAACTCTTTTTTCACCCAACTCAAGGAGTACACGAATGCAGAATGATTTTGGTTTTATCAGTGCCCGCAAATTGTGTCGATACTTCTGTTTTGACGCAGGTGTTTCCTTGGTTGTATCAATTTTTCCTTCATCCAACTGATTCTTTCAGTATTTCCTAAACTTAGAATGAAACTGAAGCTACCATGAATCATTATTCTCTTTTTTTAAAATCAGCCATTTATCTGCAAGAGTAATTACAATAATTGTGATATTATTAGTGTTGACATGTATATGTTACTTCAAACATGCTGCTTTTTCACATACTCATGATTATTATGAGATTCACTTTGTATGTAATGCCATAATCAGAGACAGAATCAGAGAGCATACCTGTGTTTCTCAGTTGGTAAGAATTGTGTGGTTTTAAAATGAAATACCATAATCAGAGACAGATTCAGAGAGAATACCTTTAATTCGCATTTGTTAAGAATTGTGTGGTTTTAAAATGGAATATATACCAGGGAGGTACTAGGTGAAGCTAGGCTAGAACCTCCTTGATTGGAATATTATGCACTATTTGTGATGCCCTATACGTTCTACCAATTATGTACTGCACAGTAGATGGTGAATTCACAAAAAGGACAAATTCACCATTACAGAATCTGACTTAAAGTAAGAAATGGAAGTCTAGATACAGTACATACTGAAAGCTTACACTTAATTCTTGGAATAGAGCGTCGTGCAGTTAAGTGAAATCTTTAATAGTCAGATCAGCAAGAATGCTAGAAAGAGAGAAGAAGAAAAAGGAAAAAATGCTGTGACATTTACGTGTTTGTAGTGTATGGATGGGAAATGAATTCATGGAATTAAGAGGCTCTTTAAAGCAAAACAGTTTGGTTCTTAGGTTAAATGCGCATTTTGTACAAGGAAGGCAAGGCAGAAAAAAAAAACAGTGATATTGAGAAAGAGAGAGAGAGAGAAAGGGAGAAGGAAGGCCTTTCACGAATGCTGTAATATATTCGTGCAAGGCTCTCCGTTGGCACGGCGAGGTTGTTTAATAACCAACCTTGGGCTGGTGGGCCGTGTTCGTTAGAAATGCATTGTGAAATCCAGCAGGTCAACAAGGCAAAATTAGGAAGACACAGGCGGGGAATATTGTGCATTTAATTAAGATTTAAAATCCAATATAAGCGCCTTTTTTTCTCTCTCTGTCTCGCTCTTCTTTTTTTTTTTTTGCCTCTCGCTACTGCTGCTGCTGCTGCTGCATTTTTTTTTTGCATCTGCGTCTTTTGATCCTTCTGCACCTATTAAGGGAGCCCGGCAATTAATCAGATTAAGGGGAGAGTCAGTCTATGATGTAAATGAGATTGACGCAAAGAAAGACATTAAAGCTTTTTATCTAGAGGTCAATAGGACCCAAGCATTCCTTTTTCAGGCCTCAGAGTCCAAAATTTAGCATGGTTGAGGAATCTGATGCTGGTAGTCATTATTTTTTTTTCAACGTCGGTTTTCTTCATCCAAAATTATAAGAGAAGATATGATTCCCATTTTGAGCAGTGCTTTGTTTTTGTTGTTTTTGTTGTTGTTGTTGCTGCTGTTGCTGCTGTTCGGGAGGGGTAATTTGTGAACTGTGTTTCAAAAATTTAGCTGGGTATTACCATGGCATGTCCGATACAATGTTTTGAAAATCACACTGCCTGAATGGATTTAGGAAAAGGAATTAAAGTAATTGCATATATGTGAAAGCTACAGGCATATAGTCCTTGAATAAGGAGAGTTTCACAATGTAATATGAAATGAACAAAGTCAGAGGATTGCAAGTAAAATACCTTGTGAAAAATTAAAGGGGTGAAAAGCATTATAAAAGAAAAAAGAATACAAAGAGAAGTATCAGGCAGGGCTAATCAATTCTGTCAAGATTTCCCTGAAGCATTCTAAATTATATTTGTTTCTATTTTTTTTTTCTTTTTGTAAAGTAATGTCGAGAAATTTTGAAGTCAGTTATCTATAATGGGTAATGTGTAATTCGTTGTGCATTTAACCCGCAGGCAGTGCAGCCAATTTGAGCTATTTAATCAACATGCCTGGAGCATGCATTAATATTGAAGGCACTAAGACTTTCTGTTTTCACTTTGAATAAAGAGAGCTATTGCCCATGATGTAATTTGATATCACACCATCTATCTTTGGTGGTGGTTTGGGGAATTTATTAATGGTATATAGACTTGTTTTTTATTCCTTTTTTCTTTGTTTTTACTACGCAAAATATTCTTTTTTTACCTTTGTCTTTTCCATTATGAGATACAGTAAACATTGGGTCAAGTCTATATGATGATTGCAAAATATATAGCCAAAGAAAGGAAAGAGACATTGCCTTGAAAATGATTGAATAAAAAAAACAACAAATCAGTACCTGTAAAGCAATAGAACTGCAATTTGTTGAATGTTTCCATAGTAACTATAGTTACTATAACTATAGTAACTATAGTTTCCATAATTACTATAGTAACTGTCCAGCGAATCATGCAAAAACTATGACTGCCTTCTCATGCATACCAGAGTAGATGCATTATTAAATTTCAATTCTGGCCTGCTCAGACCAAATTTCCCAATCTAAACTATTGCCATAGTATATGTTATTATATATGAGTATTCTTTGTGTGTGTGTGTGTGTGTGTGTGTGTGTGTGTGTGTGTTTATGATAAGTATTATGTGTATAATAGACATTAACTTGTGCACACTGTCAGATAATATAAACTTCTGTTGGCATTCCTTGTCAATGACTACAATACAATGAAAAGAAAATGTATGTCATTGATAATTTATACGAATTAGTTCACAAAATTAAGCAAGATGCCTCTGGATCATTATATTTTTTTCCGATTGTTTTTATTTCATTTTGTTTGAAGGATGGATGGGGATGGCAGGGGGTAAGGGTGATGCTATAGGTTTTGTGTATTGTGCCATGGACACTATTTCCAATGCACCTGTTAACATATGTGTCAGTTTCTTGATGCTAAAAGAGACAAGGGTTTCGTTTTTGTAGGGTTTTTGTCTCTCGTGTGTTTGTTTGAGTGTATGTTAGTGGTGTTTTCTTCCCTGTAAACGGGGATTTGAAAGGGCAGGCCAAATTTGTGGTGAAATTCTCTCCCCGTACACGGTTTCCATGTTTGCGGTGCCCGCACCCCGACGAGCAAAATTCAATTTGAGCTCTGGTCGTGTACAAATAGCTACCCTGCGGTTCGTGGCCCAGGGGTTTAAAAAGAAAGAAACAAATATATATTACAGGTGGCTGTTATGGAGTAATTGATGAGTAATTACAATTCTGAAGGAATTCCAGAAAAATGACGTACAGCTTCTCACGATGTAAAGGAAACTTCACAGCCCAGCCATCATATTGTTATTGCATATAGATGTGCTGTCAAAAACCACATTCCTTAGATAGTATTTCTTGATCTTGAATTATGTAATAACTTTGTGGTCAGTTACTGTTACTTCAAGGGATACCATTTACATGTAGATGTATCGTGCTGCAGAACAAAATTTAATTAAAAATGTCAGCAAATTCTTAATTTCTTACCTTGGTTGGCGAGCCAACCACAGGAATATTGTATAAGTTGCTTAATTTTTTTCATGTTTGTTTTTCCTTATAATTTACACAGTGAACAGAATGAAATGTGTTTGTTTGGACATACGTGTTAATGCCATAAATCTTCAGTGAACAGAATGAAATGTGTTTGCTTGGACATACGTGTTAATGCCATAAATCTTCAAAGCAACCCAGAAACCAACACCCCAAACCAAACAAAAGTTGATATAAAAAACCACAAAAAAAGACATAAATATTATGACCTTTTTGAGGATGTTTAGAGGACTTTAAGGAAGTTAAAAGTTTGTGTTGAATAATCCATGTACAGGGAAATGAATGGAGAGTTTTCTTTGGCAGAATGGGTCATGCCAGATATATTGATCTACCTATTGATCCATTGATGCATCCATTTAGCCATCTATCAATCTATCTGTCTATCCATCTATTTACTGCTGACATTTTTGTGGTGTTAAATTATTATTTTTTTGTCAATTCCTACATCCAGAAACTAGCATAAGAATAAAAGCATGATGACATTTTTGCTTGCCGAATATTCCAGTAGTTAATGTCTTGATTCTGTGGAACTAGAAACCAGCAAAACTCATCTTACCCAGCCGAGCCTGAAAAATTACTCATGTGAAAACATGCACTTTTACAGTATTTATCCATCTATCTATCTATCTGTCTGTCCATCTAATTATCCATCTATATATCTGTCTATCTAGTCATCTATCTCCATTATATATCTACATGTATAACTCTTGTCTATCTCCATGTATCCATCTATATATCTGTCCTATCCAATTTTCTCCATCTATTTATCTATTTACCCCCATCCTATCTATCTATCCATCTATTCATCTATCCATCTCTCTGTCTGTATATTTGTCTATCCACCTATCTATCCATCTATGTATCTCTTTTCATCTATCTACCCATCCATCCATCCATCTATCTACTTACCTATCAGACTTTCTACAAAGTATACACAGTATATGCTCATTTTCATGGGGATGTGCATGAATCTCTTAATATCTACATTAGATAGCAAAGCCATAGGCAGTGAGTTGTAAGTAAGTGTTACATTTGATATTTCAGACAGCCAGACTTCTACAAGATTATTGCAATGAATAAAAGGTTGAGTGACCTAGTTATTCAGTCAAGCAGATGCCTCTGTTAAATTCCCCTAAGTAGTCCATCTCATTAATGTAAATCAGTGATCATTTCATTATAGAAATTAGCTTATGAATATTGAATGTATGACTGCATGCATTCTGTCGATGCTCGTTTTTTTTAATATTTTTTTTTTAAATTTTTAATCCAACCACTCTAGTATGTGTGTGTATGGGGGGGGGGGGGGGTGGGATTGTTTGGACAAGTGATATATGTGCAAAATGCCTTCTGCGGGGGAAACCAGAGCCTACTCTTGTTTGTGTGAACAAGTGGGTCCTCGTCACACCAAGAACCATTCTTTGTGTCTTGTGCAGTCACATCCCAGTGGCTAGCACACAGGAAATGTCAAACATGGAGTATACTTGAAGCATGTGGAAAGGTGCATGTGGAAAGTATGCACCTTTAAAGAGGGTCCATAGGTGATGACTCCTCCCTTCTGTTAACTATAGTACAAAATGAGACAAATTTTGCATGGACTTAAAAAGTTTAAAAGTTTGATTCCCCCCCCCCCCCCCCAAAAAAAAAAAGGAGGGGAAAAAAGGAAGAGTCTTACAAGAGAATTTGTTTGAATCCTGCAGGCATGTGGGATAAATTGAAGTTGTCCAATTAATTTTCTTCGATGCGGTTTATGCTGGGTTGTATAGTTTTGCTGCAGTGCCCAGTATGTGAGCTGTAGTGTGCAGCGTGTGTCTAATCAGCCACCACTCTCCTTGTTTGAGGCTCCGTCCATCATCGGCAGATGGTGTTTAAGTTAGTGCCCAAAATTGTTTACGTGGGCGGCGCCAGAACTTGGTGCTAACCAAAGGGTTGTCTTCCTTCTCTATCTCTCTCTCTCACTCTTTTTCCAATGTATATCTCTCATATGACCTCATGAACACACACATGCACACATACACCTTTTTTTTGTGTCAGTGGTATTTATTCAATTCCATTCAAATAATACATAAGGCAGTAATGTAGATTATTATTGCTGTATTAAGTTACAAAATTGCTGAATTTTGATAGTGTGTTGGTCATTTCAGAATTTAACTATGTACCAGTCAATGTGACATGGGTGTGATTTTTTTCCACACTGTAAAGGTTCATCCCTGTAGCCAACTTTCAGTGTAGTCAATATGTATCTCTGAATGAGAAAAGTTTGTGTTGGTTTCTACTGTCATGCATATCTTGATTTTTATTAACTTAGATTTCTTTTTCTCTTGATTAGCCTCTGTCTGCACTTTGCCTGAGAGTTGCCTTTAATTCAGCCTCTACCACTATTTTCTCATTTCCATGGCCTTACAATTAACACTTCTGCTTGGCTTTCTTAGGGATTTTCCAGCATTCACAAACTGGCCGTCAGCAATTTCTCATTGTATTGTGCTTGCCGATAGCCTGTATTTTACTTTTTATTGTTCAGCATTTTTTCCTCTTCTCCTTTTAATGTTCAGTTTTTGCAATTTTTCACTTCCATGTAAAAACTTCAGTGATTCCAATCCTCGATCAATCTTTTCCATTTAATTCTCTGCTCACGCACAGTGACTCAACTATTATACTGCCTGAGGAATATATTATTGTCTGTTGTGCTTTCGTTTTGTGTCTGCCTCCTGCTAACGCTTTAATGAATGAGGGAGAAAAAAAAATAAGACTTAAAGAATGGGCAAAGGGTAGTTCAGAAAAAAGGAAGAAGGAAATCCAATCAACAAGATTGCAAGTAAGATTTTTTTCCCTGCCTTGTTTCTTGTTTCATTCCTTGTCATGAAATCTATAGTGGAATAAGAGCGGGACATTACTGAATCGTCTTGATTAATTAAAGTCACTGGGTGAAGATGAGAGGCAGACCAGGTGACAGTGTCC
Organism: Diadema antillarum; assembly: GCF_040938485.1. Taxonomy (NCBI): domain Eukaryota; kingdom Metazoa; phylum Echinodermata; class Echinoidea; order Diadematoida; family Diadematidae; genus Diadema; species Diadema antillarum. The sequence goes on along the minus strand of NW_027271578.1, from coordinate 137,636 downwards.
GGATGGATTTTTTATGAATTATTTCCTGGCTGGATCTTCTCAGGCTAGAAAGTGTGGGTAATTGAGGTGGGGGTAATGATGATGTAATCATTGCAATTCCCTCCCCCCCCCCCCCCCCCCCCACTCTACCCCATCCCAGCAAAGTTAAGGAGTGGCACTACAGCCATTAAATTTTTGTTTTTCTGTTTTTTGAGCAGTCACTCAAATTGCCAAATTTGATGGTGCGCTATCATAATCGAAAGAGATGGAAATTGTTTTTGACAAGCATGTTAAAAGGCTTTTTGTTTTGTTATTCGCGTGTCTTTTTTTTTTTTTTTTTTGGAAGGCTTTGGCGAGTCATCCTCTGTTGTCATCCTCGACAAGGCAACTTTCCTTCCTTCCTTTTATACCAGAAAATACAAAACACATAAATCAGTCCAGAGAGTGGTATGCTGGAAGTACAATATTTTCCTGGTTTGCGATTCTCTACTTAACAGGGAATAAACTCACATTTACACACAAAATAAAAGCTTATGAGCTTCTTGACTGGACAAGGCCCATTGATGTTGTACTTTGCATAATTACATGTAAAAAAATCCTTGTTTTTGAGAGAAGTCAGGAACCATATTGATTCCCATGAAGATAAACTCAAAATGTAGACTGTTGATATCAGGGGATATAACTGTTGATATCAGGGGAATAAAACTGTGGTGATACATATGATTTAAAATTATACTTCCTTCAACTACCCTGTTCCTCCATACAAAAACATGTTTCTCCTCTGAACAAATTATCACATACATCCAAGGAAAGAAAATATGAATTGTGGCAGTTTACCTCTTGATATTTAGGTGATCCGAGAATCCTCTCGGATCACCTTCTGTATCTGTACTGATTCTTTGTTCTTCTTCTTCTTCTTCTTCTTCTTCTTTCTTTATTTCTGGACAAAAGTTGTGTATCTACGTACTCAAAAAGTACTCAGAGTATCAACTTCAAACTCATACCATATATGTATCATGTCCCAAAGACGACAAATCTAATGTATCATTGTGATTGGTCGATCGTGACGTCACTATGACGTCATTATATGAAAACACATTCTCACTCCTATCTCATTAATGGAATGGAATTTTTCAATGAAATTTACGTCACATATGGTTCAAGTCAAGCGCATTATACTCATATAATCAAAATTCATATTTTCTCTTAAAACGTGCGCGTACGCGCGCGTTGAAATATTTGTATGCTCAAATCGAGCTCAAATTTTTTTTGCACACGTTTCAGACCATTTGGAGCATTTTTTGAAAAATTGAAAAAATTGGACGGACGCGTACGCGCGCGCGCATATACGCACGTACAGCTCATATGCAATAGAAATTTCCACTTTTTTTACACAGATCGGATGCCTGAAATGTCAAGGAATATTTCTACCAAGTTTCAAGTCAATCCCACTCAAAAAGACGTCATACGGGTCCGTCAAAGTTGAAATTCCGCGCGCAGCGTCAATGGCGATATACAGTGCAACAATACCAAAAAACTGCCAATTTTAAATCCGATTTTACTCGTCAGGATGGACGGTGACCTCCCATTTTCTTTACATATTCTGAAAGCTGATGAGTTGTACATGTCATTTCATGGGTTGGCAATGCTGGAAAAATTATTAAAATATATCAAATTTCTTAATAAAGTTAAAAAAGTAAATTTTCAAAATGACGTCATCAAATTTCAAGTTCATTCAAGCATATCTCACTTATTCTTTAGTTGATTTTCGTCCAAATTTCAATATGTTGTAGCTTATTAAATGGTCTTTCAGATATATTATAACAACAATTTGATTGGATGCCGGCATCACCTCGTAAAAAGGGATTTAAAGTAACATTGTTAAATTTGACCAGTTTACGTGTTATCTCTATGGGAGTGCAGTTTTTCTGGAAATGAAAACTGACATGACTACCTTTATCGAGCACTAGCTCACTTATGCTTCGGTGAATTTCTCCCATATTTTAGTATGTTGTAGCTGAGACTTTGGGCTATCGTAAGTGTGCCCTTCGTTTTTTCATACGGAGTCGGCATCATGCCCAAAAACTTGGTTGAAATTAAAGCTTATCTTCCATGTATTTTCATATTCCTTTCTTTCTGCAACTTTCTTTGCAATAACTCAAGAAAAACAAGCTCTATCAGCCCAATATTTTGCACATGTTTAGTTTATGTCACGTACATTATTTCATAAAATAACAACTACTTGATCGGGCACCTTCTTGGGTATGTAAATTAGGGTCAAAGGTCAAAAATGTTTCATCCTGTATCTTGGTGAATACATGTTTTATCTTTCCCATATTTTGCATACGTAAAGACCATGTTACAAGAATCATTTCACAAAATAACCACTTTTTGCTCAGACGCCATCTTGTCTGTGCAAAGTAGGGTCAAAGGTCATATGTACTTCTTTCTTTATCTTCATTATGACGTGTTATCTCTATGGGAGGGAATTTTTCTAGATGTGAAAATTGACATGATTGTCTTTATCGACGACTAGCTCAATTACCCTTCGGTGAATTTCTTCCAGATTTTAGTATGTTGTAGCCAATGTAATACTCTTTAAGTTTGGTTAATCAAAGTTTTAATCGGATGATGTCTTCACCACGTGAAAATGGATATAATGTAGCCTTGTCAAATTTAACCAGTTTACGTGTTATCTCTATGGGAGGGAATTTTTCTGGAAATAAAAATTGACATGACGGTCTTTATCGAGCACTACCTCACTTACTCTTCTGAAAATTTCTCCCAGATTTTAATATGTTGTAGCTGAGACTTTGGGCTATCATCAGTGATTCTCTATTTTTTCATACGACGCCGAAATCACGTCAAAAAACTTGGTTGACATCAAACTTATCTTCGATGTATTGAGATATTTCTTTCTCTCTGCAACTTTCTTTGCAATAACTCAAGAAAAACAGCCCCTATCATCTTCATATTTTGCACATGTTTAGTTTATGTCACGTACATTATTTCATAAAATAACAACTACTTGATCAGACACCATCTTGGGTATGTAAATTAGGGTCAAAGGTCATAAATGTTTTAACCTGTATCTTGGTGAATACATGTCCTATCTTTCCCATATTTTGCACACGCAAAGGCCATGTTACAAGAATCATTTCACAAAATAACCACTTTTTGCTCAGATGCCATCTTGGCTGTGCAAAGTTGGGTCAATGGTCAAATATACTTCATTCTGTATCTTCGTTATAGTGTATACCGAATTTGGTAACAAAGATAGCAGACCTGACTCTCTTTTCTAAATGAGAATCCAAATATCACACGTCCAATGTCTCTAAACACAGATGAAACCTATATGGTCATGCCTATTGCGATCAGGACTCGAATCATTGATTAAAAAAAAAATCGGATCACCTAATTTGTCAGTCTTGACAAATTCCAAGTCTAGTTTCATATAGTTTCTTCACATATATTTTCCAAATAAAGAAGGTTTTGCAGAGACCTAACTTTGCCAAATCGGATTTAAAATACGCCACATTACAGGAAACTTTATGGACATCAGGAACGTGGGATAGACATGGCATTATTAATCTCATCAGTGCTCTGAGAACAATTTGAGCCCGGTTGCTCATAGCAGCAACATGAGATAATACTTGCAATATGCAGTCCCAGATAGGCATAGATTCCATGGTAGACATTGCACACCTGTGGCATGATATACAGCAAATTTGTTTTTTTTTAATCGAAAATTTTTGTTTTGTATTTTGCTGATTTTTTTCTCAAACATGTATGAGACTTTGCATTTATTTACAATCATGCAGAAAAAACTGAGTTGTCTAGGAAAGCTGCACAATGCCAAATATGTACTTGAGAGCTCACTCTCAAATATTGATTGTACGATATCTGCGTCGTAAGGGCGGCATTGGAGGTATCAAGATTAAAGTGATGATGTAGCGGCCAATCTAATCTGACTCTCACTAGACTCGTTAGTCGTCCCTCTGCTGTCTCCATCCCCTCATTATGACTTGATGACTTTCAAGGAGTCATTGGAATGCAAATGACCAAACAACGCACAATCTATGGATGTTCCATCAGATCTACAATCAGTCCACTTTGTAGACTTGTCACCGACTAAAATGAGAACAGTCAACTGCTGTGCTGGAACAAGCGTTACAAATTCTGCACTTGGTACTGTTCATGTCTGAGGTCTGTTAAAATCTATCTGTCCAGTCTGCCAATGCCATGCACAGATTGTTTTATTTCATAAATCAAAACCAAGCTTTGACATTACGGTCATCACATTCTTGATAAAGGGCCGTATACTTTGGCCCACTTGCTTGACCCTTAGACCTTGACCCACTCGTATGGATGTCCTCTTTTTAATGAAATCACTGCACCACATGGGAGGCCCTTGCATACATGTGTGCATGTATGAGATGCAAGTATTTGTGAACATATGTATGTTTTTTCTTTGCCTGCTTCAGAAATATTTCTGTATCATACTACTGTGAGATAATTTCCACAAATGCACTGTAATCAATTTACCTATTAAAAAAAAAAATCACATGCAAAATAGTATGACTCCTTTGAGTAGGGGTAGACATTGCTAGAAATATTAATGTGCAAAATGATTCACTCCGATGAATCACAGTGGTAACATTCATCATAACATATTCAGATCAGTGGGTGTATTTATAATGTATAGCTTGTTGCCGTGGTAGTTATCTAGAGATTGTGCCTGCATCTTCTCTGCAGCATTTTTTTTTTCTAATATGGTATCTCAAAGAGAAAATGAGATGCAGTACACAAGAAAATCAACGAAACAACAAGAAATTAGCAGTGATGTCATTACAGAGCTCTTTCCAAATCCCTGCTGATATACGGTGCTAGATTTATCGCCTTATGCACTGGTCAGTAAATCTTGCATTAGTTAAAAGACAAGTCCACCTTCATATACATATATGGATTGAGTGAATGCAGCAATATTAGTAGAACACATTAGTGAAAGTTTGGGGAAAATCGGACAACACGTTTAAAAGTTATAATTTTTTTAAAGTATCTGCGCAGTTACTGCTTGATGAGAAGACTACCACAGTGTATGATGTCACATGCGTACAACGATATAAGGAAAATATAAAGAGAATTTCACAAAATGTTACTTTTTGAAAAAAAAGTGCGCATTTCCTCGACTCGTCACTGACGTACGTTAAGGGTAATATTAGTTCCCTTGCCTCCTGAAAAAGACAAGTCAAGTGTTCTTTTATTATGCAAGAAGAGTAAAAATACCATGAATTTTCTTCATATTTTCTTTATCAGATCGTTGTACACATGTGACATCACAAGCTGTAGGAGTCTTCTCATCCAGCAGTGACCAAGCAGAAACTTCAAGCATTCATAACTTTTAAACCGATTGTCCGATTTTCCTCAAACTCTCACTGTTATGTTCTATTAATATTGCTGTATTCACTCAATCCACATGTCTTTGAAGGTGAACTTGTCCTTTAAGTAGAGAGGGTCCAGTTGTTTACCAAGCTTGATGCAGTATCGGAGACGTACCTACATTATAACTCTGCCATTAATTCAGACACTCTTGCTTATACACATTATCAAGGAGACGATCAGAGAGGCTTAATAGGAATTGTCAGGAAATTTTCAAGGGCATGATGCTTTAACACTACCTTCAAACATGCTCAGGTAAAAAAGGAAATGATGTTAGCAGAAATGGAAGGAGATCATGTCCCTTGTACTATGAATTTAACTCATCATCCTCTGCTGTGGACCTTTAAAGGCATTATCTACCAATTGCAGATGAAACATAAACTCAGCTTTAGTGCTTCAAAATAGTTCTAAAATGTGAGTTAGGGATAGAAACAACCAATATAAAAATCTGAATCAGTATGATCATTTTTAAGTATTCTTTAATATATACAAATGTGAACAGTAGCTATAATAAAAATGTTTCTAGACTAAATTATAGACTAAAGTTACGGTTTAGTAGGCAAATTAGTGATATCTCCTTATATTTAAGGCTTTATTACAAAATTTTTAATATGGTAGGATGTTTTGTGATATAACTGACCAACACATATGCATCAAATGTGATATCTGGACAGCAGTTTTGTAAATCACTGCTCCCAATGGTGAACAGTACATGTACCTTTAAGCTCTGTGATTATCCTAGAAATGACCTGATCTTTGTCACTTAGAAATATTTGCAATTAAGTCAAACTTGGTTGTGGGGGAGAGCATTGTTGAAAGACAAAATACCTCAGTCAGTTGTGGGACGAAAGAACTAGCAATGGTTCCATCAATATATGCCCACTGGTGGCGGTCATTTGATATCTACTGAAGACGTTGCAGTGTTTACAACGCTCCCAACGAACTGCCCTGTGGGACGAGGTAGGAGTAAGATTTATTGCAGATTTGGGCATCAACAAACTTGGCAGTGGAGTTTGATTGTGGTCCGCGGCTCTGTGGTAGGTGGGGGGGGGGGTAATTTTAGGGGATTAAAGGTTAGATAGAAAGAGGTAGGGAGTAAAGTGGATAAGCTATATATACAGCTGTTGTATATGTATTATATATATAGTATTATGTATATTATATGTATACATTGTGTATCCCTATGCAAACTATGATATTCCATACTTTGACAATTGATACCAACCCATTTTTCATTGGAATTAGTTCATGTTCATTAAAATACTGAGATGAAGAGATTTTGAGGTGGTGCACTGCAAAAACAGTGGTGTTAGATTTAACACCACTGGTGTTGAATCTAACACCGGCCGAACTTCAATAAAGGACCACACCATCTGGTGTTAAAGTAACACCGTCTCTGGTGTTAAAATATCCAACACCCATGGGTGTTAAAGGGTGTAAAAATATACCAACACCAGCCTCGGTGTTTTTTCAACACTTAAGAGAGTGTTAAGAAGTTGACACCATAATGGTGTTCATTTGACATCCCAACACCAGTTATGGTGTAAGTTCAACACCCGTGGTGTTAAAATATACCAACACCAGCTTTGGTGTTGCTTAGATTATTGATAAGTTGACACCACTTTGGTGTTCTTTTGACACCCTTTAACACCAATGACGGTGTAACTTCAACACTATTTGTTGTTAGAATCTATACCCCAACACCTGTCATGGTGTTATTCTAACACTTCAAAGTGTTATAAGTTTGCATTATTTGGTGTTTATTTGACACCACAGAAGTGTTGATTCAACGCTTCAGAGTGAGAAATAAATTCCAAGTGATGCCAACTTATTAACAATTTGAAGTGTCGATACCTCGACATCATTTCACACTCTCCACATTCAATCGCACAAAATAACACAGTAATGTAAGTAGGTGAAAGACAGTCACGTGCTACTAGGTTGATCAAAATATTTAATAAATTCTGTCTGTCACAACAAAACACAATAATTCTATTACATGTAATGAAAGCATCATCTCTACAATATAAGAATCAAAATGGAATACCGTTGACCCTGTCAGTTGGTTCTTTGATTATCTATGCAAATGAGGTACATTATGGCTATTGTAGGCTAAAATATCAAATTTAAATACTCACTCTGAATACCTTTGGCCTTCTTGGCACTATCAAGTTGAATTTTCAAATGAAATTGATACTAGTATTATATCTTCTTGGGTCTATCATTCAAATGTTCAAATTGAATTACCTACTCAGCTGTATAATTCAAATATTCAACATAGATCATCCAGTCTGGTTGTAAAATGTTAACATAAAAAAAAATATACTCTTTCTTTTGATCAATGCTATTGCAAGTGATGATACAAGCATGTGAAATTCGGATCATTTAAATAGTCAAATGACACACATAAGGCCTTCTTGGGCCAATATTTTCAACTCGAACTGGATGTAATTGATACCCCCACCTAAAACTTAGAGAGTTAGCTCAATTCATGATATTCTTGTATGCCTTTTGTTGAAAAAAAAAGTACAATGTAACAAAAGTTGTTACCATAGCAAGATTACTCAACAGTGAGATCAGTGTGCGACTCATTTTATGATTACACTGGTTACATGAGCGAAACCTCAAGTCAAATGCTAGAAAACTGAGGGAGCTCACCCAATTCACAGTATTTTTTGTTTGATTTTCATTTTAAAAGATGGTTGCCATTACATTAGCACTCTGTTCAATATTTCAGGCCAGATGCTCAGAAACTGAGGGAGATTGCATAATCAACTGTTGTGTAAGTTTTTAATTTGAAAATGTCACTGCCATGATAACTTTCTTTGACCGATACAAAAGATGACATTTGCACATTAGCGCACTACAGTGGTCACGTGCCAAATTTCAAGTCAAATGCCTAAAACATGAGGGAGTTATGAGTCAATCACAATATCTTCGATTGCTTTGTATTAAAAAAAAAAATAAGTTAGCATGGCAACGCATTGTTTAACATTGACGAGAAAAGTGTTTTGCACATCTAGAATTTATCTTGTCACAATATATAGGTGTCATATCTCAAGGTTATTGCTAAAAATTGAGAGAGTAAGCTCAATCCACTTGTAGTTTATACGATTCTCATTACAAAATACCATTAACTTGACAACATACTATTTGACAATGACGAAAAATAAAATTTGCACAGGTACATAATACAGTGGTCACATGTGCCAAATTTAAAGTCAAATGCTCAAAATCTGAGGAAGTTAGCTGAATCCACATCGTACTTGTGGATGATTTGTATGAAGATGCTGTTGCCATGGAAACGGATTTATGACCCCCACAAAAAGTGTCTTGCATGATAACATATTATCATAGTGACCATATGTATCAAATTCAAATCTAAATGCTACAAAAAAAAAAAGAAACTAAGAGAGCAGCGTGATCCACACAATTTTGTATGATTTGTTTAAAAACTGCAATTGCCATGGCAACAGATTTCTGGACAATCGAATTTCAACAGAATTGATTTAAAACTGAGTAGCTTGATCCACATTCTGTATTTGTAATCTTTATGAAAATTTGATGTTACCATGGTAATGCATTACTCCATACAGACACATGTAAACTAGGACATGTAAAAATTACAAGGTCGTTGTTCAATGTCCCCTGGACTAAAGGTAATCACCTCCTCATCAAAAACTGTCATCGACTAATGGAGAGTACTGCTTCATCAACTGTATACAACTTGTATCATCAGTCTCTATCTCGGTTCCTCCATAGAACTGGACTTGGAGTATCTTCACAGTTTCATTGTCACAATGATGATTCTTCAAGTGTCTTCTAAAACCATTGAACGAATCAAATTATGTCCATACACAGGCCCCCTGGGCGCAATTTATTGTTTGTCCATCACTCAGTCCATGTTCGTATGGCAAACAGTGAAAAAAAAGCAGTTTCAGTGGGAACTCCTAAAGAATGCATCACTTCATTATCTATTTGAAAGTTTAGATCTCGGTTCACGAACTCGGGGTAATTCCAAATGTCCAAGGGTGATGAGAGGTTTTGCATACCGTAGACAAAACACATATTTAATGTGCTTTGAACAGTGTGTCGAAGGCACTCTGAATGATATCACCAGGGCAGGGTAGTACCAAGTGGTCAACAATGAAGTAATATTGGTACACATGTATGTTATCCTTCTGACGTCCTCTGTCAAGCAAGCTGCATCTTCTGATCTTCAAGCAAGCAAGCTGCATCAAGAGCTGCATCTTCTTCTGCTTTCCCTCTTCAAGTGGTGATCAAAACTAGCATCAGGCTGAAAATGTAAGGAAACAATGAAAAACAAACAGACGTTGTATGAATCTATTACAAATAAAATCTAGACAAATTTGACTGTGACCTTTATTTCGATTCCATAATGCAATTTGATAGACTCAGTCATACATAGGCTTAACACGTTTTATTCACATTTATGATTATTTTAACAGATTTCAAGCTATCACACACACGGAGGGATGGACTACTCAAAACCATAACAATTCAGGCACCACTTCTTGGCAGAGGATAATAAATGGATCTTATTCCATTTTACTTAAAGATCACTATAATTTCACAATTAAAACTCACTTATACATGTACCTATTTTTTCTTAAAGAAGCTTTGAAATTTATCACTTTTCTCTTATTCGTGACTGATCAAAAAGCAACTTCAAAATTTCAGCCTACATATGGGGAAGACAATCTGTAAAGTTTAAGGATCGACTTTAAAGCATTCACGAGTAAAGTTCTCGTCGACATCAGGACATAACCCTGACAAAGGCAAGTGCGCAAAAATATTCACAACATCCAAAAAAAAAAAGTTAACCTGTGAAACATTGAAAAGCAAGTGATCTTAATAAATTACATAGTCCAACAACACAAAAAAACCCAGAAAATTTCCCTTGACCTCAATTTCTTTTCTAATACAAAAACAGATCATAGAAAGTAGAAAATGCAAAATCAATTAAACTCGTAAAAATCAATTTCATTTTCAGAATACCAAAGTACTGTGAGTTCTAATAGCCTGTCCAAAATGACTCATAAAGGCTTGTTCAGATATGATGAGTCAAACTCCGGCAACATTTTAGTGCACAAATCAATGCGATATGAGATGGTAAAAAACAAACAAATAAACAGATCAAAATGCAACAAAACAAAACAAAAACACTGAGGCAAGAGGAATATATTTTGCCACACAGTGGCAAGAAGTTATGGTGCAATCAAGCTCAAAAGTAAGTGAAGATACAATGTCATGAGTTTATCTCTATCTTATTTTTTTTTTTTTAAGTCATGTGCATTCATTAACATAATGAAAGTGACGAGGTTCGGCGCACCGTATCTGAACACTAAAAACGTCAGGGGGTTTGTCGCATCATATATGAACAAACCTTATAATCATGTAGACTTACCTTTTGAAATCGGATAAGGTAGTCTATAGCCAAAGCCACAGCAATCTTGCACAATCCTTGCGCCCTGGTTCACAGGTGGAAGCAGATAGAGTACAAGAAGGATTTGCAGGTTACTTACATTCTATGCTGTGTTGTAAGAAATGCATGTTATATACAATATATTCTACGACTCATTAACAAAGTATCCAGGTATCAACAGAAATTATCAGTGAATTGCACTGCATAATCAGGGAGCATTAAGTAAAAAATATGATCCTTCATGTAGGATGAACCCATGGGTTGTTGTGTGACTTCTTTAAAAAAAAACAAGAAAAAAAACCTCTTCTTTATTTCATCAGCATCTCCAAAATAACAAAATTACATTACATATTGATTTGTGACTGTGAACTTTTATATTACAATTGAGTTTGGTGAAATCCATTCATCTGCCTTTGAAAAATCAAAGTCACAAGATATTTCCTGCATTTTTTTTTTTCATAATGAAGGGCTCCTGACCCTTGATTATTGACCTCATGACCCTTATCGACTCCAGGGAAACGTTTGATAAAATGTATTGTCAGATGCAAAGATTTCAGCTACTTATAACAGTTGTCACCAATGACAAATTTTGTGGAACGCCCCCTGGATTTACATAGCCTTACCAAGTTTCATTCACAGATGATTGTTTTCAACTTGCGGCATAATACACAAGAAACGATATTGGATGGATAGACATCTAGAACACAAAAAAGGGGCTTTCAAAACCTATAGTATTGGGCATACCCTGACTGCTACCAGGTCTGGTGGTACACTATTTGATGATTGCTCCAAGTCTCATGAATCCACATCAGTTTTCCGCATGTGTTCTCCCAGCAAACTCAACAGCTTGACTGTATTTTCTGAAGGCTTTCCTCTTGCTAGCTTGACAAGACCTTCCACCAAAAACTGGCCACTGCTCAAAAAAGCTTGGCATCGTTGCCTGGGAGAAGGAGTGAGAAGTACTGTTCAACCTGCAAGTGTAAGGACCATGAACATACATAATTATCAAGTGGCTACAAGTCCACAAACTGTCAAACTGGTGCGCAAGGTGTGATGCACTGGCTTAGGATTCAAAGTACTGAACATCCACATAACTGCACTAGTGTATTCACTGTATACAAGTGCATGAAACAGATTTATCTTGTGTGCATGAAAGATTTGATCAGAACTGCAGAAAACAAAGGGTTTTGTTCAGGTGGCTTCAGATTAATTCAGTCGGTGATTCTATCATATATACCTACTTGAGATATGCTCATAATTTCAAGTTCGTTTTAATTAGCCACGGGGGGGGGGGGGGGGGGGGGGGTGGGGGCAATAATATCCTGCTTCCAGGTATTCATCATCTTTATGCAGTGTACATTTATGCAAATATTATTTGAGGAGAAATGGAAAAATCAAATGCCATTTTGCAATTGATCTACTCTCATTTTCAAGGTTTTTTAGATAGATAATAAAAGTTCTTTTTGCAATTCTGTCATTTTCAAGATTCTCAAGTGCACTATTGCCAATATCATTAAGTGTGGCAATTTATATGGGGAAGAGGCATATTCCAGAAGGGATTTTTTTTTTGTCAAGAGATTATTTCAACAAATACTACCATCAAAGTAGACGTATATTCCCTCACCTGAATCATGAAAAAAGCAATGATACATGTAAGTATTCCATTTTGACTCATTTGTGAAATTTAGGATCAGTTCTCAGACAGAGAACAACTGCCAGTTATTAATATGGGCTGTGATTCTGTTTCTCGCTACCCTTGAACTCGCACCTTACAATTAGATCTAGAGTCTAGAGTCTTAACATGGACTCGGTGGAAATACCGGTTTTACATGCATGTGACGTCATCAACTTTATAAGAGCATATTCTTATATAATGTAAATTTGTAAGCGGTTAGCAAACTCATAAATAGTAGTACTCATATTAAAAACTAGTTAGTAGATTCTAACGTAAGATCCACGCGCAAACACTAGCGTCCTATATAGGCCCCTACGTTCCTACGTGTACACTGTAGTGTACTGAAAACATCACGTAACCTGTTGTGATAAACAAAAATCGGGTCGGGAGAACCCCCCACCCAGCCCCTTTAATCGGGTATTTACGCTCTTTTTAGAGCGATATTTGCTACTAGTACCTAGTACTAATTTAAACCTAACAGTTTGGACCTAGAACAGTTACAGTAGGCCCTACAAAAAATATAGTAGGCCTAGGGGCCTACCAGTATACCTACGAACATACCGTACAAACCTACGAACATGTACACACAAACATTGTTCGAACTTCGTCTTCGTGCACATCAGTAGCGGGTAATGATTTGCGCGCTAACAAAGATTCGCACCAGAGCCTCAGAGGTAAGAAAACTACATCAATAACAATACAAAATGCCACGGAACCTTTTATATTTAAAATTTGATGATGTTTTTAAAATGCAATTATTGGACAAAGGAACCCTCAGCGAAATTCGGACTCAATGCACCGCATGCAGCGCGTTGGTGTTATGGCCTATTATGTATGGCAAACACTATAGGCTACATGTACTTAGTATGCTGCGCTACATAGTATACTATAGTACATTGTATTACGTGCGTGCAAAGACAAAGTTGTCTATAATATGCGATGAAATCCGTGAAAATCATGCACATCGTTTATGATAGAAAATAACTGGTACAGGAAATAATTACCTTAAAAGATACTTATCCCCGCTGACAGACTTAGCAAAGTCACCATCATAGATTCAATGTCATTTTTAGCCCCAGACGACATCGAAAACCTGACTATCGCGATGACAGACGTTGACGACTCCGCGCCACAGCAACAAATTTCAGGCATTGGCATGTGTAACCAATGAGATCATCGGACTGTGAACACGTGACTTCTCTGGTGGACAACTAACACCGATACGGTGTTATTAGTGAAAACCCCCTTTTCATGACAAAACTATAACACCACTTGGGTGTCATTTTAACACCAAGAATCTAACACCCAATGAATGAGAGAATGTTGGTGTTAAATTAACACCGAAGGGTGTCAAATTGTGTCAATTTAACACCAAATTTAACACCCACAGTTTGACACCCGGTTGGTGTTACACTTTTAACACCGCATTTTTTGCAGTGTGGTATTGCTTTGTCATGCATTGAGCATCATCTGTGATGAATTTTGTCCATTATTTCAATTAACAAATTATACGTATGGCGGTATTGTGTAGTAGGTCTCCCATTTAGATTATATACCAAGCAGGGATAGTCTCTTTTCCAGGCTGATAGATTAGTTGCAACTATTTTTTTTTTGGGGGGGGGGGGGTGGGGGGGGAGGTGGAGGGGGTGGGGGATAAGGGGAGGGGGGAGCAGGAGAGAGTGCAATCACCAATCTGTGCTTAGCCAGACAAACTGAATCTGTTTAATGGCTGTTTTCCACCTGCCATCTAAAAAGCCAAGCATTCGGGTGACGGTGCATCGAGAAAGGCTAATAACCACCGGTCAATGCCTGGACACACGGTCAGCGAGGTAACACCAGAGAGAATCGTTCAGCCCGCTGTCAGTTTGTGATGAGGGGCACGTCCTATGAATTATTTCCTCATTCTTTCAAATGTCGAGTGTGTCACTGCCTTTGTGTTCGGCCATTCACAGCGAACTGCAGGGAAGCCCTAACGACTCACATAATGCTGGCCTCCATCCAATCAAAACCATCCCCCCTTGACAGAAGGTCATACGTGTCCTTGCTTTGGGGGGGGGGGGGAAAGGGGGTGGTGGAGGGGGTACAAGTCACATCATTCCAATTATTGTTTGGCAAACACCCATTCATAGAGAATTTTGTGAAATAATTTTTAATCAATTTTGTTAGATATTTAATCAAAGGAATTATAAGTGATATCTTTTTTTTCCCTGGAATTGCATTATCTCTCCCCTTTGATAAAAGGAACAAGACAAGGTATCCAGAATATCACCCTACCTTCCCTCCCCCACCCCCCCCCAAAAAAAAAAATCCCTCAAAGGTACCAATATGCATATTTATGTACATGTCTGGAATTGCAAACTACTAATGCATGACAAATGATATCCATTTCAAGCCAGTTGTTATTACATGAGCACAGCTGTTTGAAGTCAAACATGTGCCCAAATTTGCCTGAAAGGACCAATAGCAAAGAACACTTACAGGAAGCGATAGAGGAAAATGTTTTAGAAATCACAAGAATCATTTAACTTCTGAAGTCCCAAACCACAGTTCTGTGGTTTTATGATATCTTTTATGAGTGTAACTGTTTCTAAAGGTATAGATTACAGTATCATCTTTCATGTGAACACTTTTTTGTTCATGCATTTTATTTGTTCCTAATTCAGAATTTTTACTAGCATCTTGATTGCTAAATTCATGACTGACTATCAAATCAACGACACATTTTAGAAGATCTAGTTCCTGTTTCTCTCTTACATTGGCACATTTTAATTAATGTTATTTTGTGCAGACTGAATTACCTTAATCAGTTGCATGTAATCTTTGTCCAAGATATGCCATGCAGTAAAATTTATGAGTAGCCAAAGTTCCTACAGAGTTCCCCCAGAACCAGGTGTTAGACCAGATGCCTGGCTATAGTTAGTGGAGGACCCTCTGTTTAGACCAGTAATACCACTGAAGAGGCTACCGTCATCACTGGGCACACAAACATTAATAATTACACACATATGAGCATTGCACTCCAAGTGCAAGTACATGTATAATGTAGCACACTGCAGGTCTATCAAGAGCTGATAAAATTTCTATATCTCTCTCAATGAACAATTAAAGAGAAGTTGAGAGTGATCTTGATGGCTTTGTTCCGCTGCCTCTGAGATACGATCCTTGCTCGTGAAGTATCTGGTTCCTGTAGGCAAGCGGTACAGATGGGTAAGATTGCCCTAATGGCGAAAGTTAGAACAGCATGAAACTAGAATTAGGACAAAACAAAGAGTATGTGTCTTGTGAGCTTTCTAATTATTATTATTATTATTATTTTTTTTTTTTGGTAACACGACTGCAAGATGTAAATGTTGGCCATTTTGATACAGGTTTATTATGATTGCAGTAAATGTCTTACCTTTTTTTTTTTTTCCTGTCTCGAAACCTACTCCAACATTTCATTTATACAGATGTTGGGTTCCACCACTGATCTTGACAATATTAGCGTTTCCTTCCTCATTATAGCTACTGTATGCACTTTGTACATGGGCAAACCTTGCAAGTGGGAAACTGAGAGTTAGAAATTGATTGAACAATAAAATCCTTTAAGTGTCCTGAGTAGTAGTAGTAGCAACACAGCAAATTAATACACATCTTGTAAACCGTGCTATGTTCTGGTTTCATTGGGGGGAGCCAGAACTGCACTCAACCTCATACACTTCCGAAATTCCAATCACCAACTTGCATCTACAATTCCACGTGTGTACACAGCATGTGGCGGCCGTTGATGTCTCTTTATGCACTCATCCCTCTTGATATCAACTTTAAGTCTATTTACTTTTTGAGCTGCTCCAAGGCTACCATAGCCAGAGAGAGAGAGAAAGAGAGAGAGAGACAAATCATATATACCACTATGTTTGCAACCTCCACTTGAACTTAGTATGACACCAAAGAACATGACATGTGGAGATATGATAATCATATTGCATATACCCCTCTCCCTCTCTATCTCTTCCTCTCTCACTCTCTCTCTTGCTCTCTCATGCTCTGTCTCTCTCATACTCTCTCCGTTTTCTTGCTTTTGTTTTCTGGGATCAGTTTCTACTTATTGTAAAACTTGAAATTTTCGTGTGTATGAAGTTTCGTAAGGAGCCAAGATTCTTGAAAGTAAAGTGCATGTGAAAGTTTTTGTCTTAACAATGCATTGAGTGCCAGTGCAATGCGCAAAAGTTTCTTACCACAAAAAAGGCCACTGGCTTCAATTTGCAGAATCTTCATGCCCCAAATATTCCTGTTTGCAGCATTTGTGTCTTTGATAGTGCTTTTTGGTTTGTTTTGTTTTGTGCTATGTGGTTTTGTTTTGTTTTGTTTTGTTTTTCTGGCTCAGCTGACATTGTTTTTGGAATATAATAAATGCTGAATTGGGATGATGGTGGCGATTATGTTTTTGACAATGGTGTAAAAGTGATTGTGCAAGTATAGTGTAGTTGTACCCCAGCATTTTTAGTTGTAGCAGAAACATTAGCAGTATACAATGTATATTAAAAGGGATTGTATAGTTTTGGTTGAGATGAGGATTCAGGTTTTTTTAAAGATAATTATAAACCACTAAGAGGAATTAATAAAAAGAGTTTTGAAATGGCTGAGATATCCAAAAACAAGCTTTTTATATATTGATTACAGTTTATGTCACTATAATGATGACTTTAATGGGATTCATGTAATGCCGCACAGATGCTTAAAGCAGAAGTAATGTAGTATTCAGTACTATAGTATAATATCCCATGAACAAATTCCTGGGTTCTAAGTTGTTGGCACTATCAACTCTTGCTTGCATGATTCTGATGTACAGTGAACATTGTTCGTGGGAACATTTGCAGCTGTGAAAGTTACCATGCCTGGCACTCAATGGGCAGGAAAATGAAGAAGATGTACATTATATATATATATATATATATATATATATATATATATATATATATATATATATATATTACATACATACATATACATATAATATATATTGAAACAAAGAAAGGCAAAACTGACCAGAAACAAATAATAGATAGTGAAACCTTTGAGCAAAGAAAATGAGTTTTCATTGGGATGAAAACCCATTTTCTTTGCTCAAAGTTTTCACTAGATATAAATATATATATATATATATATATATATATATATATATATATATATATATATATATATATATAATATATATATATATATATGTGATTTATTCATGTGTATATATGTATTTTGTTTTTCAGTGCCTAAAATGCCCCATAGTACTCTATGGCCCGAATTCATGAAGGTGGTTTAAACTGAGACCATTGTACAAAATTTGTACCATGGTCTAAAATTAGCATGAAATAGGCATACCTTTGACGTGCGTGTGTCAATGCACATTTGCTACTGGACGTCTGTTGGTGTACGCAATCTGTCAATCCAATTTACACTGAAGAAATTTGCTTTTATAAACCATGGTTTAAACCGTAGTTTCAATTGTACCGCCTTCGTGAATTTGGACCCAAGTGTCATAAATATAAAATCCGTATCATCTGAAAGAAGTGAAGCAGAGTTAAGTCATAATTCAAGGTTTCAAATACTCCATTATGGATTTGAGTGCAGTCAATGAATATGATATCATACCATGGACGCCAAATAGGCTTTGTGTTATTGTGGTGGAGTCAGCTGGACACCAGAAAGTCATGAAATAATGAAGAGTTGTGGTTGATGTGAGTCATTGCCACAGAAGATAATGATGTTATCGACAAAAATAAGTGTTCCCTGCAGCAAAATTTCTAGCTTGATAAGATTACGGACGAGAGAACATACATTATTGACCATGTATCACACACACACACACACACACACACACACCATCTTTCGGAGTTGGCAATGCATTGCTATCCTGCAGTAAAGGCGTAACTTAACCATCACAAAGACAAAATTCACATCTAAATATGTGCATGAGTGAAACACAGTGAAGTTGCAATGACAACCCCACAGTCCCACTGACCTTTAACTGTGACCTTTTTTTGATGGCGTTGTCAGATTGCATTATTATCATTAATATACTTCTTTCACGTTTACAGTTACATAGAGTAAATTTTGCATCATAATGAAGGTAGAGGTCACAAGTTGAGTTTCACTCATTGTCGAGACATCATTTGATTCCTCAAAGTTTGGCAGTAGCACTATTTGTAGTGATATAGATCAAGGCCGCGGATATAGGAGCAGCAATATAATAATGCAACATTGATTGTGATGTAAGCAGGAAGTAGCCTCCACTCAAACCTTCTTTGTAATCATATGTTCCATCTTTTGTTGTCAGTGCGTAAGATATGAGATTTGAAACTAACATGCTACACTGTACTGACATACATATCCCATGATATTCTGAAGATTTACTGAAGTAAATGTTATGATATTTAATGTCCCTTTGAATTATGTGATTTTTTTTTTTTTTTTTGGGGGGGTGGATATCTATCTATAGATTAAATCTTTAGATAGTCCAGGGCACATGGCTCGAACGTTCCAGGTTGCTAGTCGAAGAGCTGGAGTCTTCATTTTCATTTCTTTACTTCTCTTTTCCTATCTTGCTTATTGGAATGAGCTTCTACCTGATAACTGCTACTTCTCACATTATGTCAATGTCTTGCGACATTGCTGGAGTGTCTTCTCCACAGTGCTACGAGCTTGGGCTGATGGGATATGGAGAACTCGTGCTGCCAATACGTCAAGTTCCCCTCTGTAGATATATGCCTCTTGAGATATGGCATGTTGGAATGAAGCTCTTGTTTGAACAAGATCATTCATAAAAAATTATGAGACCTTCACCTAATACACCATCTTTCCATCATATTCAACAAGAGATAAACTCAAATTTGAGTGTCAACTCATTTTACTCTTTTTTACACCTTTGATCTCTTATGTATTTATTCTTTGTTATGTTATTTTTCAGATGGTAGTCTCATGGAATGAAATGCATATTACACACTGTATATAGTTTTGATATTTTAAATTAGTCTTAGATCCAGGCTGTTTACCCAATATATCTATGCTTCACGTATTTTCCCTGTCAAGTCAAGGCAGTAATGAATCTCCAAAGAGATTTCAAAGGCCCAATCAATCACCCAATATATACGTCGTGTTGGCTGGAAAGAGAAAGCAAAGTGTGCTTTCAGAGAGAGAAATCTATCCTCTCGGCAACTTGGCATCGTTTGTCGGCAAACAATAGCGCCCGGAGTTGTGCCCGTGTTTTAGGGATACTGCTCTCCATTGCTAAGTTGTTTTCTTTTCTGGAAGCTGGAACCAGCAGATTCTAATTGAGTACAGTAAGTGAGTAAGGGAGAACAAATTTGCTGAGATTGTTTTTTTATTGCTATTTCTTTGACATTTCTTATTCCATTAAGCATCCCAAGTCAAGCGTGTTCTTAATCCTTGCCATTTTTCAATTCTCTCCACGTCGCTGCCAAGGAGCCAGGGACATGATTGAAACTGGCAATGAGTTGCCCTCTAAAAACAGTCAGTTGCAGACCCACAGTGGCCAGACACACTTGAAAAATTGGGACATTATAAACTGCTGCTATAATTGGCAAGTAATGATCTCCATGAAGTCAGAAGTTCTCACACAATCAAATTATTTGAACAGTTTTATCATCAATTTCATAACTTTTATTCAGCTTTGCTGACCGTAGACATGTTACCAGTAATAGCTTTTATGAGTACTCTTTTTAGAAATATATGTGAAACTCAAAATTCCATGAATTTCTGATTTTAGGTTTGATTTTAATGAAACATCTGGCATTATTATCATTTACATTTTACTCCCAGCTATTAGGGTGAACTTGAATATCATGTGTAAAATCGACATATCCCAAGTACATGTATAGCAGTCACACTGACTTTAATTGTTAACCCGTTGAGGACAGTTTGATTTTGCTACAACACACATTTCCCATAAGACACCTGCCCGAGTATACTTGAGGCTCGTCCTCAACGGGTTAAGAATGAGTGTTTTTACCCTGAGTGCTCAGAGCATCATAAGAGGAGCATATTAAACATTAATTGTAATGTATTGTGTTTCATTATAATGTTTTCTTATTGCTTGTACATCAGACTGCGTTGAGAGTAGTAGAGATGGGAGTGTTCGTGGCTAAAGGGGTTAATGCCTGTCCAGTGATGCCCATCTAACGTGTTTGTCCATGTGTGACTGATGGATGGCGTATCGAAAACCACCACCTCCCTACTCTGTTTCTTTTTTACTGGGTTGCTGTGTGTGTGTGTGTGTGTGTGTGTGTGTGTGTGTGTGTGTGTTTCTCGCTCTCCATCTCCTTTCTCTTCATGCAGTGTTCTCAATATTTGACATTTCTGACCTTCTGTCATGGCGTATCGATTATGAGATATTCTGAGCTGGCTTCGGCAATATCCCACCACTCTCACTACGATACTTGGCAGTTTGTTTCTCCTCATCCCATGCCTCTGCTATGAAGTCATGCAAGATAATGTATCTTAGTTGACTGTCTGTCTACTAGTCTGTTCTCAATTTTCTTTTCTTCTAACCAAGATCATTTGAGAGCCACTTGACTCATCCCAAATTCAACATTTTTCTATTTATATTCAAGATAGTCTAAAACTGAACTGTCTTTAGTTTCTTGTCTAATGCCAGAAGGTCAAAGTTAAAGGTCGATATTTGGTGTTTCCCACAATGAAATCGATCTTTGTACAGTAATATAGCAATACAGTTGTGTATTCATTAAGATTGATCTGATAATATGAAGATACAATCTGTATGCACTGTGTCCTGAATTATCAACATGTCATTTCTGTTTTCGCAAACTATCGCTGACCTATAAATGAAGTCGCTTTCTTTTACATCGTATTTAGATCAGTCCCATGTGTTAAGTATGGCACACATGTGGATGCAAATAAGAAAGTTGTCCTATTGACCAGGATATGTCATGAGGATTAGATGGGGAGGACTCTATTCTAGTGTATGCAACTATTTTAATACCACTTCTGTAATCTCTTCACACACTTAGATTATCTACTGGTCAGCATTAATACTCAAGCTATGCTTATTTTGAAAAGCATTCTGTATGCTAATGTGTTTGGTATCTTATTCAGCAGTCTGTTTCATAAGTAATATTCAGTCATCATTCAGCTCAAATGGTTATGTCAAAGTGGAGGGTTTTTTTTTTTTTTTTGGTCTCCTTTACTTTAACCATGAGGGAGAAATGAACCAGACAAAACAGACAATGAATTCTCACCCCAATTTGTTTATTGATTAATAATTTCCCCTTGACATGTTGCTTATTTGGTCTAAGGGCGATTGTTTACTCGAACTGTGCTAGATGAGACAGGTTTCATTCACTGCTGTTTAAAGTCAGGCAGGATGCTACATACTCTGCGTCTGCAACAGTGTCATCCCCAGCGGCTGTCTCATCCAGGATGATTTGTAGCACTCTTTGGCAGGACATGCTGCCCAATTTATCATGCCTTGGAATGGCCCTGCTGGGGCAGACCTTGTGAGGGGCAGTAGGAAGGAGTGCTGCTCGGCTTTGTCATTTTCCTGGAGATTGAGGGCGCTCTTGTTTTTTTATTTATTCATTCAGCAAACTGTAATGTTCATGGGGGCCCATGATAGGTTGTCTCATGTGCCAAGTGAAAGGAACATCTCCCCCACATTACTTGTTATCCACAGGGAAATGTAATGGGTATGAGTCTGGTCATACTGTTCTACTGACTTGATAAGTCAGAGGTTATATCAGAATTCATAATTCCTTTCTTTCTTTTTTTACATGCACCTTTGATCAGATGTTCAGAGCTTCAGGTTTTTTTTAGAAAGAACTTCCATACACTTGTATATATTGTCAAGAATGTTGATGAACAGTGCACCGGTGTTCCTGCAAGGTAGCCTATTAACAGTTTTTCACATCTACTTGGAGAACTATGAATTGTAGAAAGAAAATAAAAAAGCTACATAATCCGTTCTTTTTCATTTTTGTCTCAAATTCAGTGGGAACTGGTGTCCTGTGGCGGCTGCAAAGAAGAAGAAGGCGGATTCAGAGCCAAGCACTCCCGAGCTTGAACCCAGCAAGAGGATGAAACGGTTGTCAAGGAAACGGGGAGCACAGACCAGCAGCCAGGAGGAAGCGACCGAAGATGAGGGCCCAAGTGCCAAGATCAGCACACCCAACCAAGACACAGATGATGCAAACTCCATATCCAGCCAGGATGAGGATGTACAGGCCAAGTGCAGCCGGAGAGCAATTGTGAACCTCCAGCGATTGATAGACAATGTGACGGAAGAGATCAAGCACGAGCGACAGCAAGAGGAGGAAGGGGAGAATGGTAATAAGGAGGACAAAGAGAACACCACTCCAACGGAAGATGGAACGCCCCAGGAAGTTGCAAAAGCAGAACAAAAAGTGGAGGATATGGAGAGCAAAGAAGAGGAAGAAGAGATTGAGCAAGATGAGGTAGAGAAGGAAGAGGAGGAGGAGGAAGCGGAGGAGGCGGAGGAGGAAGCGGAGGAGGCGGAGGAAGCAGGTGAGGCAGAAGATGTTCTTGAGGAAGAGCCAGAGGAACAGATGGAGAATGTGTCTGAAGATGTGCCAGAGAAGGCCGAAGCAACAGATGTTGAAGAAGACTTTGAGAGTGGTGTCAGTGGACAAGAGAAAGTGGAATCGTATGATGATACCGAGGAAAGCATTGTGGAGGAAGAGGAGGAAAAGGAGGAAGAAGACTCCTCGGTGACTGATGCTGAAGTGTGCGCCCCTCCAAAGCTTCATAAGGAGCTGGCATTCCTGAATCAGGAGATGCCAGTCTTGGAGACTGCCCCTGACCTTGTGGGGAGTGACTGTTCTAGGAAGGAGAAAACTGCAAAACGTGGTGGGGAAGGGACAGACCCAAGTGGTGAATCCAGGGAGCGGGATAGGGAGGTGTCACAGGATGGGTCTGATGGTGAAGAGATGTATGGTGAGGCGCCCTCACTGGTCATTGACGAGCAATTGGCCTCAAGGCATTCCGCACCAAGGCACTCTGATGAGGAGAGTGGGCTGCCATCATACTTACGTGAGATGAGTGAGCAGCTCTCACAAGAACTGGAGGAGACTAAGAAGCAGCAGTCGGCAGCTCCTCTCCATGATGATGAAGACGACATTGAAAAAACACATTCCTTGCCAGCTACACCCCTGGAGGAAAGTGCCTCCAAGGACACACCAACCAGTGCAATCATGGCCCCCTCCTCTTCCCCGTCGCCGGGCGTGGCAGAGCCATCCCTCCCACCCAACAGTGCAGGCATCCAGGATACGGACTTCCCCAACCCGAGCAATCTCACCCTCTCCCAGGATGGACTTGATACAGCAGTTTTGCCCATGGATGTGCAGATCAAGCAGGAGGTTGTTGATCCCGTTGACGACATGGTGGACTCACCAACGAGCCAGATGCTGCCCCAGCTGGATGGGTCTCAGCACCATGGTGTTGCTGGTCCCACCCCAGTTGTTCCTGTGACATCTGCAGCTGCTATCGCTGCCACCGCAAGCTTGCCTGGTAAGCTGTTCAACCCTGTTCTCCATTTATTCTTTTATTCATGGCTAGAGTCAAAGTGATACCATTAAATGTGATGAAAGTCTCTTTAGAGTGCCAAAGTTGTCATCCACGACAAAAGAACACTTAATCTTTATGCTGAGATGGTATGATGTCCTTTAATGTGCTAGTCCATTTTGACAAACAGGGCTAAGGTACAACTTTTAGTACTTAAATTAGTCATTAGCTTAATAAAGACACTCAGTACAGTACAGTACAGTACAGTACAGTGCTCCCATGGTTATGATGTACAGCATGCATCCCAATTAGCCTATTTCTTTCTATAAAAATCACTCTGGAAGGAAGCCATACCAGTGCTCTTAAGTTGCTCTAAAACAAATTTACGCTAATGGGGGTATGATGTCATTCCTTTGTTTGATGGCTTGTGGAATGATGGGTGGATGTGAATACTGGCTATTTGGAGCCCTGAATATGTTCACCCGCATACCTCTATTATCTTGAGTCTTGTACTGAACCTGGTGTCTGTGTCGGCAGAACGTTACCTGCTTCAGAAAATATTTTCTTCTGATGTCACTGCACCTGATGTGATTGTAATGACCCTGGCAACTCTTATTTTGTTGTTTTCCCATGCACAAAGTATTTTCTGAGCTGTAATCCCATTTGTTGCAACTTACGGTCATCTTTCATGATTCATGCCAAACGTTTGTAATGATGGATTGCTTACTATTTGGCAAATAGTGCAGCCGAGCAGGTACACTCCTCATAAGGCAGAGGTGTACTTACGGAGAAAATCTCATGGTATCCATACCAATTATTTGCTGTAGGGAAATCCAAGGAAATGCCTTATTCCATACCTTAATTCCCATTAAAGCAACTCTGGCATGAGCGAGTCCGTGACACGTGCTGCATCGAACAACTCCTTGTTCGAGGATTAAGCGCAATGCATTGTCCTTGTGCAATTGCCTGGCTCAGCCACACACGGCATGTTTTTAGTATTTCATTTCTCAAAGTGAAATATGAAAACAGATGTACAAGAAGCAGCAAATGGATAGAATAAAGAAAAAAGAAAACATCGTAGCCATGTCCCATGTTTTTGGAAAAGACTCAATCTCCGAAAGTATAAGTTATGGGTCTGACATTTCCAGTTGTCATAATGCATCGTTCATCCATCATTTAAGAAATTCTTTCCGTACGTGTGTGCGTCTGTGTTTGCCTTAGTATGACTTTATGCTGAGCAGATGAGGTAGAGCCTTCTCACTAGGCTGTGCAAGACAACTCGATGCACTTTTTGCCACATGAGCCATTGGGACATTTTAGTATTGCCATGTAGCTTTGTGAGAAGAGAGAACAAACAAAACAAAACATAACAAAGAACAAGCACAAACCCAAAACAGAACTACAGAAGTGTTACAACGATTGTGTGAGAATCAAATAGACATACACCTATTTTGGGATAACACAAACTTAACAGAATTTAGAGAAACTTCCAAAACATTGCTCTGAAGTATTCTGTGATTTAGAAAACCTCAAATTAACAGATTATTACAAAATTACCACTTGGTTTTGTGGAGCTCTGGATGAGTCCATATTGTGATGTTGAATGTCGTGACAAACATCTTTTTTCCTCTACACGACCATTTCAACAAACATGTTTTGATTTTCTTCTGATTTAAAGGTGCATGGTCCCGGTGTTTTAGTCAAATGCGTACGCGTGCGCACGGTGCAAGTTTCCTATAGAGACCTACGCTATCGACTCCTCTTTAGCGCTTACGCTTTGGCCCACTTCCCCGAGTCCAAAGAAGTCCGATTCACTGTAGTCAGTGGTCCGATCACAGTTCGGCTCATGATTCGGCTGAGGGGGATGACAGCTCTAGCAAACTTCTTTTGTGATGTCATAATAACAAGCACATATGCACGCACCCTGGCATTACTACAGACTGCGCAATGCGCAGAGAAGACAACGAAGGCAACGTTACTTAGCAACACCTACGTACTTTACTCTTGATGACAGCTCAACTTCGGTAATCTTCGTATCAATGCTAACGGTGATCGGCAGTATCATCAACAGCGCCCTCTACACCACCAGGACTATGCGCCTTTAACATATTGTCAGCTGAGAACCAGAAGAGCGCTCTCGCACTCTCAGATTTGAGCATAAATGAAAACAAAACAATTAATTTTCATGAAATAAAAAGTTTACTTAATCAAAAGTGGATAGATTTGTAAGCATTGTTCCAAATATCAGGTAAAATATTGCCCGTGTGGTTTTCATTTTAAACATTTTACTGAAAATGAAAATAATTCATGGATTCCTCCATATTCAAGATTTGGGAGCTAAACAGCACAGAGTAATATGCTTTTCATATTAGCTTCTTCAGATGAATTTTCCCTGCATTTATATCAGTGTCCCTCTTAATTGCTGTCGTTTAATCAGTTATATTCACTTTCTTTCCACCGTCCCGCAGCACCACCAGGCCTCAACAGCGTGGAGATCAGCAAATGTCCGACGCCAGGATGCGACGGTACGGGTCATGTAACCGGCTTGTACAGTCACCACAGGAGGTAAGGGAAACTGGATAAAAAGACGCGAGAAGCTTTGAAAGTGGTTTTAAACTTGTAGGAATCATACTGCTCCTTTATGTAAGAGAGCCTCCCTGATTTGCATCAATTTGCATTGTGTGCAATGTATCACCTCTGCATTGACAACAAACTTCTCCATGCTCAAACACCTGTGACCTAAAGAGTAAAGAAAATTATATCGTTTTAAGTTTATTACACAGGAATTCAGAGGTCACAGTTTTACAGCAAAAATGATACACTTGTTTTATGTCATATTTATTAGAATTAGTAGTTTTCCTTTTAAAAAAAATGGAATGGTACTCAAAACATTTCACTTCTAAAAACTGTCAAAATCCAGCCTTGTGTCCTCTAGGTGCACTACATATGGCAATCTATGAGTAGTAATGGGGAGAGTGGTGTCCAGATTGATGTCATAGCTTTCATGAGGGGTATGAGTATACTTGATTCATGAATTCTTATGAAGTTTGATTTTCTTTTTCTTTTGAGATGTTGGCCTGATTGAAGCAATAGAATCATAACAAAACTTGAGCTCTGAAACTCTACATACAGTAAATGTGAAATGTGCTGTGAACGATCAAGGTCTTAACCGTGGATTTTCTGTGTTTCTCACCCACAGCCTGTCTGGCTGCCCCCACAAAGACAAGATTCCTCAACAGTGTAAGTATTCGCTTTCCTTTAACTTAGTTCTGTGTCCTTCCACAGAGTTATTTTTCCTGGCATTGCAGATTGAATTTTTTCTAATTGCTCAGAATGTCGAATAGAAGAATTGAAGCCTGTCAGGATTGTTGCATCCTTTTGAAGTCAAAGCAGATGTCAGCATTGATTTGTACTTGGCAGAAGGATGCAGTGTACACTTCTACTCACTCAGGTAGTCAGTTTGTTTACTGGAGATCTCTGTTCTTTTATCTTTCTGGGGAACATCAGATCAACTGGAATATGCTGATGTTGTTACTGTTCTGTCTTTTAACTCATTGAGGATGAGGTGATTTTGATACATTTCCCATAGACACCTGCCCAAGTTTACTCGGAACCAGTCTTCAATGGGTTAAAGACATGTATCATGTCTCAATAGATTTTTGCAAACTGATTGACAAATATCAATCTGCTGATCTGTATATCTGTTTGTCTAGATCTATCCTATACAAGTTTATCAATCTATTATTTTCTGTCTGTCTTTCTATCTATTTGTCTATCTATTCTTTATATTTATTCATCTATCTATTTATCAATCTTTCTACCTATCTCTGTATCTTTCTATTTTCTATCTCTCTCTTCTCTGTCTGTCTTCCTATCTTGATAATCTATCTAACCATGATCTTCCATTATTTTCACAAAGCGTAGTTGATGATTTGCCAAAGTGTGTGTGCAGGGCTGGCAAACTGTAAACCTGGGGTTTTATCCATCAGTGGAGCCATGGGATAAAGTGGATAAGGGCAAGGATTGTTGTTTCCCTTCCTCTGGGTGATATCCGGCTCGTTGGTCGTGCCGCCTGCGATGCCACAAAGCCAGAAAGCAAAAAACCAACTCGCCCTCTCAGTGAAGTATTTTGCTTCAGCGCTGCAGTTAGAAATTTCTTCTGTTTTTTTTTTTTTTTTTGGGGGGGGGGGGGGAGAAGGGGTATTAGGATATTGAGGTGAGCAAGCATGAAATGAGATGAAGGTGAGATTATCATAAGCACAAGTGAGATAACTTTTCAAATCCCAGTTTGCTGCATGTTTGACACACCTTCCAACAATGTATGCACACTTGTAATATCTTGTTTTTGTTTTTGTTTTGTTTTTTGGTGTTTTTTTTTTATAGATTTGCCTCTAAGGGGGTGGAATTTACAATGACTGGATTAACCTTGGCCTTCCAGCCCATCACGTAGCCACCTCTAATCTAGCGTGATTAAAACTAAAGGGCAGATTTGTTATGTTTGGCAGACAAATCTTCCCATCCCACAATGTATGTCTTGAATTGTGTTTTTGTTTGTTTCCTGTGTTTTTTTTTAATGAATCCATACAGCAAATATTTTTAGCAAGGCATGATGAATTGTGTGCTCAGAATTTCAGATGAAAGTCTCTGTTGGAATTATCTTGAAGGCTTATATGTTGTCATTGATTGTTTATATAGGCATCTATTTGTTGTGTATTTTGTGGCTTAGCAAGCAAGTGTATTTTGCGTCAAAAACATGCAAATGAGCTGGATTGCTGAAACAAAAAGTACCAACGAAGGCATTGGGGCGTGTGTTTGGCCCATCAGGTTGTATAAGAATTTTTGGGCAGAGATTATTATCAGATGGATTTTAAAAAGTATTAGAAGGAATTTATTAAATTCATTGCTCTGCACTTAAATCAGAAAGCATTACAAGTATGGATATATGTCAGTTTGATATTGAAACTCTAACTTTCATCTTCTAGGATGTATGGTCAATTCAACGATCACTTTCAAATGTCACTATTCTAGAGGTGTATGAAATTTTGTGACCAAAATAAACAATTACATAGAAACAGCAGATGGCTAAAATGAAAGTGAAATACAGGTCAATTTCTGTGAAATAAAAGAATGCAAGCAATACAAGGATTCTTGAATTTGGTGGGTGAAGACATTCTTAATGGAAACTATAGTGTCAGGAATCATAGAGTCAGATCTTGAATTTTGAAACAATTTTTATGCCATCACCCCTTATGAACATGATAAAAAGGTGAGGTCCTTTGTAAACTCTTGATAAAAAGATAAGTAAAAAAGCTGATATGTTTTTCTAAAGGGTCTGAAGGAGAATGCAGCATTTTCAACCAAGCCAAGTAGAAAGATGCACAAAAAACACAGCCCACTGGCTTAGATTTGTATTTCTTTTCTTCTTTTTTACTCTGTTGTGGTTGTCAGAATACATATTTTCTTGGGTGTATTCAGAAGGGGCTCTCTTTGATGGAATGATATGAAGCTCATACTCAGTAGAGATGACATAGCTAAGATGGGAAGCAATTTAAACTCAGAATTGGAAACTTGCTAGTCAAATTTTCCCAAGGTAAAACTGACTTTTGATAATTTGACATTAATTTCCTGCTGGCTTGCTCAAGGGAGGGAAGTGTCTGATTTTTTTTTCCCTTGCTTATGTCACAGTTTGATAAGGTGTAACCTCTTGGTTGCAATTCATATTGCATTCTGTCCAGCAACCCCATGGTTCCCAATGTAGCATGGCGCATCAGAAATCTTTTGTTTAAAGCTTTTGTTGCACTGGAAAGCATAGAGCCTGATTTCACGGCTCTGGGCACTTTTCTATAAAAACTTTCTTTAACTTTTCTCTCCTACATCTTTGCCTTGTACTCTCTCTTCGTTGGATTACAGTCCAACAAAGTCGATGCAATTGTCCATCTTATAGGTGATCAGATGACCAAACCACTTGGTCCACTGGTCTAGCAGGGTGTGTGTGGGGAATGATGGGGTGATGGGGATGGTTGGGGGGTTATTTATGCATTTTTTGTAAGTTGGACAGTGTGTGTGTGTGGAAAAGTTGGCATTTCCAGCCTTCAAACTAGACTACAATGCGTCATAGTTGACTCAAGTGACCCATTGATTTGCAGAATATGGCATGACAACTGTTTGAAGAGTAGAAGAGCAACTCTGTTTTCAAGTTGGTTTTCATTTTGGTTGCTTTGTACATTTTTAAAAAATTGCCTTAATTTGTTCCCACATAGAAACAACGAATAGTTTTCCTGAAAAAAAAAAAAGGGTTATGTACTTGTGAGTGCTTCAGTCTCGGTGTCGTTTTATAAACTGTCCATTTGTAACAAATCATCAATAAGTACTGCCTCGGTATATGGTTGCCCTGGTGATATTATCCATTATAAATCATGCATGAAATCATTCCAGTCCACTCTGTAGGCAGGAGCAGATGTCCTATTGTTGAAATTCAGTGGCTGCTGATTATATCTAATCCCTGCAGTTGAAAGACAGAAGGAAGGCCAAGGAAAATGTTTGTCTAGCAAAGAATTATTTTTCCTCACGCTCTGTTTTTCCCCCTTTCCAAAGCAGTTTCGTTTTGCTAGAGGAGGACAGTTTGTGAGATGCTGAGGGTGGGAATGACAAAAACACTGCCCTTGAATGTTGTGAGGTGGAAAATCTGTTTTGCCTCTTTCCCTCTCTGCTATTTGAAGATACCATACAACTGTGAGGTGAGACAGAGCAGCAGTAATTTGAAAGTCAAGGTCGCTGAAATGCAATTGTGACGGAAAGACCTAGAAAGTCTTTAGCTGTTGGGCGCTCTTAATAAAATCAGGAGAAAAAAAAAAGAAGAGGAAAGGAGTGAGCTTTGCGTGTGTGTGGTTTGCTTAGATAAAAAGAATTTGCCCCCTTTCCCCTTTATGACACTGTCATTATCATAGCATTTTTCTGTATGCATTATGGAAATTAATGGAAATACGGCATTGCCACCTTGGAATTCTATTGGATTTGTGAGGGCCTTTGTTTTTTCAGTGAGTGGGGTGTGTGCTTTTCACAGGGCACGCTTCTTGAGCAAAGCTTTCCATGTTTACTCCAGATGTGAATCTCTTGGTGACAGTTTATCTAAAAATGTATGGAATACAAGATTTGTAAAATTTTTAGTTTCAAGATTTGTAGTATTTCATGGCAATGTAAGTCTTCGTTCAGCATTCAGCAGCTGTAATGGACTGTGCTCCCAAAGGTGATGTTTTTGTCTTCTTGCAAGCTGCAGATGTTCATGGTATCTTGTTGTCGTAGGCAACTGGATGATGCCTCCATCACAGAAGGAAGATTTCGGGTGAAGTTTTTGCTTTTCAGTGACTTTGGAAATTTCAGTGAAAATTTTACGTAAAGTATGCTATTCTATTACCAACAAATGTCTCCATATGAAATTTGAGATAGATTTGAAGATATGGCTAAAAAGGAAAAAAAAAATGTAATGAGTAAAGCAGGGTGTGATATGTTAGGCCTGTTCATAGAGTTCTCATAAACTAACTCAATCTACCTCAATTTTTTCTTTTTTTTTATTGCTATATTTTTTTTTTCAAACCCCCCCCCCACAACAATGTGCAAGTTAGAAACTTAGATTCTAACCTTCCCATTTGCCAATTTACTGAGTCCTTTTGAGTCTCTGCAATTCATTGTTTGTTCTTTTATCCAGTGAGAACTATTTAGCCCCGCTGGAAAACAGGTTTTGTGGTTTCTCAAAAATTGATGCAAATGAGATTAGTTACAGGCTTTTGTGGTAATTCATTACTGTCATGTTTGGGAGGAAGAAAACCACGTAATTGTGCACTTTCACGTTTTCAATGGCAAATTCTGCAAAAATAAAATGAAGTCGTACAGAGTAAAGTTTTGTAAGCATGGAAGGTCTAAGAAGGGATATTTCTTCCTGTTGTGATCTTAGATGACATGAAAAATGTTTCTTACTCTTAAATAGGATCTGAGGGACAAGAAGGAAAAGATTTTGACACACTTTTTTTTTTCCCTCAGTGATATATATATTCAGTTCCTCTCAAATAATGTCACAGATGGTTATTCAAACTGGAGTTACTGTTCAAAATAACAACATTTCATCATTTTGTTCACAAGAGACAAAAATGATATTTTGTGCATAATATTTTCACACAGTAGAAGTAAAAGACAAAAAAAAAAAGATGATTGAATCACGTATGCCCACACACAAATGGACACACTTACCCATACACACAAACTGCCTTATTAGCTATAAAAATTAGAGTGATACCTCATATATGCACAAGAATACCTCTATGGAAGGTGCCCTCCCCTTCCCCCCCTTCCATGGCTTCAATATTTTATATTACAAATCATATATGTACAGTTTCATCTCAGTGATATAGAAGATTGTTCACATTCTGAAAAGGTTATCAAGGTCTTAATGTTCATGTTTAATCACTCTATATGTGTTTTGAACATAGTGATAGATCAATGTACAGTTTATGGCTCCCAAGCTGGTCTTGAAATAGAATTTCTGCTTGTGAAGGTGCATGTACCCCAGGCAAAATATCATTACATTTTTGTAAAGAATGGAACAACTGATTATCATTTCTGCTTGTGAAAAATACATTGTACATTGTATGTCTAAGTCTACATTTAACGTCATGTTCAACCTTGAGATGAAACCATTTCTTATGTCGTTCAAGAGACACATGTCTATATGAAATGAAAACTTTAGTATTCATGATAACATGCAAGGTAAAAAGTTAAAAAAAAGAAACATGTAGTCTTAGAATGAGGCTAAAGCCTGGTGTTTGGTAAGGCATGAATATTCACAACTGAATGACATGCGCCTTAAAAATTAAAATAACAACAACAGCAACGTAAGCATCATTAAGTATATCGAACCAGAACGTCCTCTTGTGTTTGCGTGTGTATGTATGTGTGTCTTGAACATATTAGCAAAGTTTGTATAACTTCTGATATATGATGAAACTGGTCTGAGTATACTGTGTGTACATACATGTACCCAGTGCGGGTCAGTGATATATTTAACATGGACAGAATATATGTCAAACTGGCAAGCACAGGCTCTTGTTGAAAAGTGGCAATGTTTAGACTATGTGATGGATAGCTGACAGAACAAGTAGATTTTAGATATGATACCACCTACTCATTTTTGTTTTGGCTGATTATGGTTTCTGAGAGAAATGTCTGAGAATTAAGGAAGCTTATAAACTTTCCTTCCACCCTTCCCTCCCCTCCTCTTCCGCCTCCTCCTCCTCCTCCTCCTCCTCCTCTCGCTCCTCGCTGAGAACCATCTCACCCTGGTCTACTGTGGGTGCGGCCCAAGGATTAATCAACTCGGCGGGCAGTAAGGCTCTCTGCGTGACTGCGACTGACAGAAATTAACCTGTTTTGTCTGAGTGATTCCGAGAACCATGAGGAGGATGGGTAGTAGACCTCCTGGGTTCTGTTTCGTAGAAAGTTGCCATGGTAACAAATCTTGCTCCAATGACAGGTGCCATGGTAATGATTAGAATTCTGCTTCCTGATTGGCTGTCATTTCAAGAAGTTGTTATTATTACGAGAGTTGCTATCCTAACATCTTTGATAAATTGAGACCCTCCAGATGAGGTTTTGGGGTCCTTGAGATTAAAGTCACATCCAACTGAGCAGATTTGTCCGGGAAGAAGCTTTCTACCACACAGATGCAAATTATGCAACTTTGTCAGAATGATGCGGTTAGTGATGTCATCGCTGTATTTTATCGGTGTGAATGGATTTAATAAGGTGTGCCTGCAGGAATATGATCCTGATTAAAATATATATCGTGCTTGACTAATTTTTATATCGGGTTTGTCTTCCACCATGCTATGACAACTTAGATGCATTTTAACCCGTTGAGGACTAGTCCTTAGTAAACTGCGCAATTGTATATGGGAAATACATGTTAGAGCAGCTCATCCTCAAAGGGTTAATCAAAGTGGTGTCTCCTTCCTCCTTTCCCCCTGATATTGTCTTTCCTTCAGTCTTCCACCTGTACCCTGTATATTTTCTCTTCTTTTTTTTTCTCATCCTGTCCACTCTCTGCTCATCTTTCACTTCTTCATCCTTTCCTTTCCTTCTATTTTCTATCTGTCTGACCGTTCTCCATCTCTTAAACCCCAGCCCTCCTAATGTTTCTCCCTGCTGTCTCATAAATTGTCGTCCAGACACTGCTGTAGCTGTCAAAGAGGCTGAATTCAGATTAGCACACGGGAGAGGATGTCCTGTGCACGTGTGGCGAGCTCTGGAAAGCTAATCTGCCGTACGAAGTGGGTTATATATTCTTCCTGCATGGGTAGGGTGATGGTTTGTTGCCGGCTGTTGTTTTTTTTTTTCCTTGTGCGGGCGTAATCAGCGCGGCGGGTAGCAAGATTGATACTATCGTGTGTGTGTGTGCGTGAGGCAGGCACTCCCATTGCTGGAAATGATTAACTTGCAAACTCAGGTGTCCACTGTCTGGAGGAGTAGAGCCCCCATTATAGTCCCCTGTCTTTCTTACACTGGGGTTTTAGCTCTGGTGTTGTGCTGTGTTATGTGTTGACCATGCAGTCACCAAGGGGGGGGGGGGGGGGGGGGGATAGGGTGAAGGGGAGGGAAAAGGATAGAGTGAAATTAATGACAAAAATGAGTGGAAAAGCTGTAGAAGAAGAGACGAAATGGAGTGGGGGGGGGGGGGGCAGAAGGTAGAGGGAAAACAGCATATTTTAACAAATAGGGAGGAAGGTTATATACCAGACAGACAGACGGACAGACATGTACACCCACAGACAGAGATAGTACCACATTGATGAACAGGAGGCTACGTTGGAAGGAAACCTGTAGTATTGCTGGAGATGGATTAAGCCAGCCGTAGGATGCCATTTCAGAGCATCAACTATATGATAGACAGGCACAACACTGCACACTGGCAGTAGTCCGACGGTCCAGTGCCAGCTAGACAGGTCAGACTAGTTAGAAAAAATATAATGGGTTAGTGTGCAGCCCTGGGGATATTTTATAATGCTGTTCTTAAAGTTACAGACGTCTTAAGAACGATTGGTGATCAGTTCTGATGTGCTATACTTATCAGAATTTCAATAATTCAGCAAAAGAACTGATCACCAGTCGTTCTTAAGTCGTTCGTAACTTTAAGAACAGCTTTATGAAACACCCCCCTGGAGAGGCAGACAGTCTTTGACAAAAAAAAATTCAGAGATTGAGAAGCCTAAAAGACCAAATGGGCCATTTCTGTAATTTATTCAAATTTATGACAATTTTTCCCCAGAGGATCTTGTAGTAACAAGCCAGCTCAGCCAGCTGAACAGTCTACAAATGTCACTACTTGGTATCCAGTTTGCACCATTTTTTTCTGTGCTTTCTTGTCAATCCTTGGGCAAGTTGTCGGGTACGACCCTTTTCACAAAGGTATGGAATGACATCCAATAGCAGAGTGACGAGATGGGAAGACCACCAGATGTGAACGTGGCCAAAGGGGAAGATGAAACAACAGACTCTGGAACAGACCACAGTGGCTGGTAGCACACAAAGACAAAACAAAAGCCATTAACAGAGATAAGAATGGACTTGAGATGGACTTGGACTCCAGATGTAAAGGCCAGAGTACATTGTAAGGTAGACAATAAGTGACATGAAGGCAGATGATTAGAGCCGTACTGACTCTCGGACAAAAGCGGTCATGACCTTGCAAAGCTAGAGCAATTAAATCACAAATATTGTTGTATGCTGTTCTTAAAGTTACAGACGTCTTAAGAACGATTGGTGATCAGTTCTGATGTGCTATACTTATCAGAATTTCAATAATTCAGCAAAAGAACTGATCACCAGTCGTTCTTAAGTCGTTCGTAACTTTAAGAACAGCTTTATGAAACACCCCCCTGGAGAGGCAGACAGTCTTTGACAAAAAAAAATTCAGAGATTGAGAAGCCTAAAAGACCAAATGGGCCATTTCTGTAATTTATTCAAATTTATGACAATTTTTCCCCAGAGGATCTTGTAGTAACAAGCCAGCTCAGCCAGCTGAACAGTCTGCAAATGTCAGTACTTGGTATTCAGTTTGCACAAATTTCTTCTGTGCTTTCTTGTCAATCCTTGGGCAAGTTGTCGGATACAACCCTTTTCACAAAGGTCCGGAATGATATCCAACAGCAGAGTAGATAACAAGATGGGAAGACCACCAGATGTGAACATGGCCAAAGGGGAAGATGAAACAACAGACTCTGGAACAGACCACAGTTGCTGGTAGCACACAAAGACAAAACAAAAGCCATTAACAGAGATAAGAATGGACTTGAGATGGACTTGGACTCCAGATGTAAAGGCCAGAGTACATTGTAAGGTAGACAATAAGTGACATGAAAGCAGATGATTAGAGCTGTACTGACTCTCGGACAAAAGCGGTCATGACCTTGCAAAGCTAGAGCAGTTAATCACAAATATTGTTGTGCACTTAGGGACTGATCTCCAGAGTAGCTAAACTATCAGCAAAGGTTGTTGAGTTGTTGCTGTTTGCCTAAGAGCAAAAGAAGCTCTATTCGTCGAATCCAGGGACTGGTTTCTGTTCCTTCCATCTGGGCTGGTATGCCTTCTCCCGACTCTCGGGGTCACAAAAGTTGAAATTTATCAGCCTGCCATAGCAACTCGTACGATGATACTGGTACAGTATTTCTGTCTTTTATTTTGTGCATTTCCAGTAGTACCAAGAAATCTGCAAAAGATATTTTTATATATGTATACAGTAATTTCATGACAATATAAGCTTCATGGGAACACCAGGAGAAATCCCATTGAGTGCCATTCTAATATGGTTTTGGAGGGGAAAGTCCTTTGGCAAATGGAGCTTTCCCCGCAATTCAGGACCTCGTGTGAACACAGGGCATGCTGGGTCAAACCAGACCCTCAGCTAGTTAATCCTCAACGGTGTGTCATCAAGTACTCAGTAGACTGACTAGTCTTTCATAGTTGTATCAGCAATCAGTCAACGGACACATCATTCCAGAAAATTTTTCAGGCCAGTGGTGCAGATATCAAAATCTTTTAAAAAGTGGTGGAAAAATGACAGAGGCCACACCAGCGCCGTTACAAAAATCATTGAGGACCATTTGGAGCTTGTCCTATGCTGAAGAGGTTGCTGTAGAACTAATGAGAGGTCAATGAGAATTTTTAGTCTCTCAAAAGAATGCTCAAGGGTCTCCAGAGACATTTTTTTGAGGGGGGGGGGGGGGGAGGAGGGAGACTTCTGAAAGAGCTTGCCGATTTTTGGTCAGTCACTGGTTGCCCAAAGGTCTTACACTGTGGAGGAGTGGGCCCTTCATGTGGTCAAACACTATTTTCTCACTGGGCTGTATTCTGGCTGCATGGAAATTCAACTCCATGGGTGAAATTCACAGAGGTACATGTAGTTTATATCTACTCCTTGGATAATGCAAATTTCAACTGTAGAGCTGGGGGCATTTCATGAAGCAATTTTTCAGATATTTTTTTCTGACAAAATGCTATAAGCTACTGAAATCCTTGCATCCGATGGGCTGAGATCAAATTTGTCCAACAAATTTGTCTTACAAAATGTTTCATGAAATGCCCCCTGCCCCCCTGTAGAAATATAGAAGTGACATCTCGTGTGCACCAACTGTATTGGGTACTCCCATTTTCATGCTTGCTTTAGTCCGTAGAATAGGTTTAAACCTTGGATGTGATTTGAACAACCTTTGCAAATTCAGGCTGGCGTGTCTCGCATTGAGACCAGCAGATTACTCGTAGTGAGCACCTCCCAATTTCATTCGGATGCTGAAATCTAAAACAATGTCTGGATATGCCTGTGAAACTGTCAATTTTTGCTTGAAAATGGACATATATGCGATGTGAAGTAACACCATGAGAACATGATTTTGGCCTAAAAGGTGCACCCACAGTATGGCAATCTGAGAACATGTACCCAATTAAAGTCGCTTCTTAACATTATATGATTGATTATTGATAATTGACAAATTGGGCCATAGTCAGTATCCATCGATCTTCAGCGTGAGAGTAAATCAAATACAGCTTGTTGGGAAATATTACTGGTAGATCATCATGTAATATTCTACCCACCCACTTCTGAATGAGAAGGGCGCTTCAGGAATATAGGCTGGGGACTCCAATTGAAATCTGTTTACTCTTCTGATCTCAAAATGCTCCTAAACCACCCACTATTCTGGCAAATTGCATCAGCCAGGCAAGTTTCTTGGTAAACCCTTGTGATATATTGCATGCCAAATAGTGGAAGATGAATTTTGAACCCTTCTACAAAGAACCACGTTTTACCTTTAATTATAGACGGGGTACTTCAAACCCACTTTCCTGCTTGCAGGGCGGAGTTGAGGGGGCATGTATAGAGAATAGACCACTTACCCGTCATAAAGTATGAGTTCCTTGCCTAAATGGCCAGCTAGACTAGTGGGTGAAATACTGGTGTCTTTTGTAATTCATTGGGGGGGGGGGGGGGGGGGAAATATAGAGAATAGTATGGAACTACATGATTAAGAACAAATGCTGAAGGAAATGAATTCCAGAGATGTTATCAGTCTCGATCT
Source organism: Diadema antillarum (assembly GCF_040938485.1). Lineage (NCBI taxonomy): Eukaryota > Metazoa > Echinodermata > Echinoidea > Diadematoida > Diadematidae > Diadema > Diadema antillarum. Next base: position 98,950 of record NW_027271578.1, on the reverse strand, counting down.
GTTATAATATCACTGATGACCATTTCAGTGTCTGCTTACTCTCCAATATCGCAATGTTCCAAAGTTCATTATTTTTATTACTGTCTGTGCTCTTTGTTAAGAGTGCCCGAATGTGTTCATGATTTTTTTTTTCTTTTTGAACCAGCAAAGCATCAAGTAATTAGAGTAATTAGACCAGAGCCATATGCTGTCAATGTACCGCTGTAGCACCGGCTTTTAGTTATATGTCGTGAAGTAAAAAAAAACAACAAAACAAAACAAATGAGATTGTCTTTTTAATATTGCATTCCTCAATTTAATAAAGGGACATGTCAACTGAAATGTATCCCATTGCCTATCTTGGCAATGAGGTGATTGCTTTCCTTTTTTATTTTTCGACCCTCTCTTTCTATGAAAGAATTATTGTGATAATTTGATGACATTTTTCCAGGTGTAAAATACTTGTCATTTTCCCTTAAATATTGTATGTTTCTCTATCTGCTCTTTTTATTCCATTTTTCTTTCCAGGTGCCAAGGGAGTGTATTGATGTAATGAGCTTGTCGATAATTACATTAATAAATTCTGTTATTTTGTTCTCTCAACTGTCATGTTTATTTTTTTCGTTTAATCCTTTTCTTTTCTCCCCACAGTGCTCCAATTCCACGAACATGTACTGAAGTAAGCGGAATATTAGCATTATACTTGAGTATATCGCACACCTGCACTCCTGTGTATTCACATCTAGCCTTAGTCGCACTCAATAATACCTTGGTCTGTCGTGACTGTGTGTTTAATGTAGTAACAGAGGGACAGAGAAGCAGATTATTAACCTGCATGAGGTGGAGATAGAGAAGAGAAGCATATCTTCTTCTTCTTCTTCTTCTTCTTCTTCTTTGTAAGTGGAATCTATGGACCAAAGTAGAAAATAACTTCCCATTATTATCACAACTTTACTGAAGAAAATGTGAATATGGCATGACGTATAAATTCTCTTCTCGTTTTGCATTTAACATAACTGCCTTTCCTTTTTTTTGTCACATGAGGGTTGTACATCATTTTGTTGTGTAAAGGAGGAAGGGGGGGGGGTATGATTAGAAAAGAATGAACTATGGATTGCAAACAAGATTTCTTGTTGTTGAATAAAGCATCACAGATTATGACCTGCAGTGACCTATTTTCATTATTTGTTCCAAAGTGCATATTGGACTCTTATTTGGTCAGTGTTCATTTGTTTTTGTTTGATTGATTTTCAAAAACTTTTGATTTTTCATTTCTTTAATGCCTTCATTTAAGGAATGAGGAAGGCTATTGATTTTCAAAAACTTTGATTTTTCTTTTCTATAATACCTTCATTTACGGGATAAGGAGGGGTTAGGGTAGGCAAAAAAGAAGAAAAAGAAGAAGAAATTGCTCCTCATAATCTTTACAGACTTGGAAGGAGTCTGCTAAAAGTACTATGAGGTTGAATTTTAGCCACCTCTTGCAAAGAACTACCAATTCTCTCTCCCTCTCTGCTTTCAGTCATATACTTTATATACTTATTATTGTGCTTGTGTGAGTGCATTACTAGTAGGAATGCCCTTGCTACTGCAAAGAATTTCCCCTCTTTCCTTTGTCGAAAATGTTTTGAATGTGCATGCTTAATGCTCTCTAAGCTGTAGAATAACATGCTTCTTGCCTAAATCCTGTATCTCTTGGCTTATTTACAGGGATTTGTTTTTCCTTATTTTATTTCTCCTGGCTTCTCATCAAACTTTGTATCCTGTCCATCTTTCACCTGTGGAGTCATGCATCATGTTTCTACTGTTGTCTCAGTGTAAATCTTTTTCTAAATCCTTTCTCCATGATAAATGATTTATCTCTCTTTTAAATTATTTTATCATTTATCCATACTTTCGTCTGTCTCTCTCTCTCTTTCTCCATCTCTGTCCCTCCTTCTGTCTGTCTTTGTATCTCTTGTCTTTTGCCCTGATGAAACAAACATCGCTTCATGTGAACAACAATCTGTATACATTACTCCTCATTTCTTATAATTTAACAGCATTTCTGTATATTGTAATCTAGCCATTCCACTTTATATTTTCATATCATTTGTGATTGTCATATCATCATATGAAGAAACACATCACACTGTCTGTTCTTACTCTTTTCCTGTGTGCAACCGCTCGATCTTCCTGTAATACATGCATGTGCAACTTGTTTCCATGTAATCACTGATCTGCACATATGCCTTTCTGGATCCTGTATAATGGTGCGTGGCTGATTTGTAGCGTGATTGCAATGTCAGATGTAGGCCCTACCTGGTTCATTATAATTTGTGTGGGTTTTTTTTTTCTCTCTCTCTCTCTTGCTGTTTGTAGAATATCACTAGAAGTTCAAACACTAATGTTGAAAACATCAATACTTTCCTCATGAAAATTTATGGGACCACCATGTGGCAAAAAAGGAGAAAAACATTTGGGATCCAGTATAGGTCTTACATGAATACTGGTACATGGGGCTAATAAAAACTGATAATATCCTTTACAGAGATCTCAAGGAAATTATTTCCTCTTTTGACTGTGAGTAAGTCAGTGTCATGTAGTTATGAAATGTAGAATGCAAACATGCTACTTTTCCTAGTCCCATACATTTAAATTGCTGTTTGAAGAGGAGAAATTAAATGCATATGATGCATGAAAGAAATACTGATAATTTTGCATTGATCCTGAAAGCTTACTTTTCAATGAGTTTAATACGTCAGTAGTAATTTCAGTCTTCCGGATTCGTTAAGAATGTCCAGTATGTACAATAGCGCAAAAGTGGGGGGGGGGGGACCCTATTTATACATACAGCTCTGTATTAGTGCTAGCAGATTGCACCTTGCTAGTACACACTTTCTTTCCATTTCTTCCCCATTATATTGTGCCAATGCCATTCACTTAACCACAACTGACCATTACATATATTGTGATATATACTGTGCTCAAACTCACTGATTGTCCTTGATTATTTGCCATTTCTACTCCTTCTATTGTGATAATTTTGTGTTGCTGCTTCCGTTTTTTTTCCCTCTGTCATCGTTGTCGACCCCACCGCGCTTACCCCCGATGCCTACCCCATTACTTCCCTTCTCCGTGTGCCAGTAATCACCCTAATCGAGACTTGTCAGAGACGATGAGAATTTATCTGTCGCGAGGAATTGCATCTTGCGGCAGCTTGTATGTCCTAATGCATGAAATGATGAATCGTTTCTGATGTATTCTAATGCACTCGCTCAAACTGGGTGCCTGGAAGTTTTCATATCATGGTATGCTCATAACGCCATCAAAGTGAATTACATCTTACCTTCTGCTGTAATTTTCTCTTCACTTTCTTAGAGTATTTGTCTTGGGAGTAATTTTTCGCATCAAGGCCATTGCGGCAGTCCCGATGTCATAATTCAATGAAAAGAATGATGCCCAATGAAGGAATGGTGTAGGGTGAAAAATTGATTATGTGGAATATTCAGCAAAATTGGACAAATTTCAGGAAATTGTAACCACATTAATGTGGGCATTGAATCTAACATAGCACCCCTTGAAAATTGTGACAAGGATCATAAACTGTAACATATGGATAATGCTCAGTCATGTTGTGTTACTAATCTTTGCATACTTTTCCATTTTTTTAAGAAATATTTTTTCTCATCTATCAAAGGTTAAAGGGAGGATAATAATCACAGGGTAATAAATCTTGTTTGGTATTCAGCAAATGCATTTTCTTGCACCAGCATTGATTGTCACTATCTTATTACTGTCATGAAAGCTTTGAGGTTTCAAAAGAATTGCTATGTTGCCAAAGGCAAATATTACATAACACCTGAGAACGGAAACAGATAAATAGTGTATTTCATCTATGATATTTATGTTTTTTTCTTTGTGTGTTTCTCCATGTGGAAATTAGCAATGATAGGTATTGACAGGGTGTTCAAATTACAGTGCACTGTGTTAAGCATTTGTTTGGATTGTCCTGGGGGGCGTTTCATCAACGAGTTCGTCGGAGTTTTCACCGACAAATTTGCTATCAGCCAATCAGACCAAGGATTTCATTAGCTTTTGACAGTTGTCAGTATAAATCCTTGCGTCTGATTGGCTGATAGCAAATTTGTCGGTGAAAACTCAGACGAACTCGTTGATGAAACGCCCCCCAGAACTGAATGTTTTGGTGGTTTTTTTTTTGGTTAGTGTGTGTGTGTGTGTGTGTGTGTGTGTGTGTGTGTGCACTTACCCATGGTGTAAAAAGAGGACACACATACAAACTTTATATTTAAACTGAGGACACACAGAGAACCGAGGACGTCCTCGGTACGCAGACCTTTCCAAATGGTCTGCTTTTGCATGTAGGGGTACATGTTTGTAGGTCCTCGATTGACAAGAGTCCTACTTACACACAGGTCCTCGGTTATGTGGTAAAATTCTTATGGGTGAAACAGGTCCTCGGTTTCCAGCATAGACGCGTATGTGTGTGTGTGTGTGTGCATGTGAAGCTTTAGGGTTAATTACCTCATTTATTCCTGTTCCAAAAGTTTAAAAACTGTAAGAAATTTTAAAGAAAAATTTCAAGTTTTATGCTTTAAGAGCCACTCACTTTCAAAATGTTGAAACTTCCTTGATACAGGTCAGGTTGTGCTCAACATTTTATGCTCAACTTCTGGCAACTATTTCTTTTGAGATATATATAGAAAGACAGAGACAGAGATGGAGAGACAGACAGAGAGAAGGAGAGAGAGAGAAAGAGAAAGAGCATGTGGCCTATGAATGCTGCTGCCTTTGAAACAGTCACAACCATAAAGATATAATCACATTTCCCTGTTTCAGTGCAGGAGGGGTTGTCGAGAGCAATTGTGAAATATTAAGTGCCGTATTCTCATCTTTTGAAGTATCATTTAATAGATGATGCGTTGATGCAAGTGAGCCGTATGAATGTTGCAAAACCAGGAAATTTGTTAACCGTGCCTCTTTCATCGGGGGCAGGTGCACCCGCTTTGTACAGATGCTGCGGTTTTTATGTCAAACAAAGGACTTAAAGCATGCGAGTTGGTCTTTGTAAGATAAAGAGAGAGAAAGATAAGAATGAGTTGAAATTAGCATTATCTAACATGAATGAAAGTAGATGGTGTTAAAGGACATTCCCCTATCATTAAGAGTCATTCTCTGTGTCAGTGCTTCAGTTATAGTCTTGTCGCTATGTAAAACTGAAAATAACGACATTTATATTGATGTGAAACTGTTCATTTTGTTGTCCCGGTGACTAATGGCACACATTTTCACACACTCTTCCTTGTCTTTAGAATACAGACAAGCAAAAATTAGAGTGATCTACCCAATGTGGTGTGTGCTTGAGAATATGCTGTGTAGATACTATTGTAGGAGTATGAAGGAATAGTACAATGAACTTTTCTGTGCACATTATGAAACATAATGAGTTCTTGCCATATTAGATTTAGTCCTATAAATTGATCATATCATATCATGTATATACCATACCATATGCCATACATGTACAGAAATCTTCTTTCATGTAATATACAACATCAACTACAAATGAATGTGCAAAAGTTTCTCCGGAACGATTTATAAGAATTGGTCACTGGCGTTAACAGGGGGAATAGATTAATTTTTAACTCAGAATTGGCAACCAAAAATGATGTTATTCAATGCCTGCAGATGCTTTTCTGACTTGTTCCATGACCCCCATCCACCCCCCCCCAAAAAAAAGAATAAGAAAGAAATAGACTGTGTCATCGCTTCAGAGCTAAAGACATTTCATGTTCTTATGCTGCATTTCAAATCCAAACAGTAGCCACATTTCCCTGTCCAGTCAACTTGCCTATGGGGTTTCTGAACCTGATCAGATCGCGTCTCCTTTAACCGTATTCTTTCTGTTTGTACTGAGCTGAAAGGCTGCTCAAGGCTGCTGGAGGAGGAGTCAGAACCTGCACTTTGCTCAGTATGAATAGGGTTCTCGTAATGCCGCATATAGCACCCTTCAGAGATCGGGTGTGAAACGGGTAGACTCTTTACAAGCAGCTAGGTATGATCCTACCATAAATTGCAGCAGTGTGAACACACCCCTGATCCCTTCCCAGTCCATTCATTCCAAGAGTGTGTTTGCTATAACTACATTGTATATATACGTCTTTCTGTGAGTGCATCTTCCGATACGGAGGGTTTTTTTTTTTTAAATCCTTCTCTTTCTTTTATCCTTTCCTCCTTTTTTTTTCTTCTTCCAATTCTCGATTGACAAAGCCCAAAGCACAAGAGTGACTCTAGTCTGAAGGTTGCTTAAATGTCATCGTCTCACCAGCCAGATGTGGCTTTCTAATAGTGGGCTTACATTATGGAGCCAGGCAAATACTGTAGTAGACAGGCAGGCAGAGAGAAGACATATTACTTTCTTATACATCTTTATTTTTATATCTACATGTATATATATATATCAGTCAGAATTCCCATCTGGGTTCTCCATATGCAGAGATCATTAAGTTTGTATGTCATATCTTGCCTAATTGTTATTTCACAAGGCTTCCCCTCCCTGCCTTCTTTTTTGTTTTGTTTGTTTGTTATGTTTTGTTTTGTTTCTGCCCTCTTGAGACTACCGTGCTGCCGAGCATCTGCCGTAAGGCCTTTCAAAGTAGGGTGGAAAATTGTGAATGTTCCATCAATGGAAGGAAAGTTCTATACATAATTCTTATTAACATACAATCAGTTTTATTGGTGCTGCACTTTTTAGTGACTAGACATACTAAAATGGCGCTTAAATTTGCCATGCAATAAAAAAAAACTACAAAAAAACTGTGCTAAACTTTCTTGCACTACAGATCAGTTGCCACTATAATTGAAGCTCATACAAACAGAATGGATAATACATGGGACTGTGCAGTTTGCCAAGTTGCCATTCCTAGCTAATTCAATGCACATAGTTAGTTGTACAGATGGAGTTATCATGTCATTTGTTTTACTGGAGTGTAATAGACCCAGCAGGGTTTTACATCATACACTGTATTATTTTGACAAGTGGGACAATTGATCTTTGATCTTAGTCTCTTTTGTTTTGACATAATGACTAATGCCCTTGTCTAGCAATATATAATTCATGATTAATCTTTTTTTTAATGCCTATTATCCAGTGCCATTGTGTGCATGTTTGAGTGTCAGGGCTGCCAACACTGGAAACTAGTTGAGAGTGAGACTCCCATAGGCCAATGCTATAATTTAGGAGTCAAAATGCGTGAGATCAACAGAAATGCATGCAAATGAAATAAAGTTTTAGAGTGAGAAAGGACCAAAATGTGTGAGTCTCACGCTCAATGCATGAGAGTTGGCAGCCCTGGAGTGTGTGTATGTGTATACGGGTGTACACCCTTGTGTGAACATGTGTCATTGTGTTTGTTTCTATGTGAGTGTGTATGTGTGTGTTTGTATGTTTATAAGTATGTTTTACTAGTTATTTTTGTCCTCTGTGAGAAGTTATTTGTACGAAAAGATAAGACAGTGTTTTTAGTCCCTTACGAATTCTGAGTAATGAAGGTAATTTCCTTAACCGCTATCTATTTACTCTTAAGCCAATGTGTAACAATTTCTTCCTATCACTAATGTTGAATATGTCAGAAAAGTGGCAAAAAAGCAACAACTTTTGAACATGATTAAAAGATGATAGAATAGGTGAATGTGTGCAGATGGTTTGAAGAGATCATCTGCCCATCATGTGGCAGTGTTGGATATGTAATGCATTTCCAGAAGAATAACACAATTGAAATCAAATTCAAATCATCTTTTTCATTCACTCAACAGGTGTGTCGAATATTGCCACATGTGCATTTCATATCAAAATCATATGTCGGAAAGTTATATAATATCTATGTCTGTGTTACAATAATGTACGCAAGTAAAGTTATTTATTATTCCTAGCAGTGTACCCGTACAGAAGTGTTAGTCGAGGATATTAATAACCTACAGAGATAGCTGTATTTCTTGATTCACGGTACATTTGATTTGTGAAGCAAAAATGTTGTAAGATAAAGCATAGGTGAGCATTTCTAGATTCAGCATTATTCCCCAAATAATTTTTAAATCTGTAGTTGAAACGTAGGTTGATCCCATTTAGGACAGTAATGCTTTCAAACCAGCAGCAAGTCTTAAGTTTCAGAGAACAAGACATTTCTTTCTCTCTCTCTCTCTCTCTCTCTCTGATTAAGAGTTTGCATAATCAGTTCAATGAAAGATTTTGATGTTTATTCAGCCATGAAGACTACTGTAAAAGTGGAAATTTTTGCACATTTCGCGCAACCACAAACTAGTGCGAAAATAAAAGCATGTGAATATTTTTGCTTGCCAAATGTTCCAGTACTTGATGTCGGGATCCCACAGAATTAAAAACAAACGCAAACAGAAAAACTGACCAGACATGAATATTATTTATTAGTGGAAAATTGAGCAAAGAAAATGGGATTCCATCCCGATGGAATCCCATTTTCTTTGCTCAATTTTCCACTAATGAATTAAAAACATGTGAAACTCTTCTTACCCAGCCCAGCGCGAAAAATTAGTTGCGCAAAAATATCCACTTTTAAAATAGTTCTGAATTTGATGGAATGAAATTTCATTGAAATGATTCCTTTCAGGTGGCTCTGAACAGAGAATTGTACTGGGGGGTCATAAGATGTGCAGTGTAATGAGAAGTATTGGCCGGGGCCTAATCTTCAGATATATGAGTTTGACATAATACAGAGGCTGACATTATGCGGGTTATATTTGAAATTCATCAAAAGACTGAAAGATATAGATAGATAGATAGATAGATAGAGAGAGAGAGAGAGAGAGAGAGAGAGAGGGAAAGAGAGACTGTACTGCAATCCCTCCAGGCCAACGTTTATTTCGGCAGATCATACCAGTGTCGCCGCTACGAAGTCGTCGTCGGCACACATCTTTTTCTCAGGCAGCTGCTCTTTTCATTGCTGGGAACATGTAGTCTTCTGCCCCAGCCTTTTCCTGCCTATTCCCCTCCCCTCCCTCCTAATTCCCAACTCGTCAAGAGTATATGTATCCTACATACACTAAGATCTCTGACCAGATGCAAAGATAATCATGTTTGTGTTGTGATGTACTGGGGAATACACATCCCTCATCAAATGTTTAGGTTGATAGGCAGAAAGTAGTTACTGCTATGTTGATTATTAAAGAGTAAGCAGGCTTATTTCTTTTTTCAAAAATCTCAGCATCCAGCAACAAGAACAACAACAAATTTAAGAAGGTCTTGGAGACACAATGCTAAAATTGCCAAAAATTACTATAAGGCATGCTGTAGGTTTTCTTTGGTTTGTTTTTGTTTGTATTTTTAATTTGTCAAGCTAAATTGTATGCTGTATATGCCATATATTTGTCAGTGATTTTACTGGTGTGAATTGGCAAGTCTTTTGATATTCACAAATTACAACTGACAAAATGATATATTGCTACCTGTAGCAAAGATGCAATTTATGTGTTTCTCCTGGTTAGAAGGCTGTCTACACATCCCACTTGAACTTCTAGTAGTCTGTAATATACAGTCTTTTTCATGCTTTTCTCCTGTTCAAACTTCAGGTGTGACTACATGTACACGCAGCTGGTTTTCTTGCACTCAGCTGTCTGTCTTAGTCTCAGACCTCCACATAGGACTAGACACTCAAACAGACGACAGCAAAAAGAGCTCACCTAGATTTAAGTAAAATTACTTTACTGCCCCCTTCTTTCATGAGAAATGTTTTGATACAAAGTTTCTTCCAAAATGCCTTTGAATTGTCTTTTGTTGTTTGTTTGTTTTGTTTTGTTTTGTTTTTTTGCTGTTGATTTTTTTTCTGAGTTTTCTGTTCAGCAGTTTTCTCAGTGGAGAAAACAATGTTGTAAAAAGAGTTGTTGATGTCAAATCAACTATTGCTGGTAAAATAGGTTTACATTACTTTGGGAAATCTAGGGTGTCTTCTTTTCTGTTGTTGAGAGAAATACAATACGGTAGCTAAGCCCTTAGAGAAGATTTGGTTCTCCCTATATCACTATCCATAGAACATTTACTTGCCTTTTGTGTTTTCATTTGAGATATTTGCTTCCAGGAATTTGCTGTCTAGAAGCAAGACTTGTAGAGGATTAGTTCATTTTTCATTGTAAAGTTCAATGATATACCTTGGGAAATCACACCCTTACATTATTCACCCACCCCCACCCCCACCCCCACCCCCATCCCCATCCCCAACCCCCAACCCAAACCCCAATTCCTTCAAAGGAAGATAGAAATCACAGCTTGCTTTGATTTTGACGTAAAGGCCTGAATTCAAAACACAAACTTCTCCGTGTGTTCTTTAATATGAACGTTGTTGACATGGGATACCATATTGTTACTGACCTCATTATCTGTTTCCTTTCTTTTCTATCTAACTTGCTAATTGCTTTTCATATATCATATGACCATTTTCAGTAGTGGTCTAATACTCTTCAATCTAACAGCCTTGCATAATTTCTCTTTTTTTTTTTGTATTGGCTTCTTTAACTTGCATGAAAGATATTGTGTTCAGCAAAATGTTCAATTTGCTGTTTTTAATGTTTTTTATTGTACTAAATCAAATCCTAGCTTGTGACATTTAAATTTTGAAACTTTGTTTGAACATTTTAGTTCTGAATCATACCATGGTGGTACTTGGGTATCTATCCTGCTTACCATCAGATTCTTATTGTGAGTTTACAAGAAAAATAAAAAAGAGAAGGAATGTTCTGGAAGTTAAGGACTGTCTTGTTGGTGGTTTAAGTTTGATCTTTGTAATGTCATACAATGTACATTACAATGATTACTACTGCTAACAGGACTAAAATCAATGACTCATATATACATATGCTTTTCAAAATTCTAAAGTGAACCTTCATTTTGAGATGGGTAGAAGTTTGGTACGCACAGCCAATCTTACAATTTTCATCTATTATGAATGATGTCAATGAGCTAATAATTATAACATGGCAAACACTTGCTGTAGATGACAAATCAGTTGAAAACCACCAACACATAGCTGGGCAGGTGGGACTGTGTAAATATTTCATAGTGAAGGGAAGATAGATGTCCATTTTTTCTCACCATCAATTTTGATCTCCCCTACATGTATCTTCTTTCAGTCTTGTCAGTCGAAGCATTCTGTAATATCTTACATTTCATTGTCTGATTTTAAAAAAAGATGCAATACAAGCAATAGCTTTTCAAACATATCCCCCTAAAATTTTGCTCTGAGAATTCTGTAATATATATTTCATTGTCTGATTTGAAAAAATGCAATACAAGCAATGGCTTTCCTCACATATCCCCCTAAAAATTTGCTCTTTTTATAACTCCTCACCTCTTCCTCCTCACCCACATGTAGTGGCACACCAAACCCCTGAGGCAATGGTGCATTGTGGAAGGATTGTATTCCCATCAGATTATGGAATGAATTTGTCTTAGCACGTGGAGAACATTTGATATTACCTGTGATGGAGGATTCAGGGAGGATTTCGGCGATAGTCTATGAATCGAGCCTCTGTCTGTAGCCCAGAAATTGTGTGTGAGTGAATGTGTTTGATGAGTTTGTGTGTGTTCCTAGTCCAGTGGCAAATGGTAACATCGGCGCAGTTGTGGGGCAACAACTTTAAAAAGATAACACAGGGTGGCAAAGTTTTCTGCCGAAATCAATTTGAATACTGCGCAGAATTAATTCTTTGATCATCATTGGAGATGGGCTCTTGATTGATTACCATGGAAAACATGTCATTCATAATTGAAGTCTTCAAGTGGATGTGAGACTAAACTGATTATTTTTGTTTGTTCACAGAAAATTCCCAGCCAAAGAGGTGATAGAGCAAATTTCACTTGTTAAAATTGTTTGTACAATAATGATTGATGGTATACTCTTAGGATCATCAGATCCTAAATTGTTATTTGCACTGCATACATTTCAAATGGGACTGAAATAATTTAAATGGGACTGAAATAATTTAAATGTATGATGCAGAGGTTTGGAGTGCATACATTCCCACAAATTCACAGTATATAAAATGTGCATTATTTGTTTTATAAAATATGCACAAGAGTGAAATAGTGAAAAAAAGCCTATTTTCCTGTCATGTGTCTGGTAGCAGTGAGACATTTATCCAGTGTGAACATTTATTGGAAGTACTAGACATATGATGACATATGCAATGATTTTAGCGATTTTGGACACTTATTTACTTTCAATAGTAAAAGTAGTCACATGTGACAATTAGCCAATCAGATTGCAAAGATTTTGAGACCCATTTGATGATAATTGATTAATGCCATATTGATTTTACTCTTTGATAAGATTAATGAATTTGCAAAAGAGTGTTGACCGTGTCTCCATGTCACTGCATGATTAACCCATATTTGGAGATATCATGATTCACAGATTAAGGAAAATGAGGAAAAAGTATTCGAAAATTGGATAATACAGCTATTTTCAAATTGTTTATCGGGTCATCATCTGATTTGGGGAGAAATTCAAAGCTCTGATTTTTGTTCTTCTCTTGTCTTCTTCTTCTTCTTCTTCTTTTTTGTCTAGCCTCTCTAGAAATGTATAAGCAAGGAGTGGGCATTGTTTTCCTATTTTGCAATCTAGTGATATGATCCGTTTTCATGTGGGGAGAGAAAATGAAAATTGAGTTTACAATGTGGATGTAAAAATAGAAGAATCCCACTTGGTTTCTAAGGGCATCATTAAAAGTAGTGTATTTTTGTCATACAATGGACTGTATAATATATGCATATCTAGCTTAGGTTACACTGCACTAAGAATAGATTATGCATACCATGTGGGTGACACAAACGGCATTGTAATTTTTCTTCAGAGTTTTATGAGTTTTGTTTTCCATGGCCTTTCGATAACTGTTCTGACTAACTTTTTTGTTGGCCTGTTGCTAATTCATTCACCAATGCCTGTGTGTGTGGTATCAGGTATTTGTGAGTGTGTATGTGGATGCATGGCATTCGTTGTGTTTTAGACAGCATGTGTGTGTTTGCGTGTGTGTATAAAATTTATGTGTGTGTATGCTATGTGTGTATGAAGCTTATGAATCATGGCATGTTGACCTGCTTTCCACACAGGATTCATGAAAATGCAGACCGTTCCTCTCATTCGGCTGAACATATTGATTGCGATAAACTTTGTTCATCATTCGTCATTCTTCACCATAATTAGATTTTTATTTGCTGAAACTCTGTGCATGAAGCATCTGTCACTAAAATGAGATTTTTCCTATTTTGAATACAATGTAGGTATTTGACAAGAAAATGGGCACATGGAGTAAGCATCATTAATTGATACCTTAGGCAAGCACTTCAGTTTGTTCAAGCAGTTTATTTATCAAACAAGTATCAGTTTTGATAATTGAATGGCAAATAAAAATTTGCTCTCCAGCTGTGTTCAACTTTTTGTTAACCTTTTTTTAATACTTTGTTTTTTTCCTAAGGTGCCCCACCCCAGGCTGCTCAGGGCGGGGACATGTCAACAGTAACAGAAACTCACATCGCAGGTAAGAGGAGATTGGCATTATTATTGCCTTAGGCTTCACTTTGGCTGGAATCAGCCTAATCTACTCAAGAGTAAGCTGAAGACTGGCTTGTAATAAACCCAGGTTGATACCAGTGATCAGCTGGCTGTAGATTAATTAACATTGCACTTAACATGAATTTGGCAGTAGGCCCTAAGCCGCCATGACAATTCCTCAATTCCTGTAAGCCTTTTTCAATTATAGATCAAGTAAGCCTGTTAAGTGATATTTCAATATGTGCCATTAATCATTGAAAAATACTTTACTTTTTTGTGCATGCTTTTCATTGTAATGATTTGTATAGGGCTGACCAAGATGGATTATGCAGAAGTGAATTGCGACATGAAATCATCTTCAAAGTGCTTGGAAAATGAATGTTTGAAAATTGTTTATGTTTCCAGAAAGGATGTTTTGTAATCATTCTATTCATCATGCTAAGTGCAAAATTTTGTGTTTTTTGAGTTCAGAAAAAATAGCGCAAAGATGATTCATTGCTTGTATGCAGAAAATGATGATGGATTATCAGAGTGAAAAGATGAAATGTAGTACACTGATCGATCACATGATATGTACTGTCCAAATAGAATTTACTACTTACATGTAAGTTGTTTTTCAAAACAAACTGTGTTCCTGCTAGAAAGCTCACAAAATGAAGTTCTGTAGTATTGTGCTACTAAGGAATGAACTGTTCCTGTAATTACCCTACTCCTATTCTGGACTTGAGTTGGTACCCATGAGATGAAATACATTTAAGCAAGGGTACTGGACTTCACGATGATTCTTGCTCTGTTTCCTACAGCCTGTCCGGTTGTCCAATAGCAGCCGCCGAGAAGCTGGCCATTATACACGGACCTACTTCCACGCCACGTGTTCCCAGCGACAACAGAGTCATAGGGTGAGCTGGCCTCTATGGCTGCATGACAAACTGAAGATATCCAGCTCTAAATTCAGAGAAGTAGTTTAAAGACCCCGTAGTGTGGGATACCATGGAGTGATAAGGCTGGCCCGGCTAGGCTATACTGTATACGCCATATATATTTTGCGAGTCTAAATTTTCGCGAATCTTGAATTCCTGACGATTTCGCGAGTGGTTAAATTCGCGATCATGGAGTCCTGTACTGAATGGAGAAATGTGCATGTGTACGTCACATCCACATCTGGATCAGAGTCAGTATTTTCGCGTGTCTTTGATTTATGAATATCACCTGACTCGCAAAATTTAGCGAAAATAAAAACCTCACGAAATATGCGGCGTATACAGTATTCCTCGTAGCAATTGCACAGAGCTTTATCGCTGATCTCTGTGAGGAAATACACACTCAGCTGAAGAATCTTGATTGAAGTCAATTGTTACCGATTAACGTATACTTTGATTGCACATATTCGCCGACTTGTGCTATTTGTGATTTTCGAATGAATCCCATTGGGTAGCAAATGAATCCGGCCACGTATGAATCCCCATGAAACTGGGTCTTTAAATGTAATCCACGGTTTGAGTTTAGTCCATGGATTAAAAAAGCAAATGCGAAATAGATCTATCTTGCACATGACGGTGTCAGCGTGCATTTGTTTTGAATGTCTGCTGGTGTACAAGATGTTTTAAAGGGACTGTACAGTACTAGTTGAGGTAGGGATTCATGTTTTGAACATTCCTAAGTGAGATAATGAAAAGCCTCTTATGAAATATGAAAGAGCATGTAATTTTAAGAAGGATTCAACGTTTATTTGACGAAAATTGGTTTTCAAATGGCTGAGATATCCCAAAAAGTGCTAATAATAAAAGGAGACATGCCCCAACTTTATTAGTATCTCTTTGTTTCACCTTGTTTTTGGATATCTCAGCCATTTCAAAACGGATTTTCATCGAATAAACGTTTGATACCCCTTAGAACCGCATGCTCTTTGACATCTCATAGAGTGGTTTCTGAATATCTCACAAAACGTTAAAAGCTAAATCTTCACCTCGACCAGAACTGTACACACCGTTTAAAGCATGTCTACATGATAAAAACCAATAATGATCCATGGAGTAGACAAACTGTCATTGTTAATTCTGGCCAAAGTAGACAGATTTTGATTACAAGCAGATCATTGCAGTAATCGCATCAATTGGAACTGAATCTCTTGTAAATGAAATTGGGAAAATTACAGCTCTTGCTTTTTAAAAGAAATCTCAGTAGAGTTTCTATTGTGAATTTAACATTCCCAAGCTGTGATTAATGGGGGGGGGGGGGGGGGGGCAGTAGAATGAAAATTACTATTTTGATGTCTACAAAATTCAATCAAAGGCTTGTCTAAATT
The DNA here is from genome assembly GCF_040938485.1 of Diadema antillarum. Lineage (NCBI taxonomy): Eukaryota > Metazoa > Echinodermata > Echinoidea > Diadematoida > Diadematidae > Diadema > Diadema antillarum. The sequence continues at coordinate 83,089 of NW_027271578.1, read as the reverse complement.
GGTCAATCTGAATCTCATACCCAGGAATCACATCTGATTGCCAAGATTGATAATTGATTAACCATTTTAACATTGTAGTATGCTGGTAACATTTGGGGATGGCAGATACACATTGTTGTCAAAATCGATGTATTTACATTAATGAGAAAACAAAATTTGGATATTGCGAAGAAACGCAGACAAAAATTGCACATCAAACAATGCTTTGTTTGAGTTCAATCAGCCATTTGATGAATGTAGACTCCTGGGCATATGTCCCAGTCAAGATTAAACCATGTTGTGCATATGACTCAGAAATATTTCTAATCTTGTCTCAAAGCTTGATTCTTTAAAAAGAATAATGTGTTGATTTCATCATGTGATTGATTTCCCCACCCTTCTGGATCTTGTTATGACTAGAAGACCGATGTATCTGAAGGAAGTAGATCCAATGACGGGAGTCACTACCATCTCTAGCTCCTCCACACCTCGCTCCACCCCGCTGGAGAAGTTCACCCCCAAACCATTCCCCTCAGACTCCATCGTGGCGTCTTTCAACCCAACCACGGGTCAGTTTGCCACCAGCCACAAACGCATCGCGCCCAAGGTGGTCTCGGCGGCAGGGCTGCTCCCGCCGCACAAGCGCCCGGCGCTGCCCAACGACGGGCTGGTGGACAGCAGCGAGGCAACTCTGGCTGCAGCAGCCATCAACCTCTCCCTCAAGTCGCTGCCGCCTAACGTGCTGCCCCACCTGGCGATACCGATGCAGCTGCCCCAGTCGCTGGCGCCAACGACGACCACTGCCATGCAGCAGCAGCCCTTGGACCTGGTCAAGATGGACAGCAACGGCACGCTGGACCTGAGCATGAAGTCCAGCAAGGCCGACAGTCACCACTCCTCACCGCTCACCCCACTCTCACAGCTCAACAGCCCTCTCCCGGCACCCACGCCCCCTCCGCCTCAGACACCAACCCAACAGATGTCGGCTGCAGGGTCCAGTTCATCTGGTATCGTCCAGCTGTCCATTCCCCAGCCCGTACTGCCAAATCCGGCCGCGTCAGTCTTTTCCTCTTTCCAGTCCCCTTCACCCGCCCCGCCCACCTCAGCCAGCAGCAACTCACCCACCATCCTACAGATCCCACGTTCTTACGACCAAGCCGTGGACTTTTCGGCGGCGAGAAAGCAGCAGCCACTTCTGCCCAGCGTTCCCCTGACTCCCTTCACTGGGTCGTTGACCTCTCTGAGTAGTCCATTGACCTCTATCACGGGGTCATTGGCCTCCAGTGTGCCACTGACCACAGGGGGTACTGCCCTCTCGTCTGGAGGAGGACTACTCACATCCATCGCCCCAAATGCTGTCGTTTCGAGCGGCGGCAATGTGTCGTTGACGAGCTTCTCCCGTGATGAACCTTCGTGAGTATATAACCCCACGGAAACAAAATAACCAGAGGTCCATTTCCATTGCTTTAAATCTAAACCAATCATAAAACTGACACATCTTGACTTGCATCCTCGTGTGTGACACTGCTGCTAACTAATACCCCCAGCAACTGATGTGACGCACCATTTCTTCATCCCCCTCTAATACAATGCAAGTCACCCTCCCTCCCCCCCCCAAAAAAAAAAAAAAAAAGAAAAAAAGAAAAAAAGAAAAATCAGAAATTCAACTTTAATCAGAAGCTTAGCAGATTTAGAAAGTAACAGAAACGTGCTTGAACTCAATGACTGATCTAGTGGCAGCATAATAAAAAACTAAATGTAGCAAGATCACTGCTCTGTGTCTTTTGATCTTCCTCAGTTCCCTGTCTAATGTTAGTACCGTTATGTCATCGTAGTTACTAACCATTCTTTCATGAAACATTTTTTTTCTTCTGTATTTCATCCCCATTTCAAAGTCGGTGAAGGTTATGGGTCAGCAATCAAGGTCAAAATTTTATATTTTTATTACTTGTCTATTCAGTACCTCAAGAAACGGTCAACTTGTTTCCATCAAATATGGTGAAGATATTAGTACTGGGCAAGAGTGATTTTTCTTTAGCAAATGATTAAGATCCTCATGACCTTTATGGTGCATACTCAAAAGCTTAAAGGGGTGAGATACCATATGACATACTGAGTGAGATACGCTAGTAGCATTCTGTATTTCCCTACCGCTTTACCTAAAATTTGAAGTAATATATAAAAGGGTTTCATCTTTTTAAAACAAATCATTTAGTTGGCAATAGGGCTGATGTGTTGTGTTCTCTCACATGCACTGTCGTGATTAAAAATGCGTTTGTCAAAGCAGATTCATTTTGTCATTTGAAGTGATGTCACTGTTTACTAACATTGTCATCTTTTTTTCTTTCTCCCCATTTTGTTCTGCTCACATTTTGATGAACAACACCACCTGTATTCATTCAAATCATCACCAACCCCAACCTCCCCACCCCCATGACACTTCTAACTTCCTAATCCCGATCTTACCTCACCACTAGTCCTCTCAAAAAAGCAAACAAACTTAACACGATGAAGGCTATGTATGAACCCAGGCGAGATTCGCTCAGGTAGGGATTTTAAACCAGATTCAGACACCCTTCCTCTCTTCATTTCAGGAGGGACATTTTTTTTTGTGACAAAAGCTTTGGAATGGTTTCAATTTGTGCGGTAGAAACCTGTATGCATTCCCCATGAAGAAGATTTATTCGCAAGTCTCTTGTGACTTTTGCTGCTGGAGATTCAATTAAATTCTTTTTACCTTTACAATATTAATTTGCCTACAAGTATCAAATCATGCTTTTTAAGTATTGAGATCCTTAGCTGTTCCTAATTTCTAGCAAATAAAGCAGTAGTCATATGTTAGAAGTTTGATCGTCTGGTCATAAAAGTTTGTAAAACTTCGTACAATATAAAACAAAGGGGTCAAAGAAAGGTTTGCATTTATTTGAGTTATTGATTAGAGCAGTTTCATTTGTGAAGTGATGTGGCTGATCGCTATTATTATCACAAGCGTCCTTTGTGATCCTCTTTGAAGGACCTGCCAGTCATACATCTTATGACATCCAGTACTAGTACATAAGTTGGCATTAATCATCATTTCAAGGAAGAATCTACCATTCCAAAGCTCTTTTGTGTATCTATTGGACTTGTGTTATTGGTTGTAAAGTGTTAGTGTTTTAGGTGAAGCACACATATATATACATATATTCTCTCTTTTATGAATGGGTTTACTGCTGGTATTTTTGGCAGGTCCCTCTTGCCAATTTTTATTATTTTGTGTTCATGAATGTGTAAGATGCTGGGCAAAAGGTCATTGGTGTTGGGTGGCAAGAAATGCATGCATGGCAAGGTTGGTGACAGGAATTTTAAAAGAACTTAACAAAACAAAAGCACCAAATGACTGATGACATGAAGCAAATCCGTATAAATACTCTTATAAAATTATTTACTGACACATAGTCTCTTTAGCACACCTTTCATCACACATGTCTTTTCTGAAGAAGTCAAAATATTTTTCTTTCTATGATGTGACCAGGGATAAAAGCATAAAAGGGTGGCACAGGTTTAGCCATGTTTTAAGATAAGTTACACTTGATTGTTCAAGACATTGGTTTGCTAGCATGTTTAATTAAAAAAAAAAAATCAGCTGTTCAATGGATAACCTGTCTTTGGGGGATGATACTCAATACATAACCTGTATAGAAAAACAAAACAAATATTTGCTTATCATTTCATTCCATTTATTTAGTGATATGCACTATGCTTGCGTAGGTTTGTAGTTTTTAGATCAACTTGAACAAACAAGTTACCTACCGAGTGCAGTTTGTGTAATTCTATCTCTAGCAGTCTGTAAATTGCTCATGGCACTTAAGACCTTTTGCCCAACATAGACTCCTGTATGATGGTTTTGAATTTCCTAGCTAAAATCAAGAGTAGAGATGTTGCAATGCTCGAAAATGAAATCCTCCCAAAATGAAATTGAGGAGCCATTAATTGCCATTTTATTGGAAATTATACAGATACATTACTCTCCATTTTCTAGAATGGCTATAAAACTATGGCATGATCTGGATCAGTTTACCAATAACTCTTTCTTACCAAGTTACTTTCAGAAACTCATTACAGTTTTTCCTTTATCAAAATAACTGTTATTACCACAGCAATGAAGGAAATGCTTGCTATAACAAATATTGGTCAATCATTAGAATAGCAATGACAGTTACACAAACAGGATTTGTATATTTCAGATTCTAACCCAAGAACTAATGACTGGTGTTGCAGTCCAGCTAAAAATCAAATCAAATTAATTAAAAAAAATTGCACATCTCAGTTGCTGGTTCTCCAAGCAGTCAAGGACTTGACAAACATTAGACTCATTTTTTGCAATTTCTCTTCAATTTGAAGGAATCAGTTCTGTCATGTGCTCGACTTTTTGGTGTGTACTCTTGATATCAACCCATTGCCTGTAGGAATTCGATTTCAGTGCGTTAATCCTGGGGAGAAATACGATATCTGGTCATCAAAGTTTGATTTTTTGACAAAATGCCACTGAATCATGGCTGTATTTCTCTGATATTTTTATTCAGTCTTTGAAACTCAGAGCCACCATACAGGAGAATAAGTTGTTGTTGTTTTTTTCTGGTCATAGCCAGTACATATTTGTACATTGTCTAGCTTCGTAGCAGTAGACTCTGCATGCCTCTTTGTCTTTGACTTTTTTGTTTCTTTATATTGAAGGGGTGTTTGTTTTTCTTTGTTAAGTTAAAGTGGTGATTAGTTGCATTTACCAGTTGTCCTTTGTGCTGAAGGCTTCCATGTTGTGTTTTAAGAAGCTGGTCAGTATAAGTTGATGGACTTTTTTTTTCCTTGTCATGACTTTCATTGTTTGTGAGAATACGTCATACACTTGGGAATTGAGCAGCATGCTTGTATTTAACAAGTGCGTGCTCTTATTATCTCCACAATGTGTAAGTGGTTATCACAATGGTTAGGTCATGTGGGTATTACGCAAATTGTGGTCATATACAGGACAGTGTGTAATGTCATTAAGAAATGCACACACAGACACACACATTACACAGTCAATGCATTTATACTGCACCATCAAAGTTTCTACTGAAAAGATATGACTTTTATCTCAAGAGCTTGTGTGATATAAGATATAAGTGTGTAGAAAGGTGAATGATTTGTTCTGTGGAACCTAATATCTGAATTGATAGGGGGGTCAAGAGGTATAAAGACTTAACCCACCGAAATCCCAAACACTGGCCACCTCAACACACACAGTTCTTTATACTGTTATATAAATCATATTCAATGCACGAACATAGTTCCCCGTGAATGTTCTATTGTACCCCTCCTCAAAAAGAGATGGATGTAAGATAGAAATCATGTGACCAAAACATTCTGAAAGTGTGGAAACAAACTGAATCATTAGGTTATGATGATTTGATCAATGCTTTCTAATTGCATACATGATATACAGGTTGTGCACTGCAGCAGCTAGCAGCAGCTAGATGTTGCAAGTCGTGACTTATTTTATTTAGTTTCTGATTGATTTATGTTTGCATATTTTTATCAGAGTAGTGAAATTGCTCTGATTGTGTGCCATAATTCCTGTATGTTTATTTAGGAGCACAGGAGGGTACTAGGGCTCATTTCATTAAAACAAAGTTCACATGATTTCAACTTGCTAGAATTACAGTTGTCATGGTAATAATCCATCTTCCTGGTTGGCTGTTGCTATGAGAAGTTGCCATTCCAACAAGAGTTGCTATCCTAACATCTTTTATGAAATGGGGCCCAGATCTCTGAAGCAATTCTTGTGTGAAGAAAGATGCAGAGGATTTAAATTACAAAAACATGAAAAGAATGAGAATTAATCATCAAGGAATGATGGCAGAAACATCCATGAGTGGAACCCAACCATTCATGAGAACCACTCGGGAACCTCTCTACAAGCCATTGATTTCAGCGTGCATTTTACACAAAGGGTCCCATGTTGCTGGCCAGCGAACAAAGCAAGCCGTCCCAGCATGCCGCCAGGCAACGCAGCATATAAACAATTAATGAGTCACTTGACCAAACATTGCCAGCACTTGAGTGGCATAGAAGTAGGAGTGAAGTGATGATCTGTAATATGAGATGATTTGCTGAATGCTTCTGCATGGGTATCCCACACTTGTGTACATCGTACTCGATAGAAAAGGAAAAATATTAACAAAATACTTTGCAGAAACATATAGGAATCTCAAATAGGTTTTTAAAAAATGCAAAGGGAAATGGCCGTCATAAAAGTTGTTTGAAAGTGTTTGTGTGTGAATGTAGGCACATACGTACCATGTGACTGCTTAGGAATAAAAAAAAAATAGTTCCAAAGTTATAGGTTATCGCTTGGTTCCCACTGTCGTGCATTCAGCTCGGCATGCCACGATTGGCAATTAGTAGTTGACCATGGAATTTTTGTTATGTCTGTCACAATTTACGACAAGATTAAAATCGTGGTCTCAGTCATGGTGTAATCATGGCGATCCTATCAGATCTTGAGGTCATTCTTAGTAGTAGCGTTGATCATACAATTGTAGGTAAATTTTGGACAGTCCAAAAATGTCCTACAATCAACGCGATTACCACAACTGACCCCAAGATCTGATAGGATCTTGATACGATAACCACAATTATTCCACGGTTAAGACTACGATTTCAGTCGTGGATCAAATCGTGATAGACATAAACAGAGATTCCACGATTGGCTACTAGTGGACCATTGTGGTGGACGTTGTGGATGGTACGACAGCAGGAACGTAGCATTAGTCATTCTGTGATTCCATGACTAGATCCAAGCTGCCACTGATGATGGGTGAGGTCAGTTAGACTTTCGGTTTCTCTCTTATCATGATATTTGTGAGTCAGTGTTATTTCAGATTTGACCCTTTGGAAAGTGCTTTACTTTGTTGACAGTGATATAGCCAGGTGTAGCTTATTTGTATCGCCTTCCCCGCGACAATGAAAGGTTTATGAAAAGGATCAAGTTTTAAGCCATTTTAATCATAGTAATTTTGATATGATATGCAGCACTGGTATTGAGACATTTTTCCAATTTCCCCCCTCAGCATTTCAAACTTACTGCACAAAGTGCAATTGGTATAGTAGAGTGTGAGTTGAATGCTAGTAGTTTGCAGCTCCACATTCACACAATAGGACTGTACACCTGGCTGAAAAGTTTGTTGCCATTTTATACTAAAATAAACCTTTCAAAAGAATTCACTAGCAGGATAAACAACCCCTTTCACTTTTGATTGCTCATTGTAAATGGGTTCCTTCCTGAACCAGTTCAATAAAGTAGAAGTGTGGAGCACACGACTACTTTTGTATCACGACTATTTGAGGAGAAATGCTTGCCATTAAAAGGTTGACCCATTCAATCCTACCTTTCGTATGAAGCTATCCTCTGCAAGATTTTGAAATCATCACAGGCTTTTCACAATGTCCACCAGAATCCCATAGGAAATGAATACTCTGTACTAAAAAAAAAATAATAAAAATAAGACAAAAAAAAATCACTGTTGCCTACAGAGCGCACTGTTCTATTATAGGACAAACCATGCACAAGTTGTAACCACATTCACATTTTGTTATACTAGCCTTTTACCAACAATGTATACATTATTATTATTATTAGTAGTAGTAGTAGTAGTAGAAGTAGTAGTAGCAGTAGTAGTGGTAGTAGTAGTAGAAGTAGTAGTAGTGGTAGTAGTTGTAATAGTAGTTTACACTGTAGATGTACAAATGTATCATTATTGTTATCATTATTATTACTGTCATGAAAAGGGTACTGGACAGAAGTGTTGTGGTGAATACTGCGAGTCAAAGTTAGTAATCAGATATATTTTGTTTCTACCCTAGTCAACGAAGTCATTATAAAGTGTTGATTGTGATGCAGGTAGCCAGTTTGTGAAGGAATCAAGGCAGTGGGTTAATCAATATGTTTTTACATCGCACACTTTTCATTGTTATATCAAACACTCCAAAAGCTTTACAGACACTCATCTATGTGCCATGTAACATTAGACAACCTTTCTTGCACAGTACTAGAATGGCAGCATCAAAGCAAATTGCTTTCTAGAATGTTCCTCAGCTCCATGTTCTCTCAAATTTCAATTTATTTATTCATTTCCCAAGTCACGGTATGCCCTTTTACAAAATGATTTGGGGAAATGCAAATTTTCGATGCCACCGAGACACAAGTTTACCTTCAGGGCAGAACAGTGGCCACATTCATGAATAATGATGTTGCTGAAAAATCCTTCACTTCGTGAGGTTTTACCTTATTTGGCTGGTTGTCAGTATAAAACAAAACAAAAGGGGGGGGGGAGGGAGAGAAATGTGGCAGAAGTTTTATTAGAATTTACTTTGTGAGGTTTTACCTTAAAAATAGACAGATAGGATAAATCCTTTACTTTGTGAGGTTTTACCTTTTTTTAGCTCCATGTCAGTGTAAAGCAAAACAAAGGGGGGGGGGGGAGGGAGAAATGTGGCAGAAGTTCTATTAACGTTTATCCTTCTTTGACTGTCATTGTCATTGTGATTTTCAGATGTTTTCTTCACTTGATGGTGCCAGGAATTATCCCAAAATTATTCGAAGGTTAACAAGGGTGCTTCCATTCAGTTGACTTTCTGAGAAGAGGGTTTCCAGGAATTCTGTATAGCAAGGAATTCTCATTTCCGCTTATTTTAGGTGGAAAAGAAAGAATGCGGGGGGGGGGGGGGGGATGGGTATGAAGGAGTGTGGGATGAGTGAATGTCATTAAGGTGACATCATCGATTTGAACATGCACTTTTTGATGATTGATGCCAAGCTCTACCACTTTGAGGCAGGTGCGGTGGTAAAAGTCCTCCGAGAGAGACAAAATCCAGGCACCCAGGTGACAGCCATCCCTGCAGAAGCCTTTTTGAGTATTCAGGCTTGTGGATGTTCTCTTTTTTGCCTTTTAAACGATGAAACAAAACCCCCGGAAATAACTAATGTTGAAAACGGGTATCTTTATCTTTTTTGCACTCTCCCGACACAGTGCAGCGCACTTTGAGGATTTTGCAACCAAACATAGCATATACTGTAGTCATGTTTATTAGAATGTGTATGTGTGGCCTGTGCCTTTGTCTTCTATTTTTCTTTCAATTTGCTTGTCTGTCTGTCTCTTTATCTTTCTTTTTCCTTTTCGATCTTCCTCTCTCCCTCTTCCTCTCCTCTCTATCTCTCTATCTGTCTATCTCTTTCTATCTGTTGATTTATCAATTAGTTCATCTATTTATCTGTATCTATCTATCTATCTAGGCCAGACTATCTATCTATCTATCTATCTATCTATCTATATATCTATATCTATCTGTCTATCTATCTATCTATCTATATATGTATATATCTATCTATCTATCTATCCATCTGTCTATCTTTCTATCTATCTTTCCATCTGTCTGTCTATCCATTTTTCTATCTATCTATCTGTCTATCTATCTGTCTATGGGTACTCTCGTGGCATAGAAGATAAGACTTTTGACTTTCAATTAGAGGTTCTAAGTATGAATCCTGTCAAGTGCGTATGAACCTGGAAAAGATGTCTTATACCCACCGTGTCCCTCTCGACCCAGGTGTATAAAATGGGTACCTGGCAACTCTAGGGTAGTAATAATGGCAGGGCCCTCTGGTAGAACAGTGGCAACACTGAAGACGTTACCCTGGATAGAGAAGACGACCTATCTATTTTTGTCTGCTGTTTATCCATCTGGCTATCTCTCTGTCATCGTATGTGTTTAATTTCAGTTTTATATTCAGATCTGTGAATTTTGTCATGTTTGCGTCAGTTCTGTGTGAAAATGAAGTCACCAGCAGGAATGCGAAGACAAGACCATTTTGTCTTTTATGCTTACTGCTGTTTCAGTGGCATTAGAACTAAAATATGAAAAGATAGGAGCATGCATTATCCCGAGACAAATCTGCCACATAAGTTTGATGCAGAATAATCATTCCTTGAGATTAAGGGGACAGAAATACCCATGAATTTGCATTTTCCCAGAAGATGATATCATCCCAGAGATTTGAGATATTTAATGCAGCCGTTGTCCCTGTTTTAATGTTGCTTGCACATAATACTCTTGGGGAATTTCACAGTGGTGTAAGATGTCATTTACAAGCAATTCATTACCCCAGAGGTATATGTACACCAGTGTTATCAGATCAAATTTGCAGGTAATCTGTTGTTTCTCACTAAAACAAGTATAAAATTTCTTTGGTGATAAAGATGAATTTAGAGAAATTGATGCATCGTACAGACTGATACTCATTCCAAAAAAAAAAAAAGAAATTCACCGAGCAATATGCCTTTGTATTTATTGTACTTGCAGCTCAGATATGACAAACCTGAGATATTTTTGTTGCGATGAAAATCTTTAACTTATTATGGCATGCTTTCTTCTTCATGTTGTTGAATTGGACAAGTTGAAAAAAGACATAGATTTTCTGATAAAAATGCTTACTTTCATAGATGGTGATAACCAAGGAGTCACAAAGTACGGATAATTCTTTTCTCTATGAATTCCTTCATCTGTGCTCAATATATTTCACCAAGTTAGAAGAAAGATGTCCCTGCGCATTTGAAGACTTCCTAATTGAACTCTGGGTTTGGATGAGGCTCTACTGTGTTAGCAGCAAAGCCAAAGATTGAATCCAATAGTTGTGCAAATTGTATTGCATGCCACCACATTGAAGACGTGTTGTTCTTTGTTTTGTTATTGTGATTGTTCAAATTGTCTATTCTTTTAGTTCTTTTGTAATTGATCAGATTTAAGTGCGTTCATGTAGTTTTGTTGTGTTTGTTTTGTCTATCTTTACTATTTTCATATTTTTATGCACATTTCATATCATGGGGCCATCTGAACATGCATTTTTTTGTTCCTTACTCTGTCCATCAGATTTTATTTTTCCCCAAAAGTTAATGAAACTTACCTCAAATGTATGTTAGAGCTCACTGGCTGCTCCTGAAAAGTACATGTACGAGTAGACCATGAAATAAATATTGTCACCTGTTAGAATGCAGCTGTGGTGATGGTCAACCATTTTCCTTTTTGTGAATACCACCTGCTATCCTTTACCAACTGTGGCAATCCAAGACATGAAGCTTCAAATTGTTTCACCTGCTACTCATAAAAATGTGTCAGAAAAAGGTTTCAGGAGGAGATTGACTCAAAATAAGTCCAAGTTTATCCACTCTTGAATATACAGGATTCATTGCTTCATCTCTTGATATCCTTCCACTTTTGTCTGTCTGTTTGTCTTTCTGTCTGTCTGTCTGTTTTTTTCTCTTTCTCTTCTTTCTCTTTCATTCTTATTTTCTCTGAATGGACTTTTACAAATGTATTTGTTATTCCAAAGGCACATATTTTCCTTTTATGTGCTTCATCATTATCTCACTCTTTTATCCTGTTATACAGAATTTAGATATAGTTGTATCCATTTTGTTTTGCTGAAATTATTCCTAGGGGTTTTTCTTCCTTCTTTTGTCTTTTTATTTCATCTTTGACTGTCATAAATTTTCCATTCTTCTTTCTATTAGTGTTGTAGTTTCCTTATTTAACCCTTTATGTGCTTTGAGCACTGGTAAGCACAGAAACCCCCATAGTGTCACACACACTGTCCAAAGTCCCTGACATAGAAAGGGTTAACATGCTCTGTTTATATCTCTGCTTTCTCATTCAAGCACAGACTAGGAATAGGCATGTGTAATTTACATTCTCTGTATACCTGGAGCTCTGAACCAATGGTCTGTCTACAAATTTAAGTGGGTTCTGTGGCAGCGCAGTCAACCTCTTTTCTTTTTCCTTTCTTTTCCAAACTGCAACAAGGTCAAGTGAGATATTTCGAGGCTAACCTAGTTGTCCTCTGACAACTTAGTGTTTAGTAGAGCAACAAAGGGGTTCATTCACAAGTTGGGTGTGGAAAACTCTTCAGGGACTGTACTACAGTATGTAAGCAGTTCAACTGTTGCCTGTAGCCAGGAGGGCAGTGTCTGCTGCCCTCTTGTGACAGCTACCTTCTTCCGGTATTGACGAGGGTATCAGAGGGGTGGATAGGATACTGTGTATCCAATATGTTTCACTGTGTTTTGGGTTTCTTAAAATTCTCCCGTCAACTGATATTCGCGAAAAAAGCAAGTCACCAAAATATTGCTTCTCGCAGCACAAATGTGTCGTACATCATTTCCAGAGTTTAAGCTCACAAACTTTTCTCCTGAAAAAGGGACAACTCTTTGATTTCTCACTCAGTCTCTGTGGTCCTCAATTGCAAAGTCAACCACTCATGAAAATTGTCTTGCAAGTCGTAAAATATATGGTACTGCAGTAAACATATGGAAATGAAAAGCATTTCAGTCAACAATTTGTACATTTTATGTACACCTTGTGCACTACTATAAAGCATTGGTTGTTGGTTTTGTTTTTTGTGGCTTTATATGTTTACACTAGGAAAACTTTGCTAGTTTGTGTTCATGGCATGATGTTGGTATTTGTCTGTACGTGTCTGTGCCTCATGTTTTTATCTCTTCTGTTTTGAAACCATAATATGTAGAAACTTTATATCTTTATTTCTTTATTCATTCTGTGGCAAATTATGAATCTCTTTCCACCCAAGCTGTCCCACTGTTGGATGCGATGGATCGGGTCATATCACGGGCAACTATTCATCCCACAGGAGGTTGGTTTATTGGTCCGTCTTAAAGGGACATACACAACTTAAAGAACAAGTTGGCCTAATAGAGAGGAGGATAGATTTAAGTCTTGGAGAAAGTAAAATTCGGGAAATGATTCATATTTTCTTTCCATGATTCGATTTTTGGCCAATGTGGATTTTCAGTGCTTGTTCAAAGACTGTGGTTTTCTTTCCTTTGTTGTGGGCAACCACCCGAAACAAAGTTACCAAATAAGCCTTTTGCTGTTTTTAACAGGGTTTTATTTTGAGATTACCACATCGCAGAGTAAGGGAAGTATGTTGTAAAGGAAAAATGAAGACATTTGTCAACAAATATCATTGATTAAACTTGAGTTAGGCAAACATATAGATGATTTGTGTTTTCCAACATAATCAAAACCTGTTGTTGAAAGCTTTTTAGAATAATTAGTAATCGTGTTGCCAGAGTCATTAGCTGTTCCTGTGATACATGCACTTTAATGGGATGCGTATTTGATTATGAAACCATCAGTCATGTGAGGCAAAATTTCATGCAGTTTTTTTTTTTCAAAGACACTTAAAAGTGCTTCAAAGCAAAGAATGACTACCAGGTAAAGTAACAAATTTCAGAAGAAAAAAAAAAAGAGGGTAGGGAATTGATTTTCCAAATGTTGTGAATGTTGTGTGAGTGAGTGTTAGTGTTTTACTGCTAACCGATAAAAATTCAGTGTTTTATTATCTGAAAGAAAGGACCCATTATGATCATGGGACCTTGAGAATGTTATTTGTGCATGTACGTCTTCTGTGAATTTGAATGATATTCACTTGGGATGATCAAGAGGTTTTTTAGTTGGGAAAATGTTGCATTTTAAAATGTTGTCTGTAATGCCAAAATATTAGCATTACCTGGAGTTCTAATTGTGTAATCATTATGAATTTCCTGAAGTAAAGACAAGTTGGTAGAACATTACAGGAACTTTTCTGTTTCTCCCCCAACCAGGGTATATTTATATTAAGGTCTTTTGATTATGTAGCTATTTTTGCTTCCATTGTCTTTGTGGTGGCAGGTGTTACAAGACCAAATATTACACCCTTATGTACATGTTTTGAAAGAAATGGAATTCTTTTTGTTTGTGCCTTCACTGTTACCTCTACTTTGGTTTCGGAGAATATTAATGAAGTAACGTAAATAGTTGGAGCAGTGTTTAAGCTTATCCAGACCTAAGCTACTTTCCTGCCCTGGGCAAACTAACAAATGTATATTTCATGAGATCCCACGTCATCTTTTCTCTTACCTCCTGTGGGGGAAAAAAAAAACCACACAATCTTGAATTCCAATGGCATCATTAACAACTAACCCATCATCAGTCCTGTTGCGTAAGTATTCTCGTCGGAAATGCGATCAGTCGAGAATGGCTGCGAGTTGTTGTCCCCATCATTTAAAAGTACTTTGCCCCCGTTTGATTTCACCTCGAATCGTGTCGTGCTATACTCTATACGACTCCTGTACATTTTTCGTCTTCCACGTTCACACATGATTTGCAGTGTCAGTGGCTCCTCGTTTATCCTCCTGCTATGATGATCAGTGACTATCAACCACTGTCAATCTGTAATCACGTTTGCATTTGCCATCCATTTTGATGTTAAGAGTTCTAGCATTTTGTCTGTATTCATCCACTTGTGGAATCTCTCGACCGTCCTTTAAACACTCCCTATAAATTCGATCATTCCAAAATTCACCATCTGTTTTTACCAACTTGAAGTTCATAGCCATCAAAATCCACAGAGATTTGTTCCATAAAACAAAGAGTGTAACATTCACGCAAATGTTGTATGTTACTGCTAATGTGGAAGACCTTTCACATAACCCATTGCAGAAAGTGGTACCTTATTTATTCTGTGAAAGGTATCTTCAAGAATCTTTAAAAGAAATCAACATTTCTGTGAGCTTAACTGCGCACTTTCCCATAAATTACAGGTATATTTCTCTGCAATCTTGTAAGGTCAAAAAAAAAAAAAATCCATCAGAAATTCTTCCGTGGTTTTCAGTTACACAAATTATTAGAGAAAGCTCTGCACAACCCAAGTTGTAAATGCTTCCTGTTTTGTTTTGTTTTTTACCCCCCACTGCAAGAATGTGTGGCATGGCACGATATTTATTGACAAAGTTGCATCCAAATCTGTTTACTCAATTTTTCCCCTTACATTTCAGTTGACGTTGAATGCATTTGAATGTCTTGAATGCTTACATTAAAATCCCTTTTCCTTTTTTTCCTTTTTTTTTTTGAATTGCTTTTTTTCCCCCTTACCCATGTTCCCAGCTTGTCCGGTTGTCCGATGGCAGATAAGTCTGCTTTTATCCCAGGAACGCAAGATTTAAAGTAAGTTTCTCTGAGGAATTTCTGTGATACGCCTTTTGTGGAAAAGCCATTTAATAGGTCTAAAAAGTTCCAAGAATACTCTTATTTTAGCGAATACTTTGCCTGCACTAAAACTGTTTTGTTTTTTTAGTAGTAGAAACCTGAATCATTAAATCAGCCCTGCATGTTCCTTTATCATTTTAATCTAATTCTAATATAAATCTTTCCACCTCTGCTTTTCATTTTGCTCGACTGTAAAAGTGGAAACTTTCATGGATTTCGCGCGATGTGAAGCTAGACAAAGTACAAAAATGACATTTTGGGGAACATTCATGCTTATAATTAGAACCATCTATGCAATCATTGTTTATGTCTTTGATTCCACAGAATTAAAGACATGTGAAATTCAATATATTTTTTTTCCCAACTGAACGTGATAAATTACATGAAAATTTCCATTTTTACAGTATCCCATGTCGTCTTCCCATTGTCATGTTTCCATTCCAAAATAATTATTCATACGTAATAAATCATTTGGGTGTGCATTTCTGGTGTCTGCAAGTCATCTGTTGTTGTTTTTGTCTATGTCTATTTTACCATAATGACTACCATCCTTATCAAATGTCTCACCAAAGACAAAATTTTGCCCTATTTTCAGCCAGCAGGTATTCTCCCTTTTGCTCACTCTGTCACATCTCTTCTTTTCTGGATTATATTTGATGGTGGTCATGATATTTTGTGTCATTGTGTAAATAGATTGTATGTATCTTAACCCATTGAGGACGGACTGATATTGCTACAACACACATTTCCCATAGACACCTGCCTGAGTTGTCCTCAATGGGTTAAAGACCCCTTAGCCTGTGGATTCATGGAGTGGATATATAGTTCGAATATATTCGATGATCCTTGTTACAAATTGTGCACAGCTTTATCACTTATCTCTATGTAAATGCACACACAGCCAAAAAAACTTGACTGGAGTCGACCGTTAATGATGAGTGTATGCCTCGATGCACATATTCGCTGGTGCTGAAGGGTGCTATTTGTGGTTTTGAACGTACCCCCACTTGGCAGCAAATGAAGACCGATTCATTCAGACCACCCATGTTTCCCCATGCTACCGGGTTTTTAATTCCACATTTTTGTTTCAATCAAAGATATGTAATTTGATTCACTTGTGACCAATTTAATGATCTTAAAGCTTTTCAGTGACATTCAAGTTCTTATAACATAATCAGGTATTAAAGATGAAAGATTTGTTGGGTTGAGGGATTTCAGAGGATCTTAAGTTAAGACCACTACTGATTATGGAGACATATCACGTGAAACATCACCATCATTTTGAGAAAAACTACTGATTGAATGGATACCAACACACATAAATCATCTTACAGGAATGTCACTCTAGTGACTACAAATCGATGTGTCTTCAATGAAAAAAAAATTCTTAAGGGAAGAAGAAACATGAAATGCATAAATTGATAGAAAATGAGTCTGATACTCAGCCCTGGTTACTTACAAGTATTTTTTCAACATAAACCAATAAAAGATCCTTTGAATTGATTACATAATGTCCAATTCTTACGGGTTTTCAATATTTTTGTTGTCACTGAAAGAACTTTAATGTATATACATTTGTAGGCATGTGTAAATCTATACCTGCACATACACATTGGGACTGGCATATGACAACTTCTTTGTGTATGGCCATTGCAGAAAGCCAATGGTAAGGGTAACATTAGCACATTTGGCACAGCTATTGAAAGCCTGTGTGTAAATACCATGTGATCTTTTTGCACATACTTGATCACACACTAAAGGAATAATTAAGTCAGAGTGAAACATGCATACAAGTATATGCTGTAGATCATACATGCACACATTTTTTGTTTTTCTTTCTCATTCTCATCAATTACATATGCCTCTCTCTTCAAGCCCCTATAGAGACCACAGAAACAAACCAAAGTATTGAAGAATAATTAGCCCACAACCATATTCCCATCCCGTTTTGCGTCTAGGTGCCCTACCCCCGGATGCGACGGGTCGGGTCACGCTACTGGTAACTACTCCTCTCACCGCAGCCTGTCTGGGTGCCCACGAGCCAAGAAGAAGAGCTACACATCGCCCAAGAAGGAAGGGGAAGAGGATGGGGATGGGCTCATAAAGTGAGTAATGGCTGGTCGGTGGCTTTTGGTGTTTTTTTTTTCCCCCTACAGGTCAGTGGTCATTCGTGTTGGATTTTGTTGTTTTCTTTTGTTTGGACAAGTTTGAACACTACCAGATAGTCTGTAGTGATTTGCTGTAAATATCAGTGCTGTCATAGCTTTTGAGATCACTATAAAGTCATGGGGGAAAAGTATGCTGGAAAATGATAGACTTATCACCTCACCTGAGCCTAAGGCTCAAGTGATCAATTGCAATCATTCATTTCTCTCATGCGTTGTGCATACGCTTCTGACATTTTCAACTTCTTTAAAATCCCATGATTAATTGTCACCAAACTTGACAGATACCATCCCTGGGGCCTGTTTCATAAAGATTGAGTGTAAATTGCAATCAGTCGCAAATTGCGTTCCATAAACAACTTTGCAATTGATCGCAAGTAACGCTCAACCTACTGAAAGTTACACTCCAGTTTTCTTGAAATCAAGCGTAAGTGTCTTTATGAAACAGGATTTATGCTCACTATTGAACTTACGTTCGATTCAACGAGTTGCGCTCAATAAATCGAGCGTAAGATCAATCACAACTCTTCATGAAACAGGCCCCTGGAGTGACGGGATCTCAATTACCCTCACACCGAGGTGGCATGTCAAGATGCTTGGCAAGTGATTTAAAGCCATGTCCTCAGCAATTAGAGTTGGAGGTTCGTTTGTTCACCTGCAGCTCCTCATCTGCAGAGGGAGTGTTTCCTAACTATTCAACCATCTTTCCATCTTCTTGGGCCTTCACTTCTCCCAGATGTCCCATTCCCGGCTGCGATGGCTCTGGTCACGTCACGGGCAAGTACGCCTCACACCGCAGCGCCTCGGGCTGTCCGCGGGCCATCATGGCAGGCTACCAGGGTCCCATGCAGACTGCACCGCGTGAGAACGGGTGCAAGGAGACCGGCCCCGTGGGCACCACCAATGGCGGACCCATGGTGCCCATCTCGGACCCGGTGCTGCCTCTAGCCCTCCTGAAGCCCAACATGATGGCTGGCAGTATGAACCCAGTCATTGAAGAGGAGGGACCAAGGTATGAGATGTGACTGGAGTGTAGTAGAGCTATGCAGTTTAGACTGGTTTGATTTCAAACATACAACATACCTCTCCCTGTGTGGAAAGACAATGAGAACCACAGCGACCAATTATAAAACGGGATTTCCTGGTTCAGGAAGCTAAAGTTGGTAATATCCCAGGTTGGAGATGGTAGATTTATCGACATACAAAAAGTGTGTAGTCATCCACTGCTGCGCTACAGTGATTTATTATCTGAATCATTCCAACACTAACGGAAAGAAGCAGTTGTGTAGGGTAAGGCAACATATGATAATGATAAAAGATTACAATGATGATAACTTAGTATTTTTACCCAGGGTAGCCTCTTCAGTGTTGACACTGTTTTACCAGAGGGCCCTTCCGTCATTATTACCCTAGCATGGCCAGGTTCCCATTTGATATACACCTGGTTGAGAGGGACATGGTGCGTAAAATCATCTTGTCCAAGGACATAAGCACTTGGCGGGATTCAAACTCAGAACTGGAACATGTGACATAAATACAAGTCTGCCAACAGGTCCAAGCATTCAGCGTATAAAAGTATCACATTTCCATCCAAAGTGGACTTTCCAATGGAGCTATGTGCCATGTATGCTGCTTTTCACACAAGTGGGATATTTTTGAACTTTTATATTAAAGAAAAGCAATTAGATCATAGAAGTTATACTTGATTTAGACCTCTCAAACAACAAAATATATGACCCGCTACAACTAACGGATCCGAAAATCAGGGGAAGGCAATTTTCTGAAAATGACATTACATTATTCCCTTACTCTTCTACTTAAATTTCATATATAACACAACTCATAAAAGTACTCGGTTGCAGAGATATCGATGATTTTATTAGCGCATGTCAAGTGGTTGAGGAAATCAGAGTTTCGAGAAAAACGCCTTGAAAGTGTTCCTTCCGACGCTAACATGATCAAGGGGAGGCGAGACAGTTTTCTCAGCTTGACAATGGAAGGTATGCTCCTAGCGACCTCAGCGATGTTCATTCAAGCTGAGCGCCAACGGTCTACGCATGGCCAATCAGTAATCAGGATGCCATGCACTGACGAATAAGATCACTCCCTCGTTGCTAGGGGCGGAGTCTAGTTGCGGCGATAAATCCAAATCTTTGGACACGTTTCTGTTACGTTGAAAGTCGGAAAATCATGGCCCAGAAAAACGCTAATTTCTTGCCTTTCGTTTGATCATTAAGCTTCAAAATTTCGGCAGATGATAGACAGAACATGAGACTACAAAATTATGCCAAAAATAGAAATCTAATTGTTTTGACCAATTTTGATGATGTGACTTCAAACTCGATTTTCTCAGCTCAGCCGTCAGCGACTTTAGGATCCTTTTGTTGTAGAGGGTCACATATGAGTATCGTTTTGATTGATTATGAACGCCAAGGTAGTTGTTGTAGTTTGACCATCTCAATCTCTCTCTTCCTCTCTTCTTCCCTTGTGTCCAGCTGCCCCACCCCAGGATGTGAGGGGGCGGGGCACGTCAGTGGGGTGTTACCTGACCACAGAAGCCTATCAGGGTGCCCGCTGGCTGCCCAGGCCATGAAGAAGGCCCGGCTCAACGGGGAGGACATCACATCCCTCTCTCACAAAAATGTTAAAGGTATGTGCCCATCTCTCTCAAACATGACCCAGCTTTTGATGATACGGCCAATTGCCATCTCTGAGTATTTCCATGACTTTGAATGACTTGGGCTGCATGGACTATTGAAAGAATAATTCCGAGTTGATAACTTTTGTCACTTTTTATTATGGTACTTTGATAATAGTCAATAACCACTTTTGCTGCCAAGGCTCCTTCGGCCTTGGCTATCAGCACTTTTAATGTTCTGGAACTATCCATTACAGAAAAAGATTGCACAATCCTGATCAATACTTTTACATCATAAAACACTTAAGGCATTACTAAAGCATTGATTTAGCTTATTGTGATTAACCTGTGGTGCTTAGTAAGCTCAGCCAAGATAATAGGGAATATACCTGAGCAGACCTTACCTTCAGTCTTAAGTCTTTTATCTATAAACTCCGCATATTCTGCTCTTTGTTTTTTAACTTTTTCATGATTAAAAAATATTTTAGCCTGCAGTGCACTTGATTTCCTTGTCTGCCCTTTCTAAATGTGCTCTAACAATCCAGGCGTGCAGAATGATGAGGAGTTATGGAACCTTGACATCGAGATCAACGAGCTTCAGTCCAGCAACAACCAGATGGAAGCCCAGATGCGGCGGCTGAAGACGCAAATCGCTACCATGGAGACCAAGTTGCGGCATGCGGAGCAGGAGCACCGTGCCATGGAGGAGAAGCACCGCTCGCTGACCGGCCAGCTGGACGGTCTCCGCAGTACCCTCATCCGCCACCTCTCTGACGTCAAGAGCGTGGCCATGAACAGCGGCGGGGCCCGCGAGGCCAGCCTCCTGGGCCCCAGCTACGAGCGGATGGAACAGTTCTTGGCCAGCCTGAAGGAACTGGACAACGACGCCAAGGACCACGTGCCGACCATGAACGGCGGCATGATGGTCGTGGCGTCGTCGTTCCAGACAGCGACCCCGCCGCCATCCCTAGCGTCATCCTCACCGCGTCTGGAGGCGCCATTGTCGTCAGACGGTACGCCGCTGACACCTCCTCCCCAACCAGTGGACCTTACACCCCCCTCAATGGGAAATGGAAGCATCCACTCGCAGCACGTAGAAGAGCCGATCTCCACACCTGGGGTGGTGAGGACCAACGTGGTCCCGGTGTCATGAGGAGATAAGCCAAGCTGCAGAAGACCCACTGTTGGCCAGCTGTCGGATGATTCATTATGCACCATCATTGTCCACCTTCCACAGGTAGTTTGACCACCCCTGTCAAGACACAATGGACAGTCCTGCTCTCAGTAGTCAAGTCAGTCCTGAACTGATATGTGGATGACACCACTCCACCTCCGGGGGTCGACAAGGACACATCTGTAGGACCCTGGTTATATTCCAATGTAAATAGGTTCGCCTGTAGTCTCCTTCAAGGCGTCACAGGCTTTATTTATTGAACATAGCGTAGCGTGTAGGCCTGAATTGGACATATCTCTTTGTGCTCTCAGTGAAACTGACAGGCAGGTTGAAAGGAAAGTACCTTGATCGAGGCAATGACAATGCTTCTGGAGGATTATTAAATTCATTTTTGAGGACCTTGGGGACATACTGGATTATCACCGATCATCATACCTCTCACATACCTAAGCAGGTACATGTACTAATGCATCATTCTCTTGATTTTTCATGGCTGTGATGCATTTCTAAAAGCAGTACAATCAAAGTCATGCATTCTCACAGTGCAGAGTGCTCAATACATGAAGAAATGTAAAAATCAAAGCCGAGTCTAAAATGCTGAACGCTGATTGGTCATAAGCCAGTTTGTGTTTGATTCTAGAGTCTTTGATTTGTACAAACAAACCATACAGCAACAGGGCCGCAAGCATTGCAATGTCAGCAGACCTGAACCTAATGCACGAGTACTATGTAACCCAAGGAGGGGCATTGGAACCATGAATTAACCCACAAAATAATATGATCTTGTTGTTCTTAAGCTGATTTCAGGTCATACTGGACGAATTAATCATTTTTCTCTTTTATGCCTTTGTTTCTCCGTGACATAATTCAGGTCATTTTTAAAAAGATAAAGAAAAGAAACGTTAAGGAACCCAGACTACTCTCAAGTGAGGTGTGGAATCAATGGTAAACTACACTAAGTTTTGTGTACATTCTCAAACATGAAGCCATACACCATTAGATCTACATGGGTAAGCATTGTGACTTGATGATTGCTCTACTTCATGTGGACTATGTGAGAACTCACCATGTCATGATCGCAACCAGTTTTGTGAGCATCTGCAGTACGCAGCTAGCAAGTGATTGGGCATCAAGCGGTGGGAAAGAAACGTGAGTCATAGCGTCACATCAGTGGTGACTTTCTGTGAATAAGTTGGCGATTGTTCTGTAGACGTCATCACAGTCGAACTGATTTTATCGATCCTCCAGTAACAGTGCAGTTTGCACTGCAGCCGTGAAATTTATCTCATTTGCATACAATTCATTAGTAGCCACAACTCATTGACATTATTCAAATTCAGTGGAATGTGATTTATAAATCATTGTTTTTCTTGACCATTTCAATAATTAGCAGTATTTCAGTGGTACCTCAAAACTCCTTGAAATTCATATGAATCAGAAGAGTGAGGGCGCTGTTTGATATATGCAGTGGATTTTTTTTTTTTCTTAGTCAGCTCGTCAGCCAAATTTGAAAATGTGGTCAAGGTATTCACTGAAAATTCATCAGCAAGATGAGATTGTGTGTACAGTTTAATCGCATGTCAACTTCTTATTTATTGACAAACGTTTTGTAGATACATGGATGCAAGATGACCGACAAATGCAATGAAATAGGTTCTTGTCAAAGTACTATGTAGGGAAAAGTTGTGTTTTCTTTGATTTATTGGGAACCATGGCTATTATCATGTCAGTTATCTGGCCTTTACCTTAGAAGTCTGTTGAGAAGTACTATTCATGTTTTTTTGTACTACATGAAGTATTTTTCGCTGAAGGTATCTGGAAATATTTACTTTTTTTTTTCTGACACTGATAAAAAGGTGGTCACAAGGAGAAAAAAACAAGTTTTGACAATGCAGCAAGATGTTGCTGTGATTGTATGTTTTCAGTATCGAAATATAACATTTGTGAGGCAGATTATGTTGCATTTTCTCCCTTTTTTTGTGCATTAAGTTTCATAGAGGGCAAAATTTGTAGGAAAAAGTTACTATATGTTTGAAATATTTTAAGATTCACCGACTTCTAAGCTTTATGATATTCTTCAGCAATAGTTTTGTCAAGCAAAGTTATGAATGATTAGAGGAAGAGTGATATTCTTTCTTTTTTTTTTTGCTTTTTCAATCCTTATGAGAACAAACATTTGCTTTTCAGCTTCACATTTCAATAATCAAATCACATAGAACAACCTCAAATAATACAGTGTTGTTTCTTAGTTTCTGAGTTCAGTGTACTGTTAGTATTAGATTGGAAAAATTTAATGTAAGTACAGCATTGATGTTATACTATTGAATGGCTAACCACCCCCTTCCCCATAAACGAGGAAAGACCAGAGCAACAAACAGCAAATAAAAATAAAAAAGAAAGTAAAGACCTCACTGTACATCATAGTTGGATCAAAGCTTGCTGTATAGGGAGTGAAATACAATGTACTCTCTATGAGGTGTCAAATGGCATGACCCTAGTGCTCAAACAGCTTCATACTTTTTGGCCCCAATTCACAAAGGTACCAGTAGTTAAAATCCAGTCCGTGGCTCAAATCAAGACTAAAGACTAAACAAGCGCAAGATTGACGTACCTTTCACACACACACGCATCGACCTGCATTGGATGTCTGGTGCCGTACGCGATCTGTCAGACACACTTCAAAATAAGCTGACGAAATTTGCATAATCCATGGGCTGAACTTAAACGACTTTTGTGAATTTCGGCCTTTGTGCATAAACTTCACAGGGTTGTCATATTTTTCTGTTCATGTTAGAGGCATTCCATCACTTTTTATTTCTTTCTTTTGAGATAAGAATGGGCCCAAGCCAGATTTAAGAAGATTTAGTTATGATCATGTTTTGAGAGAAAGGAGCCTTTGGTTACAGTTTGGGAAAAAAAAGGCAATATGTTTACAGTGTGTGACTTGTGTTTTTCTTTTGTTGAACCTGTTATGTAGGGGAACCCTATCATCGAAGCCACATGTTGAATGCTGGAAAAATTGTGAATGTATCATCCCTGATCTTTGTGAACAAGATGGGCTTACTATCTACAGGCAACTTAAATTGAATAATTCACCACAATTTGAGACCCATGGAGCAAATCTTTTTACCAATGAAAAAAAGGTGAATGTGATATGGGGCCCATTTTGTATAAAATCATTTAACCTGTCTAGTACAAGTGTGGTGTTGAATATCCACCAGATGATACAAAGTCAAACACTAGGATAGTTCTGCCTTCAAAGCTCCCTGAATGCAATGAGTATAATTTGGGTTTACATGGAAAAAGGAAACGTTTGGCTGCAAATAGCCTTTACTCTTCTCATCATGGCAGAGATGTAATGAAATGATATGACTGTAATGCCTCGCTTACTTTACCCTATTAGTCCAAGTGAACTGAGAGTCGGAGAGGTCTTCTCTTTACAGAATCTAAGGCTGAAAGCGTGAGCTGTCCAAATTCCAAGATAATGATTACATTCTCAAGTCCCATCACTGAGAATAGCGCAAGTGCCAAGTTATATTAACTGTGTATAATGATACCACCCATTCTCAGTCCAGTTTCCTTACATATTTTGTTCGTTGTGGCGATAAAGTACCTGACATGTTGTGTGTTTCTTTTCGTGTTGAATATTTGTGCCGACATGATTCTTGCGTTTTGCGGGGTAAGGCAACGGAGGGATACGTGCAAAATTGGTGCCATTGTCTAACATTTGGACTTTGTTTCAGTCTCTTTATAGGAGAGATTTCATAGTTATTTTGTTGAGGTACAAAATGTAATCTGCCGAATGTGTTATGTGTACTTATGAAGCTCTAGAAGAATTTGACTAATGCCAAGTGGGAAAAAAAATCCAACAAAAATTCTCTTTCTCTTCATATGTACCTTTATCTGCCAGAATGTGTCCGATTATTTCTGTTTATTTAAGTCTGTGACATTTATGTGGTTTTCAAGCATGTTAGGGGAAAGATAAACTTATAAACTTGAGTGGTGGACAAACACAAAATCTCTTTCTCTTTAAATGCATTGCTCTGTGAAGGCATGGATGATCATGGTTTTATCTGCTTCTCTTGTATCAAGGAGGTACTAGGGGAGCTCAGTACCTCCTTGTTTGTATTAAATGTGTGCAGTAGCTGATGGGATTGTGACAAGAACCAAGTCAATCTCTGTCAATGGTCTGTTCATCAATTTCTGATTTTTTTTTTGTTGAAAAAATCATTATGAATATCTTTTACAGTATTTTTACATACAGCTCTACGTCTCATTTTCCTTCAACCTGAAAAACTTGA
Organism: Diadema antillarum; assembly: GCF_040938485.1. NCBI lineage: Eukaryota > Metazoa > Echinodermata > Echinoidea > Diadematoida > Diadematidae > Diadema > Diadema antillarum. The sequence goes on along the minus strand of NW_027271578.1, from coordinate 57,712 downwards.
ACAAAACAAATCCTGCGCTGCACACAATATTGAACATGAATCACAGGGAATCCCTTTAACAGATTAAAGTAGTAAGCAAAAGTGTCCTGCTAGGAGATGGGCTTTGCAGGCATTTACTTGCATGGTTTTCCTGTTTTTGCCAAGTATTTATGATTTTGTTGATCAATTTCGCTAACTTGGAAGATTGCAATTATTTATTTGGCCTGTATTTATTTTATCATGCTAGAAATTAAGGTGAGTGCTGGCACTAGAAGACATTTTTGTGAAAATTCAAGCCAAATAGAATGAGAGTGAATGGAATCACAGAATTTTATGTTTCCTGATTATGATATCGGGTCAGATTTTGGCACACTGCACCACTGCTCTGACAGGCACTACTCCAGATCAACTGACGGACAGTGGACGTTAGAAGGAATATTCGTTGCAGATTTCAGTGGTTTTGTCCCCTCTTTCAGCAGTAAAAGCAAGAAATAGGATGTAGCTTGTTATCCAAGAGTAGCTTCCACTTTCTGAGATGTATTCTGTAGCGTATAATGTGGACAAGTGTGTTTGTCACAGTGTTTGCAAGGAACCTTTTTCCTTTTGAAAAGAAAGGAAATCTCAGGATGTAGAGATTTTATTTGATATTTTTTTCTTAATTTTATTCTTTTTTTCTTTTTACAAGCTGCTCTCCGATGTGTAGAACTTTGCCAGCGGCAGTTGAATGCTATCTTCTTGATTTTTGTTTTTTCTCTGTTACTGAGCTAGCTATTTATTGTAGTACGTGAATGTGAAAAGAAAAGTACTGTTCAATCATTTCATCATTTCTTGAAGAGTTGATAACTGTTATTTGCAGCATAGAAGCTGTACGGCATGTGAAAGTTTTACTGTCAAAAAAATAAAATAATTAAAAAATGTTAGGGCGAAGTGCAATACTGCGTGTGCTGTTCTATTGACATTCATTGGACAAAAGTTTTGTAGGGCTTTGAGTGTGCTTGTGTATATGAGTGTGTTTGTCTGGGTGTGGGTGTGTGGGTGTGGGTGTTTGAATTTGAGTGTCAACGATAAAATTGATTTAGAAAAACAAAAATGGAGAACACACATGCATGCAAAATCGAAATGACCAAAACCAGCTATGTTGAGTTCTGGAGTGGGAAGAGGTCTTTATTTTTCTGCAAAGCTTATTTTTATCGAGGAAAATCGGGGAGTGGATTTTGATGTTTGTACTTCTTTCAAAGAGAATGGACCAGGAATGGCAAACTGAAAAAAGTATCAGTGGCAGAGCGTATGGCAGTGGAGGGGAGTTTTCTTGCAGAGAAATATCCTCAAACAAAAGGTTTCTGTCTTGTTCAGAGTGTACATAGTTCATTGAGGTGAAGACACAGATTGCGGCTTATTTGTCGTAGAATTCAGACAAGTCAGTGCATTTGAAATGTTTTGTTTCGCTCTTGATATACAGGACAAACTGTAGTTCATCTGTCATAGACATTTTTTTTTCTTTCTTCTTTCTCGTTGAATTATTTGGTATATTTGTGGAGATGCATTGCTCTCAAATAGATTCCAGTGATTTGGAAAAATGTAAGGCAAATAAAACAGGGAAAAACGTTGGCAATGAAATCTTTGAAAAAGTACTGTCTTGACAAGACTGTAGTCGTATGAACATGTTTGATTTAGTCAAACAATTGATATGTTCTTGTACAAAACTATTGCATATATTTTGTGCTACTATTTAATTTTAAAAGAAAATAAAATAAAGTGGATTTGTGTCAGTGTCATGACGTATTTTCAGTGGTGTCTGAGATGTAGACTAGCAACATCTGAATGTGTTGGTTATTTATCAGATACAATTTCATTTGTTCTTGTTGTCAACCAGAACTATTTTCTCTGTTGACTTTTTTTTTTTCCTCTCTCGTTTTTTTTATGTAATACATTCAATTTAGGCATGCAATACTTGTGAAGTTTTAATAAATCGACCATGATACAAATGACATTTGCCAGTTGGATTCTTGCTTTGCGTTTACAAGTGGTTGGCTAACAAAACAGAAATGTGTGTGCAGCTGTATTGTAAAAGTGGACATTTTTGCGGTGTAGACATTATTGCGCAACCAGAAGCTAGCGCGAAAACTTAGTAAAGCACGCAAAATATTTTTGCAAGCCATAAGGTTTTGTAGTTGATGTCTTGATTCCGTGGAATTAAAACACACAGAATTCATCCTACCAGGCCGAGTGTGAAAAATTACTTATGCGAAAATATCCACTTTTACAGTATCCCCAAGGCAGGCTGCAGTAGTGAGGTAATGATGTGTGTGACAAGGAAATAATGTACATGTATTCATGCTGCATTTTTCACTTTATTACCTCCACCAAGGGGGTTATGTTTTTGCTGGCGTCTGTCTGTCTGTTCGTCTGTCTGTTTGTCTGGCTGTCTGCAAAATGATTAAAAATGTTGTCAACAGATTTGGGTGAAACTAATTGGAAAAGTTGATAATGACACAAGGAACAGATGGTTAAATTTTGGTAGTGATCCAGACAACCGGATAACCAGGATACTTAAAGAAAATTTGCATGGGCTATCATTGGCAAATAGGGCTAACGAACAAGTTTTCGAACTGTTGATATTGTATTTTAGGTGTGCATACGCGCACACAGCGTGCAGTGTGCTACTGATAAGGTAGACTCTACTGCAGACACAACAGAAACACTTCTTCATCATTGGGAATCAAATCAGGGAGACTTTTAGATTGCATGTCATGGGTTGAAATGAGCTGCTTGGCGAAGGTCTGCGCTCTCAAAGTGCTTTTCTAGTTCATTTTTGCATGGGAACATAATGCTAAAGGGGAAATCCAGTCAAAATATAAGTTAGTCTGATATTAAAGCAAGAGTGAAATATTACGAGTTCAACACTTAAATTTTGATCAAAATCGGGTGAAAAATAAGAAAGTTATGATATTTTGAAGTTTCACTAATTTTTAGAAAATGGTTCTTGAATGGTCAATATGAATACGCAAATGGCAAAGTGAGCATGTCATCTCCTCACAACTTGCCATATAGTTTGTACATAAAATTGTGAAATTTCCAGTTTTTCATTCAAATGCAATTATGCCCGAGGCTCAAATCCTGATATATCTAACTGATCACTATTCTGAAGTTATTCAACCAGGAAAAACATGTTTCAGACTTCAATGACAGAAACATTGAATTTTCATCATTTTTTGTATACAATCAATGAAAATTTGTAAGGTTATGACATGGTCAGCTCACTCATTTGCATATTCATATCCACTGTACAAGAACTGTTTTGCAGAAATTAGCAAAACTTCGAAGTTTCATAACTTCCTTATTTTTCGTCCAATTTCAGTCATATTTTCATCATTGAACTCGTAAGATTTTGCTCTTTTTTTTTATCAGACTAATTTATTTTTTTGACTGGATTTCCCCTTTAACTAGACGGTGCACAATATGGACTTGAGGTTCTGTAAAATAACCACGGTGGGTGTTGTAGAGAATTGATTGGACCTTTTACAAAGATCCCTATAATTGATTTCCATGAGATTCAGGTTACGAGTAGTTCTTTGGTTGGTACGTGCATATACACTGTACTGTAGTTTTAATCACAATACATGGAAATCTCTTACTTTTTTCTGTAGGCATGCGTATACTGCATGTGTACGTGTGTATTCCTCTATCCACCTATCTAATATATAAATGTATATTATATACCCACACTTGGCAAATACATTACTTTTTCAGTCGAATATGAGGAAGTATGAACTTAGAAAGTGTTTACTTTCTTTCTTTTTTTGCTGTATATATATATACAGTGTATATATATATATATATATATATATATATATATATATATATATATATATATATATATTGATGTGCTGTCAGGTGACAAAATTTCCCATGCATGTACATGATTGTACATGTATCTAACTTTCTTACACTTTATTCTGAATTGGGCTATACTCATATTTGAGGCTAGGAACATGAATAGGACATGTTTCCTAACATTCCATTCCATCCTGGTCATAAGGCTAAAAGACAACAAATGATGGAAAAGCAAAGCCCTTTTATTCTTTCTTAGATATTTAATGAGCTTTTGTCATTTCCATTGTCAAATCAAACGGAAAAGAAGAACAACTTACAGAAATATCTTTCCATTATGAACATATTTTTATCTACACAGAAATATCTTCTTTTTTTTTGAACATGTAAACACATGGCTCATAGTTTATGTCATTACATGATATATAAATTTATAATAATTTACATAATTTAAGGGAAAAACAAGAACATTCCACTTAATATATCAAATGAATGTCTTAACTAGAAAGATATATGTACACAGTTGTGAATATGCTTATAAATAGGCCACTTCTGATAACACAGGAGACTCACAAGGATATATCATAACTTCAAGAAAGTTAGTAAAAAAGGGAGTTTCCTAGATGGTATATTGAAGGTTCTAGGCACATTACTTTAGTCTTCCTTTCAGTATTTCTTCATTCTGTGTTCTACATGTTGATGAGCATCCAATATCTTATTTGTTATCACACTTGTGGTATGACCTGCAACCTTTACCTTATTTTTGTTTTCTTCAAAGAACATTCAACTTTTATCTTTACAAGAAATGCATCTTGTATCACTGCATGATAAAAAACCAAAACAACAACAAAAAACTGTGACCAACAACCACTTTATTGTTTTTTATTTCTTAAAACTACTCCTTAACTTGTCCATACAAAGCATGAGCAGTAGGAGGTGCTAATATACACAAGCATAATCAGCAATCTTGATTAGTCCTTGGATACAATCAAGTAAAAACAAGCTCAGCAAAAGAAAAAATAAGGACAAAACAGAGTAAAACGGAAGTTATCAATGATCCTTCCTTCGTCACTTAAATCAAATGATTCTTCATCACAAATTAACAAAAAAACACCCCCCCCCCAGAAAAAAAATAAATAAAACAAACTTTCCAAGTTTAAGTGATACAGTGGCGCTCTACCAGAATACAAGCAAAGGAACAGAAGAGGCTATTACACTGAACTAGATATTTCATACCTTCTGTAAAGTCAAGTGATACACAATTAAATATGGACTTGGGACGGATAAAGGCTTATTGTAACATTCCTCACTTGGTGGGACTCCTGTCCGCTGCAAACAAGTACAGTACTGCATGCTCACAAAGTTATGATGAATGTTTGGTTTTTTTTTTTTTTTTTTTTTTGGGGGGGGGGGGATGATGGCAGCCTGTGAAGTAAGATATTGAGCAGAATGCAACTTCTCAGAATTCACAAGCTTTAAATGCATTTTCCATTTAATATGTCCATACAAAGTTTCAGATCTTTAATTTCCTTTGCCATAAGACTGAAAAGTTATTGAATGAGACTTGAAAAGGATGGCAAACAACTCTTGAAAACACAATATTAGGAGAAAGGCAGAAGCCAGAGTAGGGATGAGAAAAATTCTCGCTTACTTCTTCCCTCATTACTGCACAGCAATACATCAAAATGTAAATGAAAAATGAAGGAAATTTCACAACAAAATTTGACTGGGCTCATAACACTACAACATTGTACATCATAATCTTTAAAAATGGAACAGAAGTTTTCACTTGAGCCTACATTTTAAGAAGGAAAATCAATGGTACAATGTATTTTCAAATAGACAAAGCCACAAATTCAAAGACGCGAATGCTCTTCTGATGCAAATTCACTTTCTTGCTGCCAAGATGAAAACTTTAAAATACAGTATATATATTCTCTGTACTTTCACCAAACAAACTTACAAACAAAACAAAACATAAATCATGTGTCAACAAGTAATTTTCTTGGTGTTGTCTCAATATATTTTACAGCTACTTTTTTCATACTTAGCTTTTTCTTCTTGATGATATTAGATTGTCTGAAATCATATTATCACATCAAAATAACCTTGTCATATACTTCAAAAAAGCATGCTTTGTACTGCACTTCCTCTTCAAATGTGGTATAGGCTCATGCTCATGCTTTAGTAATCCAATAAGGGGCTGAAAGAATTGATAAAACAATGATCAAACTGGTGAATTGGTATAGGAACTTGCCTTTTGGAGAACAGAGGCAAGGTGCAATAATATGTGTACACAGGAAAGAATGCGACCAATGAAATGTAATTAAAGATTGACTTTACACAGAGACCGATTTCAGAAGCGCATTTCCTTGAAGAGTTTTCGCAGCCAATGAAAGCTGGAATGAGTGTGTCACCATGGCAACAGCCATAAAACGACCAGTTAGTTGTGAGGACTTAAGGGTGCTACCAAATGAACTGAAATTATGGGAACTTACAATAACTCCACACGCCTTCATAAAATAGGCCTTAAAAGGATGGTATAGTACTGGCTGAGGTGAGGATTCAGCTTTTAACTTTTTGCGAGATACTTAGAATTCAAAGTTTATTTGATGAAAATCAGTTTTGAAATGGCTGAGATATCCAGAAACAAAGTAAAACAAAGCAATCCTTATAAAAGGTGGGTCCCATCTTTTTATTAAGATCACTTTGTTTTGGATTTCTCAGCATTTCAAAACCATTTTTGTAAAAATAAACTTTGACTTTCCCTTGGAATTATATGCTTTTTCATTTTTCATCAGATGTTTCTCATTACACTCACAAAAAAGTGGGAAACCTGGGCCCCATTTTATCAAAAGACATAATCGATGATGAATTTCCTTAACACACAGGCTGCCAGACTTATGATAGAAATCGACCATATAATCAATTATAACTCTTCATAAAACAGGGCCCTGAAGCCCCATCTCAACCAAAACTATATCATCCCTTTATAAAGATATCTGGGAATGCAAGACAGAGGAAAACGACGCACTGAATATTTCACTGCAGGAGAGAAAAACAGAGAACATCAGGAAAGAAAACACAGAGATGTGGATGGAGGGGAATTACATGCACAAGACTTTAATATTGTGTGCTTGTGTGTGACATCTTGAAGCAAGGCTACAGTCAGTGACCTCTAACCCCTTATATCATGAGTCACACATGTACCGCTAATCCTATGGCTGGTAAGTCTGTCAAACAGATCAGCTTTTAATACACAACTCCAGAACACAAACTGCATTATACATGGACATTAACCACACTCAACCAGGATGAGACTGTCACAACTGCAAGCTGCAATGAACGCAGATATTGTAAATACTTAAATTATTTCAAACTAAAATATCATCAAGTAAAATGAAGCAAATATGCACAATGTGTTTAAAGAGAATACCCTTTCCCTGCTCTAAATATACAGAAAGCTCACATCAAATCCAAACCCCCAAATAGCACAAGACCACTTTCACTTCGAACTGGACTTGCATTATCTTTCCCAGTACAGTGTACTTGCATCCTCTCCTGCCTATCACAGACGAGCAAAATTTTACCATGAATTGGAAAAAAAAAAAGAAGAGAAAAATACTGTGGTTGGCCCCTACACTGACAAATAAAGCTTTCCAGTACGGAGAATGACATTATTTACATATGTTATATCACCAATCGGGGCAGGAAATCTGTGTAACTTATATGAGGATCGACTCTCTTCATGGAGAACAAAGCAGTACAAAGATAGTTTACTACAACCTATGTGTGCCAATAACACATGAAGATACATCAAAAGAGTAAGAAGACAATAGTGGGTATCATCTCATTGGCCTACAGTCTAGGAGGCAACTCGTGCCTCAGTGATGTCTCCATCCAACACCTCCAGCCACGTCCTGAGACTGATTTTGTTCCCAACTTCTCAAAAGACGTCTCCGCAATCTCGCAAAGACCTATAGCAACCTACCAGCCATGCTGTGGAGATTTCGTGGAGACATCTCCCCGCATCTGAGAAGACGTCACGGAGAGGTCCCCGCGACTGCCGTAGTCATCCAGTGACACCCCTGCAACTTTCAGGCGAACAAGCTGCCACCTTGATTTGCGACAACTCAGACATCTCCGTGACATTTGCCTTCTTGGTGAGAGAAAAAAAGCCATTCATTGGTTTTCTGAGTCACACGAGTTGCGACGATGTCTCCTCCAGTAATCAATTAACCTTAACAACTACAAATGTGCCATGTCTAGCAGACTTGTTACTTTAAATTAATATAAAACTTGGGGGAGGGGGGACTTGTGCTAGGGGTACAGAACTATGGACTCAACACCAAGGGATCATGTCATTATTGCAAGTGAAATATAAGATATGTCATACTTATTTACATCCAGTCCATTCATTTTCTATCGTCACCTTTAAATAAATATACTATACCAAAATCTCACACATCATAGATTTCATCCTCATATCAATCTTCTTTTTTTTTTCACTTTAAGACTATACAGAACACATAGAATTTACATTTTTTTCTTTCAATCTTTTATACAAAAATATCAAGAATTGTAATATATGGGTGTTACTCAAGAGCACAAAGTTTAGTGTACCTCTAAAATCAGGCTGCTTGTGAAACATAGTTTGGTATGCACTCCTAGGAAGGAAGCAGAAGTCACTTCTAAACAATGCCCCACACTGACTGCAGGGTCATACCGTTGGGTATGGGTGACGTGAAAATCCTACCTGTAATTGTGTGTTGTTGGGTATTCAATTAAATGCCTCTAATGTGGTGTGAACACCAACAAGAAATAAATGTGTGTCTAGTGTTCCTTGCTCACTACAGTCATCAAAGTCTACATCTTGGAAGAGTGGGGGGGGGGGATATCAACTCAACAATAATATCATCACACTTCATGGCTATAGCATACAAAAACTTCCAAAAACTCAACTACACAGGACCAGAATAGTACTAGGAGTAAAGAAGAAGAAAAAAAGTTCTGTTTTGCTGCCACTATGTAACACAATCCAGACTCAGAGATATGGGAGTATGCAAAAACTCAAACTGGTCGAGACGTTTTGCACATTTTTGCATTTCTCGCACAATATGCACTTTCCTCATCAAGTCACAGTACCTCCCCAATACATCTGAGTGCAGCTCAAAAATTTCTACACACAATACAATCTTCAGAACACAAGTTGTGTTGCTAATGACAAAATCTTAAAATCAGTGCCCACTCCCAACATTCAAATATAATGCCACAGTTTGATTTGATGTGCAAAATAATTAAATAATGCGATATTCCTGTTATCAACGCAATCTCCACAACCAAAAACGCAAACCGAAACACATGAAATAAATCATCACTTTGGCACAAATTCACTACATTCAGTGTGCATAAGAGCACTTTAACAGCAGTAACTGAGGAATGACAAGTTACACAGTCAGAATAACACACCATGCATGATTAGAGTGTGTGAGGGTCAGGGCACATGGTTTCCAATCTATACCAAATGTGTGTAGCCCTTGACTACGGTGGAGGGTATTGGAATTGAGCATAACATCACTTTTTACAAAATCATTCTTTAAATCTATGTGTGCCATTGTGTACAATGTTGTACACCTCCTGTGTGCCATATCATTCTGAGACCACAACATATGGACACTTTTGAAAACATTGTTTTTGAAAGCCATGTAACGTTTTATAGAAACATTTTATGCTAGACATGCAATGTGCAAGGTTGTAGAGAAAATTCCAAGCTTTGCTGTGATGTAAATTTAATGACACGAGCTTCAGCTGTATGATTATTTCTCTTGCAAATGGCCAGTAGCTACAATATTCTGACTTTTGCAGACACAACAGAAAATTAGAATCAACTCCAAAACCCCCATGGAACACCGCAATTTAATCATCACGCAACATGAGCTGTATGTGAGGAATGGAATACGGAGTGAATCTGTCCTTATACTGTAGCATTTCGTGATTTATTGATCGGTTTGGGTGGGGTTGTGTGTTTGAGCAAAATATGTAAACTTGGCAAGCCATCGACTAAGTTGCGCACGCGAATGTGGCACATGAAGAGTTAATCATTTGTTAGGCACACCACAAAAAAAATAAATAAATAAGAAGAAGAAGAAGAAGAAAAGAAATGGGGGAGGGGGTGGTCAGAGTCAGTACTGGGTAGTTCATTTTCCCACCGTTCTCAATCAAAAAGCCAGCCACAAAGTGCTGGTACAGGAATATACACTATTGTAGCTCTACACTTGTCACTGATCAAGGGCACTGGAGTTTTAATACTGCTTAAATTATTCTTTTGCTCAATGAAACCTGCAAACTGAGATGATCAGCTGCCAGTGTGCATGTGGCTCTTGTCTAGGACAATACATACCGCTTCATCCCTTTCAAAAAATAGAAAGAAAAACAAAACAAAGTTCTTTGAAATGAAGACAGTGAAAAAGGTATGGGGTGGTAATTCTGTTTGTTTTGTTTTTCAAGTAATGAATGTGAAAAAAGTTACTGTTGAAGAATCAGCAAGATTTTAAACATGGAATTAAATGATTATCTGTGAAAATCTACCATCATAAATAATGTCTTTAACATTAGTTGTTGCACATGTGGTATTTCATTAATTTTCTGTTTTTTAGAAAGAAGCACTTTCTTCTTTATCTACCCAAAATTATATCGAAGATATTAATCTTCCAGTAGAAGTCACTCTTTCTTGCTAATCCTGCAAAATTTCTACTTTTAGGCCCTTATTTAAAACAAGCCATTTCAGAGGGCACACAAGCTACACATGTACGTCACAGCCAAATGATAAATGAAGCTATTTTCAGACGGCATACAGACATTCAAATAGCTGCAACTTTAGGAGTAATAGTCCACTCTCTGTCAACCATTTCTAGGTCTGTTTATTGTATTTCATTGCCTTTATTCAGAAGAACTTCCGCTGTTTGGGGGATGAATTCTCTTTTATAGCCCGTCTTTCAAACATCACCACTGCTGTCTGTTGCAGTACAACCACCGTCAGCGATTTCATGTGTACATACAGATATGTCATCAAATACTATACAGCAGCTTGAGACTTGTTAAATAAAAAAAAAACCCGAATACATTAACATAATGTAGCATTAAGTAAAAGAAATACTGGCAAAGAAAATTTATTTGCAATGTGTAGTTTCTCATGCTTGAACACTATTACAGGCATTAAACTGTGAAGGAAAATTCTTCACATATGAAGATACACCTGGTGAGCCCTAACCTGGACAGCTATGTCCCTTGTATGGTTGCAAAAGTCTGCATGACCAGAATTTTTACCATATTTTCTTTTCCCCATATTCTAATTTTTTTAGTAGAACACTGTTTCACTCAAGAGGATGTAGGAGAAAAGAAAAGAGACCAACTGGAGAAAAGAGCCTCATTCATACTCTGATGCACAACAATCTGTCTCTGGTATACGTTCAACTGACAGCATGTTGCATTACGATCAGTCAATTGTACGTTCAACTGATTGCATGCTGCATTACACTCAGTCACTAGTATACATTCAATTGATCGTATGCCGCATTACAATCGGTCACTAGTACAAGTTCAATCGATTGCATACTGCATTACAATCAGTCACTAGTATACGTTCAACTGATTGCATACTGCATTACAATCAGTCACTAGTATACATTCAATTGATTACATGCTGCATTGCAATCAGTCACTAGTATACGTTCAATTGATTGCATGCTGCATTACAATTGGTCACTAGTATACGTTCTTTTGATTGCATGCTGCATTACAGTCGGTCACTAGAATATGTTAAAATGATTGCATGCTGATACTCAATGTGAAAAGGGGTCCTCAAGTTTTACTCGTGACAAACAGACAGGAGACCTGCCAATGTACTAAAGTGAGGAGACATTGATTGCTTGCATGTGTGTACGTGTGTGTATACACTCAAGAGCTGTACAGATGTGATGTGAACAGCCTATTTTGATGTCTGTTTTCTGACCCAACAGCTAGCTCATGACATCACTACAGCATCAACCCATTCCCTCTATGTGGGCATGAGCTGGAAAAGATGCTTGTGGTCCCACATGCTCTAAAACAGCATGTGGCGTCTTCTTTCACTCCTCCTGAGCAATATCTCGGTTGTACAGCAGGTAAGTGACGAGGGCCCGGGGGAGGGGCAGCTGCATTATCTTCCTGGACAGGTGGGTGGGTTTGATTGGCGCATCTTTATTTTTGGCCTCCTCTTCCTCCTCCTTCTCCCGCTTCAGGCGCTGGAAGATGCCCTCATCCGAAATGCCACTGCTGGATGAAGCGCTGCTAATGAAGCCATCCTCCTCCTCCTCCTCCTCCTCCTCCTCCTTCTCATCATCATCATCATCATCCTCATTGTTTCTGGCCTCATCAGCATCTGTGGCATCCATCTTATTGTCTTCGACAGACAACGGGGCATCCTCCATGGAAGACTTTTTCACATCGGAGTCATCCTCCATCTCATCCTGAGAGTCTGATGCTGGCAGCTTGGAGCTGCTTCCTTTACCCGCTGCTGCGGAGGATTTTTGGAGACCATTCCCGCTCTTGCCATTCTTGGGGCCCTCCTCCGGAAGATTGAAAGCTTCCTCCTCCTCTTCATCCTCATCAACGTCTATCGACTTGCCGGCCTGCTTTTCTATTGGCTCACTCTCGCTCCTGCGATTGTGCTGTCTCTTGCGTTCCTTTGGGAAGGAATTCTTGAAGGCGCGTTTGAAGCTGAACCCCCATGTCCCCGGTCCTCTGTGCTCTCCCCTATCACTGTTGTCATCACTATCCTCTGCATCTTGAGCTTCTGCTTTCGCCCCATTTTTGCTCCTGGCATCTCGACTGGAGCCCTCCTCGCTGTCGGGCTCCTTATCCTTGTGATTTCGCGACCTCACCTGGCGACCGTTTCCCCTGACAACCTCTCTCTCATCGTCTGCGTCGTGCGAGGATGCCTCATCCGTCTCCCGTCGGCTGCCCATGTGGCGCGTGAAGATGGCGGCATTTGTCATGAAGCGCTCAAAGCGGGCGCGGTTCCTGCTGCGGAAGTCCTCCCCCTCATCCTCCTCTCCCTCCCTGCGGGGCCGGTCCTGGCGGCGACTCCAAGGACTGCGCCCCTCGACGGCATCTCCGCCTTCCTCCATGGGGTCCTCCTGCTCCCCCTCCTCCTCCTCCTCTTCCTCCCCGTCGAGCATCAGTTCTCCTGCCAGCTCCAGCATGTTGTTGACGCTGCGGATCATGATGCAGTTCTGCATGAGTCGGGGCGGAGAGGCCCGGGGCGGTGGCCGACGGGTGATGCGTGGCTTGCGGGGGTTTTCCTTCTCTACGATCTTTCGCAGGTGCTTACGTATGTGAACCCTGCAGAGATCCTGTAGTACTCTTGGTTGGGCATCGGCTGTTGAAAAATGGAGTGCAATAATGAGCTCAAAATAAATATGTATGTCTGGCATAGGGATTGTAACAATCACATAGAAAGAATCTGTTTCACCCACATACAGCGCCATGCTTTCATTCCATTTTCAAGAAATGTCTGCTAGACAAAAATGTCAAATACTGAAAATGCTGACCACTTATTTACAGTTTTGTCATCAAAATGTGTATAATTCCTGTCACTGTTCTGCCGTTATACCTGGTTTTCTGATAATCAGGATAGTACTCTCTTATCCAGTTTCTATTTTATCTAAAGATGGAATGTGGTGTTGGACTTCCACTGACCCATAAAAGCTCCTCCAGATTAAGTTGCATAGTACAATGAAGCTATCTGTTTGAGGTTCACAAACACCCCACCCCCACCCCTCTGTCTTCTGCAAGTAGAAGGGAAGATTATGTGAGATATTCAAGCATTTTATATCATGGTCAACTCATGAAATACAACCCTGTGCAAAAGGTTTTCAGATTTGAAGGACAGTATTTGCTACTTGTCTCACAAAATGAAGTGGGGTTTTACAAGAATCTTCCTGATTTTTTCCTCATAGAAGGAGCCAATGGAGAACCCAATTTACCAATCCAAAAGATACCATTAAACATAAAAAGCAATGTTGAAAGCAGAACATGTAGCAAACAATAACTATGAATGACTGTTTTTGAATGAAGAAATGTGATCACAAAGGCAAAGTGCTCAAATGGAAGAAAACAACTGAAAATGGGAGTACTTTCCATTCCCTATCACGGAGTTCTGGATAATCTCCTTATAAGGACTTGTATTTTTGTCCCTATATATTTGGGTGCTTTTTTTTCAACATAATAACAATCAAACTTGGGGTTGTTTTTGCTTGGTATATTGTATATGCAAAATAATTTTCTCTGTCATTCATCCCTTGTGGTTGTGCTAATGATAGGAAAGAACAGAGAGTAAGCCAGAACAATTCTTTCATGGGACATGGAGGGAACAGGCTATTTGCTTCTACAGCCTCAAATAAAATCTGAAACTTCAAACATACAGTGTATCTGAACCCGTTTTTTTTTTCACTAATAAAGGAAAGACAAAAAGTGTTCAAATCACATCCTAAAAAAAGGATCTTTTGCAAATAAAGTCATGATTATCATGAAGTCTTTAAACAAAAGGGGGTAAAATGACTTGATCTTAAAAATTCTTCATGAGTGGAGCAACCCACTTTAACATTTGGCATAAAATACCATCCGATAGATTGCTGTCATGGTCAGATGAACACAAATGCAATATGATGTCCTTTAATTCAAAGTAACAAGAATCGGTTTGGTACTTCTTTGAGCAAACTTGAGGAAATTGGGCAAAATTGATTGGATTTCTGTTTCTGCAGGACAGATAAAAGTAGAAGTATTGGACAGTTATTTTTTCATCAGAAATGAAATTTCTCCATGCTGATTTGCATGACTCTTTTTAACAGAAAACACTAAAAAATGTTAGAGCCTACAATTCAAAGCCTTCCTGGTGTATGTAGACCGATGATAATATCCAAACATCATCTACATGTGTACTTATCTTTCAAATGAAAATATGTCATACTGCTTTGGGTTGTTGTTGTTTTTTTTTTTTAATCGAAGAGGGCAGGAGTTAGCATGAATAATTCAACACAGAGTGTTGCAAATATATCATCAGAGAGGCATAGAAATAACAACACATATGGGGTATCACAAAATTTGCTCTTTCTTGTTTTTTGTCTTGTCTACATTTGAAGTGTGATGAATACTTTGGGCATGTTGCTGAAAGGCAAAAGAGAAATTTGAAGACATAATTGCACATTGGTACCTGGCACACACTGTCTCGTGTGCGATGCGGACTTACGTGGATGGAACGTGTCAAGTGACTCGCCTTCTGCTAACGAGGGCAGTATTAGCGGGGCAAAGGAGACGGCTTTTAGGTTGGAAGTCACCCAGGAACTCTGGTCCGTGCGTCTAATTTGGACCAACTTGTTTTCAGAATTTCAGAGGGGCAGTAGGGGGGAAGAGCGTTCGCCATTGCGGGATCACCCAATCAAAAAGGGGGAGAGAGAAAGAAATGCACAAACAAAAGCAATATATATATTGCCATGGTTGCAGTAATGGTGATGAAAAAAAGAAAATGGAGATCGTCTCCCGAACAAATAAATATGCTGTGCGGTCAAGCGCATGCACATCACGACATAATGAACCTATAAGGACAAATTCTGATTCTTCTTTCATTATCATCAGCTTATTTTTTTTTTCTTCCGAAATTATAACAATGAAACATCATGCAGAATTTACAAAGCAAAACATTGAGGAAGTGACAATCAGCCACAAGGGAATCTCTGCTCATAGGTCATTATGTTGTGATGTGCATACCAATTTGGAGAATGATTGAACATTCAGCTCACTGCAATTTACATGTAGTTCATACCACGGCTCACCATGTAGATAAGTCTTGCTGCACCATCTATGATCAATACCAGAAGATGCAATGAAAACTGTCTCTTGACAGCTGCCAATATCTGATTACAACTCCGTATTCACTTCGAACCTCTGACTTGAATGTAATCTTGAAAAACAAAAGATTTGTCGTCAACTTTGCATCAATCCTTTTCATGGTAGAGAGCAGCCTATCTGATTTCTGAAATGAATTGGACTGTTAGGGTCATGCATGCAGTTTTCTGCAGCTTTTTACTCGAGAATGAATGTTGATTTAATACAATTTGTACATACATCAGTTGCAGGTGCAATACTTGTTGCCACCGTCGCCATGATTTCTGAACTACCGCAGCTGCATGTGAGCCTTGTGAATCAATCACACTCCAACCGTTAAGACACATGGACAGAGACGACACAGCCACGAGCAATGTGCACATGTGGGACTATGGGAGTGGGAGGTGGGGACGGCACTTACGGAGCTCAAGAGACACCAGCTTGCTGACCTCGCTCCGCGGCGGCTCTTGCAGCGTCGCAAAGGAGACCGAGAGGAGGTTTTTGCTCTCCCAAGAGAGGGGGCCGGTGCGCGAGATTTGCACCAACTGTTTGTGGTTTGTTTGGGTTTTGTTTTTTGGTCAATGGCCCGGCATCGGAAGAGATTAAGGGGTGAGGGAGAGATTACATTAGGAAACAACACTCATTAGCATTCCTCACCACACTTTCCCAAACATTTTTGTCATGTTACGTGTACACTTTACTCATAAGCAATCCTTCCATATCACCACGTGAGAGCAGAAAAGGGTGTTAACTCCGTAGAGTTTGTACGGTCTTAGCACCCTTCTTGTTCTAAGTTGATGATATGCAAAGATCTAAACGGGCAGACAATAAATCTGTCTGAAATAAACATGTATACTCTATAAATGATATCACATTTGAGAAAGGCAACAAATTCAAAATGAGAAAATCATATCAAATACATCAATTATTTTATGCGAATTTTGGCCAGTATCCATTTCAATTGAAAATCATTTCACACTATCATGTTTTCATAACTTCATATTGTTTTTTATGCTATTAGAAAGAGTAATGTATGATTGTCTTCATATTTCTCCCTCAAATACAAGACTGACACATTAATAATTGAATGGGAAGAATTTTCTAAGAGAAATCTCTTTAATACAAATGAAACTAAGGGAATGTGAAATCTTAAAATAATAATAAAAAAACACTTATATCATCTCTGATTACTTTCTCAATTCCATGTTAGCACAAAGCATAAGGATGGCATATTTTCAGGATGGATTATTTTCCCAAAGTGAGAGGGAGATCACAAATAGAAATTCTGCTTCAGGTAACAGATTTTGTTTTTGTTTTTGTTTTTTTCAGCATTTGCTCTATGTGATAACTGTGACATTACACAAAGACTGTTTAACATTTTAAGAGACATTTCAATTCCAGAATTATATTCAATGTAAAGCTTGTTATTGACACTGAGGGTCTATTGTAGTTACAGCTCAGACTAGCTATGCGCTTCAATTAAGAACATTTAGATTCACGAAACTGCATGGAAAACTTTGTATAAGCCTAAGGTGTTATAATACAAAAGATGTGTATGTACCAGTAAATACAAAGAATATTCGGCTAATAATGCACATGTGACCATTAAAAAAAGAAATAAATTCCCAGATTGTCACTATTTCATATCTTTTTGGGGAAAAGTAAAATGGAAGAGGAAAGACATTGAATTTGACCATGCACATATCAATTTGTAGGGCTAAACATTGCCAAACATTTATGAACAGTTTCATGTTTCAGTTGTGAAGGAGAGGCCTATACAGAATGTCATATGTCTTACATCGTACAATGTACCGACACTTTTTGGCTTCTATGCAGTCTGCTTTTTCCCTAGATACAGTCATGCTAAAGCACGCTAAACATGTTGATTAGCTGATGAAGTTATCATAAAAACAAACCCAAAACAACTGATTCTCTTTGTAATAATGGTACATCTACTGAAACGATTTATTAAACAGTTTTGTCTATTAAAATGTATGTCGGAAGACCCTGCAAGTTGTAATATACTTTTGTTATGAAACTTGACAACACATGGGTTCTCTGTAGCTTAAAATAAGATATCATGATGTACAAAATATGAAAATGACAGTACTGGTGACAGTGTTATGTTTACTGTAAAATGCAGGCAGCATTGTCTCAAAAGTTAAGATGGAACCACCTGAGGCACTAAAATAGTAGGAGGAAGTTTAAGAAAGACTTTCATTTTCTCATTCCTGTACTCATTGGGACATCTGAGCTCATGTCCAATAAGAACTAGCTCCATATCAATGCTGGCTTTAGTTGGAATCTAGTGGACTTTGGAAGGGCATTCCTAAAGAAAGCAAAGACATTCAAGAAGGTGCTTTCATTTCCTCAATGGCAGACTTGAGCTAAAGTCTGATGTGTGCTATCAATGCTGCCTTCAGATAATATTTAATGGCATATACCTCACAACTATTGAGCATTAGTAAAAGAATAAAAAAAGTACATAATTACATATTATTTGTGTACTTCATAGTTAATGATCATTTTCAGGTATAAAGAGCCTATTTTCATGTAATGTGTATGAGGCATCTTTCCTTCAGAACAGAGTACTCAAAGCCATTGTCTGAAAGATGTTCACTTTCTTTGTTGGTACCTAAAACACTTCTTCTGTTTTTTAACTGTCTACACTAAACCCTCTAGAGGCGGATCCAGGAATTCCAAAAAGGGGGGGGGGGGGGGCCAAATATTTCTGGTGCAACTTCCCGGTTTCAACAGCTGACAAGCAAAAAAAAAAAAAAAAAAACCTTTCCGCGCACAATTTTTCAGTTTTTTGTGCTCCCACTACAATTGGCTGACAAAGATGGTATCTTCAAAAACAAGAGACCCGCGGGTCTAGTGCTCACCTGAGTATCGCAAGTTCACCTTTCACGCAGTCACTAATCTTAATTATTCACAGCTCTATCAAAATTTGACCAGGCATTCTCAAGTGGAAGATGAAAATGTACAATAAGGGCATAAATTTTTTAAGATTCCTAAATTTGGGGGGATTGAGGGCCCCCCCCCCCCCCCCCCCCCGGGGCCCCCGGGTGGGGTATGGTGCCCATTTTAGTGAATTGAGATCCTAACCCCCTAGGGATGCTATCTGCCAAGTTTTGCGAAAATCCATCATTAGGTTTTCAAGAAGAAGATGAAAATGTACAATTTAGGCCCCCATTTGGACCTCCCCCTAACCCCAAGAGGGGCACCCCTGGATCTGCTATGAACAAACTTGAAACGATGGTAATTAAAGTACTAACTCATAGTATTATCGTAGTTCTATCACTTCTGATTCTAGAGAAGATTCCTTAATTTTGGGAGGTTTGGGCCCCTTGGGGCCCTCCAGGTGGGACTCGGTGACCATTTGAACAAATTGAGATCCTATGCCCCTAGAGATACTACCTACCAAGTTTGGTGAAAATCGGTCACGGGATTCTCAAGAAGAAGATGAAAATGTACAATTTAGGCCCCATTAGGACCCCTCCCAACTACCCTCGCTGGGTCCCAAGGGGGCACCCCTTATTCCACCATGAACAAACTTGAAACTACAGTCATCAATGTAATAACTCATAGTATTGTCTTAGCTCTATCACTTCTGGTCCTAGAGAAGATGATTCTTAAAGAGTCTTTAATTTGGGGGGTTTTAGGCCCTATGGGGGCCCCTTGGGTGGGGTATGGTGCCCATTTGAACAAATTGAGATCCTAACCCCCTAGGCATACTACCTGCCAAGTTTGGTGACAATCAGTCATGGGGTTCTCAAGAAAAAGATGAAAATGCACAATTTAGGCCCCATTAGGACCCCTCCCCACCCCCCTCCCCTGGGTCCCAAGGGGGGCACCCCTGATTCCGCCATGAACAAACTTGAAACTACAGTCATCAATATATTAACTCATAGTATTAACTTAGCTCCGTCACTTCTGGTTCTAGAGAAGAAGATTTTTAAAGATTCCTCACTTTTGGGGGGTTTGGGGCCCCCTGGGTGAGGCATGGTGCCCATTTTAACAAACTGAGATCCTAACCCCCTAGGGATGCTACCTGCCAAGTTTGGTGAAAATCCGTCATGTGGTTTTCAAGAAGAAGATGAAAATGTAAAAAGTTTACGCACAACGCACGATGCACGACAGACGCCGGACGCCGGACGAAGAACGATCGCAATAGCTCACTTGAGCCTTCAGCTCAGGTGAGCTAAAAAGGGGGGGGGGGGGGGGGCCCGCACCCCCTTTCATTTAAAAAAAAAAAAAAAAAAACAGGGGGCGTGCGCCCGGGGTGTCCCTCTCTGGATCCGCTTAAGCCCTCAGTCTAATGATAGCTTACTATGTTAACCTTTCAGTTCAGACTGAAATGTACATGCACAAGGTCACACTGAGAAATGAATGCATTTCTAGAATTTCTTTCATTTACTTTGTTTGCTCTATTAAGATTTGTCCTGATGACCAAACTGTACAAGAGTTTCCTTCTAACGTAAAGATATTACTGTATGGCAATTGACTGAGAATTAATGTGCAGAGATACTTTCCAGAGTTGCATTCAGCCCCTACCGAAAAGCCCAGTTCTAACAAGGTCATCCGGATAGCCGATTTTACCTCATTCTAACCGGCACTTCATAAACATACTACAGACAAGCTAAGTACAGAAATGGAAAAATTGGGATACCAAATTCACCTCATTAGAAGCCCTACCTCCTTGTATTAAAGCAAGCTCATTATGATGGGGTTCCCCCTGCAGTTCCTCTTTTTAAATTTTTACCCCCCCCCCCCCAAAAAAAAAGGAAAAAAAATAGACTCAGTAAATTAGCAAACTTTTAATATGTATTGGCAGAAAACATGTGAATTTGAATATTGCACAGCTCCTGTATTCTTGGCTTGATTATCAATGGAGCTGCTGTTGTGTTGTTGCCATTGTTGTTGTTATTGTTTTAACTTTATTTGGGGAAATCAACATGAACCCAGGGTGGAATTTCAATTCAAAGACCATCCATCTACTGCCCATGGTTGTACTAATGTTGCTATTTTTGTTCAAAAGTATTGATTGGATCGTGATGTTGGGGACATGCGTGTCCGTACCTGGTCTTCCAGGGGCATGACGAGAATCCCGCCCACTTTCAGCAGGTTCTTCATGTAGTTCTCGTGCTCCGGCGGGCAGGCCGCGCCGCAGTAGACCCTGTCGTAGCTGCGGCTTCCCGAGCTCAGAAGCAGACAGTTTCCTGTGCAGGAGACGGAGGGGAGGAACAATGCCAAGGGGTCAAGCACACACAATGAAGACGGCTTAAAACGGTGGTAGACAAGACCTTGGGAGTCATGGGTGCCTTAAGGTTACTGTTAAAATTTTTTTGAAAATCAACACAATCTGTAAATATTGCACCTACATAAGAATTTGAGAGTACATATTCAGAATGGATAATAAAAAGGTTTGTCACATCGCCAGTGATACTACTGCAAAATGAGAGCATTTCTTCCACGCTTATGATGAAAGAACAAGCCATACTTTTCTTAAGAAGTCCCCACTAAGGGCATCTAATGACTTTTATTTTGTTTGGGTTTTGGGGTGGTTTTTTTTTTTTTTGGGGGGGGGTTTTGTGCTAATTCTTCTTCGGTCATTATTAAAACTGCATTAGAGGTCATGACACTGTCTAAAGCCTTTGCCACAACCGCACATACTGAGCACTACTATTTCTACTACATCCACTACCACAAATATTCAACCACAACAGCTAAATCTACTACCATGACTACTACTCCTACCACTACTACTACTATCACTACACTTCTACTACTATTACTTCTACTATTTCTACCACTACTACTTCTACTACTGTACTACTACTACTACTACTACTGCTGCTGCTGCTGCTACTACTACTACTACTACTACTACTACTACTACTACTACTACTACTACTACTACTACTACTACTGCTGCTATTATGCATGCTGCTACTGCCACTACATCTACTGCTACTACCACTGCTACTGTACCACTACTACCACTATTTCCACAATTACCACCACTATTATCATTATCATTACCACTATTGTTACTACAAATCTTTTGCCAGCATCTTCAATCTCATCACAACTATTACTACTATCACCATGGCATCTGACTACTACTACCTCCTGTTGATACAGCATCTATTTCTCATGAGTGGTTGTACCTCCACTAGTAAAACTCATTATGAAATCAGTTGGATTTGTATTGTAACAAATTTTAATAGACTCCAGCCTGAAAATACCACAGTCATCACCAATCACACCAGGATATTCTCACAGTTACATCTGTCATTATTCTTGATGTGATACCATGGCAACAAAACCACGAGCATGAAACACGTTGCTCTGACTACTCCGGGGAGCGAACCTTGCATGAAGACAGGCTCGCAGAAGTCGTACTGGTCGACAGAGGGCGACCGTCGCAGGAACATCTGGAGCCGCTCGTTGGCGTAATCGATGACGTCCAAGTGGATTTCGATGCCGTGATTGATGCCATAAGAACCTTTGAAACAGAAAAAAAAAGCAGCAGAGATGCACACTTGAGAAGAATATTTACCATTATGCCTCAACTTGTAAAAGAAATTGTTATATTTGTGTCTCCTAGAGTAAAGGTCTGGTTTTTAGGAGAAGATAATTTCCTGTACTGGGAAGGTGTCTTTGTAGCTGTTGAGTTTACCTGAATTGAATTCTTGAATATGATATACAGTCAAACCTGTCTATACACTGTAGTGACCACCGTCTATAGTAACCACCTGCCATACGCGACCACTAAAGACAATTCCCCTTGATTAAAGAGAAAAGCGATATTAACGACCCTATCTATAGCAGCCACCTGTCTACATCGGCCACTTTTTTTGTCTCCCTTGGGGTGGCTGCTATAAAAGACAGGTTTTACACAGTACTATACAACATTCCTGTGTTAAAGTTTTGTTCCCTCCAACGGGTCTGATGTCAAAATAAACAAACCTTTGCTGCGCGCACTCAACAGTTACAAGCACGCTTACCATTGCATATTTTTTCGCTCAGTTTTGTAAACAACTTCAACTGATTGGTTACGCATACGTACAGTCAAGAATCTGTGGACCACATCTGTTGGCGTCCGAGGTGTTGTATAAAACAAATGGGGCATGGTGTTTACTTATGCAAGAGGGACAGGATTACACACTTTTGGCCATTCACTATCTATTTAATATCTTGTAATGGGCTCCTCTGATTATAATCAATAAAATTTACACATTCCTCATTCATTGTAAAGATAGAGGCAAGAGGAATGATACATATGAGAATCATGTTCATATAAAAAGCAACAAATACGCACTGATGGTCCAATCTACTGTAAAACATGCGTTGATATATTCGTGGCATGAGAATATCGCGAACTGGAGCTGACGGCCTTTCTCGCAGCATGAAATTTTCGCGACTTGCCACTGGCATCCAATGCATATTGTGTAGGCAAGAACTTTCGCATGAATTTTAATTTCGCGAATATTGCCACCCGCGAAATTCACGAAATTAAAATGCATGTGAACACTCCTTGTTTTACAGAATCAGACAAATCTAAAATCACAAGAATATCAAAACATGATGCAATAATTACACCAAGAATTTGTCACAAGTTTTTTCTTTCGTATATAAATTCTTAATGGCATATCACTTTCACATAGGCCTACTGGTATAGCACTGAACATCTCTTTCTATCCAAACCAAACACACAGCCATCCAACCAGTGCCTCTAATGTATACAACTACATGTATCTGAAAACAAAAGTAAAACCAAACTCTGTTCTTAACCTGGTGAAGACTATAGTCCCGAGTATGCTTGCTGGGAAGATGTCTATAAAGATGAGTGTTACTGCAAAATCAGCTCGTCCTAAATGGATTAACAGCGAGTACCTGGTAGTTCTTCATTATATAGTGATAGCAGCACATGGCCTACCATTAACGCAAAATCATTTCATCTCACGTAGGACATAAGGCTCATCAAAATACAGCTGCTGAAGGTCATGCTGACAACACTACCTTAATGTATTCACCACTAACAGTAATTTTTTGCTAACCATCTTGGACTAGCTTGCAAAGCTGTATGGCTTCTGGTTTGCTAATAGTGGACTCATTCTGATGCCACATCATTAAATATGGCAAGATATGTACAGCTAAGTTTGA
Source organism: Diadema antillarum (assembly GCF_040938485.1). Classification (NCBI taxonomy): domain Eukaryota; kingdom Metazoa; phylum Echinodermata; class Echinoidea; order Diadematoida; family Diadematidae; genus Diadema; species Diadema antillarum. Next base: position 33,808 of record NW_027271578.1, on the reverse strand, counting down.
ACAGGTTCTGAAACGTCAGCGTGATGTGCCTGCATCATGGGATGGGCATGTGCCAAACATGGAACTACACACAATGTTCTCATTCCAGGTAGCGCCCTCGTGTGTTTAGTCTCCTGTGCTAATGATGACATACTGGCAAATCTCTGGCAGGCTTCCCAAATCAGATAGCTTCGGACTGTATGTCAACACCTATGTATTACATTTAAGTGCAATGCCAACCTATGCTCAAGCTACAACTTTCGTATTTAGAATAAAATAGTTAAAATTTTTATCAGAGTCAGATAGAAAATGATAGAGTTATAAAATACATGTATTTTTAGTTTCATGGGATTTGTGGCAGAGAAATTTTGGTCCTGCAACCACATTTATTTAACATAGTAGGAGGCCCACAGTACAATGGATGCAGGGAATATATTTCATCGTGTCACAACTCTCCCACTGTACTGGTTTGTATACTAAAATGATATAAAAATCACTATTTTTTGGTAGAAAATTCAGCAACTACAATCCCTTCCCCTAAATAATCATTAAATACTGTTTAAATGTTATCATAACCATACCACCACAATTTGATATGATTCTAGAAACAATATCAAATTTCAATTATTCAGTCAAAAAGAGGGGGAGGGATTACTCAAATGTGTGTGCAGGTTAGTGAAAAGCTGTGGAAGCAATCACACTGTCAGTTAATTAACTCATCTTATTTATAAACAAGATTGTGGCTAATATCACCGTAACGTGATCTTCAATTGTAAAACATGTGAACCTTTACAGTTCCATAACAGTTTTTTTTTCTTCTCATGTTTGAAACTTGCTTTGTTTGATTCAGTTTTACTAGTCTATCAAAAAAATATGAAGTAACCATGAAGATAAATTGCACTCTTTTAACCCATTCAAGACAGGCTGATTTTGTTGTAACATACATTTTCTATAGACACCTGCCCAAGTATACTCAGGACTAGTCTTCAGCGGGGTCAGACCAATTTCACGAATAAAATAAAAAAAAAGGCAAAGATATATGACAGGTCCTCATAAAAACAAACCTGTAGACAAACAAACAAACAAAGGAAGAAGGGCACTCACCGACCACCAGGCCCACCATGGTACTGAGGTAGCCTGTCCCACTGCCCAGGTTGAGGAAGGACAGGCCTGGTTCCAGCTTGAGGGCCTCCATGACCTCTGAGTAGATACAGGGAGCTGACAGGTGGATGTTGCCATGCTTCCAGGCCAAGTCCTTGTAAGCACTGTCCTTGTAACCTGATGATGATAATAATAATAATAATAATAATATAATATAATATAATATATATATATATATATATATATATATATATATATATATATATACAGTACTCTCCGCATAATCGGGTAGGCTCGAGCAGAGCATTTCTTACCCGATTAAGCGGAGTACCCGATTAACAGAAGAACACGTCTCATTCACAATTGACACACACACAATGTGTATGTATACATGCATTGTACACTGCACCAAACACCTACACTGTATGCTTAACATGTGTACTTGCACAGCACATTATACATACCTTACACTTGCTCAGTCACGAGCAATAATTTTACACTCTTTTAATGGACAAATATGTCTTCAGAAAACTTTGTCGTTTGACTATAAAAGACTCCTCGCTAACACGCAGGCGTTTTCTGAAATTAACATGTCTCTTTGCGTGCACTAGTCACGTAGAACGTCGGGTTACTTTTCGAAAAGTGACTAGGGAAAAGCAAAATTATGGAGCTGGTGCAAGGCCTGATTTTCGTTGCAAACTTCTCGTGTATTGTGAATGTTGTTGCGGAGTAAGGGAGGAGCGCAAGTGTGTTCAACTCCTGTCTGTCTATGCAATTGTGAGTGCCAGCTACATGTGCAATGTTTGTTTACGTGTGGCAAGTCGGTACTGGTACATGTGTTTTCATCATGTTTAATTACTCCCCAAATGATCGGTCTTCTTTGCAAATTAAGCAGAGAATGCGATTAGCCGTGGAAAATTTGGCATTCATGATTTCTTTAAGTGTTATATCTGCGATAAAATGTGGGTAGAAATTAGATTAGAGGAAAATCATTCACCCATTTATGCAGAGAGGCAACCCGATTATCAGGTAATTTTCATGTGCATTGGAAGTGATTTTGACATTACTACCCAATTAAACGGAGTACCCGTTTAAGCGATACCCGATTACGCGGAGAGTACTGTACATATATATATATATATATATATATATATATATATATAAAACAATGTCTTCTTTATCCAGGGTAGCCTCTTCAGTGTAGCCACTGTTCTACCACAGGGCCCTGCCGTTATTATCCTAGTGTTGCCAGGTAGCCATTTTTACACCCAAGTCGAGAGGGACATTGTGGGTAAAAACATCTTGTCTAGGTACGTAAGCACTTGGTGGGTATCGAACTTGGATATCTTCCCTTTGGAAGTCAGCGGTCTTATCCACTATGCCACAGTGCCCCCACCTGATGGCAATAGACAATTAGGAATAGTGACATAAAGGAAGTCCCTTTGTGCATAACATGGCTGATACAATAATGTTTCAAGGGCCACCTTGAAGAATGGTCTACTTGGGCACCATTTCATGAAAATTGCTAGCCCTGACAAGTTGTCAGTAAAATCCTTGGTTTGGATTGGCCGAGAAGCTCTGGTCACTGACTGTTACCATGGTAATTATTTGTCAGACACTGACAACTTGTCAGGGCTGACAACTTTCAAGAAATGGTGCCCAGAAGTGACAGCACCCTTGACTCACCTCACTGTGGTCCATCTTGGAAGGGAGCTTTGAGGTGGGACCTTGAGGTAGCCACAGTTACATGTATGAATGGCATCCAAACTCGTGAAGCCATAGTGTAATTGCTTTTTATAATAATCTGGTCAGAACAACTGGTCATGAGATTTAAGAAGCCACATTGATTTCCCTCTCGCTTCTCATACATGTTTTGTTTGCTTGTTTCATTTTCTTTTTGGCTTGGTACAAGCAGATAATCATGTAAAAAAGAAACACATGAAAAGAAGTATAATGCTCATATCATTGTGCTGAACGATTCACACTGTTTCTCAAAATCTCAACATAATGCCCAATCTATCCTGCCTAAAGCTCTACTGTACACTTGTATATGAGAAAGCGAAATAGGCAGAATGAGGGAGCATGCCCTATAGTGGGGTAAATCTATTCTTTCCCTGTCTGCCTTATATATAGTCCCACATATAATATTTCTGAGATCATGAGGGATACTGCTGATGGGAATCACAGCACAGAACACACATTAATGCTCCAATGACATCAGGGCTTGGAAAGCTGACATGAGGCCAGCCCATGTGAAAACAGGATCTAAGGTGCCTCAAAGCTCATGTCTATCATTAACGATTCATGATCGTGGCCTTGCGCTGCCAGCTAGTGACGCAGCTCTGATACTTGCATCAAAGTGCTAATCAAGATTTATAACAATATAGATGAGCATGCAAACACAGTTGAGGTTTAGTACTTGTATCATTATCATATCATTTCATGATTTTATGTTTTTCTTGCTTTGTCTTTCTCAAGATAAGACATCTTTGTGTTTTCTTGTTTCTGCTCAAGACATTACTCCCTCAGTTAATTTCACCATCACATTTTCAATCAACTATTAAAGAGCTGAACATGCTGTAGGACTTCCTTTAATTCTTTATTTCCTTTATACATAAATATAAGCTCTACTGGAAAGGGGAACAATTTCCTTTCAGGCACCTAAAATCTAGGTGACAGAACACAGCCTCCCATACAGTCATGACTGTCACCTACATTGTAAATCAAATACCAATATCCTCATATATCCAATGCTGACAAGTAGTCTTCACACCTCAGACCCCATTTTCAATGACCATGTACACTCACAGTGATGTATCTAGGACTTTACAATGTATGCAGATCACATATTGTGCATCATCAAAAAGTGGCATACAGTGCTGTCCCAAGCTTTTCGGACACATTGGTCACATGTCACCACAATCAGTCAGGATAACAAATCCTGATCCCCCCCCCCCTCAATACATGCAAGCACACACACAAACATTCAAAAACAATGCAAGCAGACATGTTATCTATTACTGTAAAATCACAAACATTTGCGGCATGAAAATTTCACGAACTGTCACTGTGTTCAATGTATTGTGTAGACAAATATGTTTGAGTGCATTGTATTTTCGCAAATCTTGGCTCCTTGCACAATTCGTTAAAGTTTCAACCTGAATATTCCTATTATGTAATATTATAGCTCTCTCATAATATAGCCCAAGTACATTTTTCCAAATCAAATTTCTTCTTGCATCACCTCTACTCTAGATCTGCCCTGACAGATAAATATATGTATAAAATAAGTTTGAGAGCCAGAGTCGAGTTGAAAACCCCAGGAGCACAACATACTGTAGGTACTGCTTACAAATGTTCTGTACGAGGCTGCATGAGGACGTGTTGATGCATACACTGTATATTGCACAAGGAAGGGTTAACCCTCAAACAAGAGACCGATAGCATCTCACGCTAATAAACTAGAACACTGTCATCTCTATGGCACTGCCGCTGACAACCACTACAGCTATAAAACTATATAGGACTCCCCCCCCCCCCCCCCCCCCCGCAATTTCCAAATTGTGGACGTAATGCATGTGGTCATGCACAAGAAAATAAATGAAAGAATGTCTCTCTACACTTGTCTCTCTACACTAGCCTGTCCCTCCTAATGTAAAGACACCTAGCGTGGGGATACATCTGTACCTTGGAGTGGGAAGGCTGACCAAGCTTGAAAATACTGTATACGCCGAATATTTCACGAGGTTTTAATTTTCACGAATTTCGCGAGTCAGGTGCTTTTCGCGAAATCAAAGACATGCGAAAATATTGATCCCCATGTATGGATGTGACGTACGCGAATTCATTTCTCCGTTCAGTACAAGACTCCACGATCACAAATTTAACCACTTGCGAAATTGTCGGGAATTCCAAATTCGTGAAAATGTAGACTCGCGAAATATATGGCATATACAGTATTCAAAAATCCCTGAATCATAATTGGGTGCAGTGTTATCACTGATCAATTGATACGTACAGATGTACATTGTAAGTACATTAACACACATAGCTAAAGAATTCCAACTGGGGTCGATCATTACCGATGAGCATACACTTCGATGCACATATTCGCTGATAGCCGCAAGCCCCGGGTGCTATTTGTGGTTTTTGAATATACCCCCGTGAGCAGGGAATGAAGATCAATCGAATTGGGCCACGTACCCCATGTCTCCCTACACTACCACACCTTTAAAGGCATAATTTACCATTTGCAGATGAAACAGAAACCCAGCATTAGTGCTTTAAAATAGCTCTGAAATGTGAGTTAGGGATAGAAACAAGCACTGTAAAAATTTGAATTGGTAAAATCAATGTTAAGTATTGTTGAATATACAAAATGTGAACAATAGATATAATAAAAATGTTTCCAGAGTAAACCATCTACAGTTTATGTGCTTAGAAACATCAGTATGAAGCGCTATATAAATGTTATTCATTATTATTATCATTATCATTACGGTTTATTGAGAAAAATATAGATATATCTCCCCATATTTAAGGCTTTATCGCAAAAAATTCATATGAGAGCCAGAGAGGATGTTTTGTGGTACAACAGACCTACACATATGCATTAAAAGTCATATCTTGAAAAAAATTTTAAATCACTGTTCCCAAAGGTAAACAAGACATTTAACCCGTTGAGGACGAGTCCTGAGTATACTCGGGCAGGTGTCTATGGGAAATGCGTGTTGTGGCAAAATCAGTCCGTCCTCAATGGGTTAAGTGGTTATTTTGGCAGTATTATGTACACACCTGCCCCTACGGAAGATCAGAGTAGAAGGCACAACCACCCATCCAAACACTTTGGCCCTTCCACCATCACAGCACTCAAAGACTATACAAACACACTTGGCTCCAGCTATTAAAGATCTGGAAAATCAGAATTTTAGACATCATACTCCCCTTAAATGGAGAAAGCCGCATGAAAAGTGCTTCTTGTAATGCTTCACTTCCAATTTTCTTCCTGTTTTTCTACATGTACATGTACTTCACGATGCATAGAGCGAACACATATCGTCCTTACAATCATCCTCCAAAGCTACAGTTGTATGGATATCATACAGTGTATACACTTCTTAATTTCCCTGTATTATTCATTTCAAACCAATGTATGATGGATGAATACATTTATAATATGTTTGCATAATGATATAACAATATGGTCTCATTTACCCACAGTCTCTTCAGTTTTAGCACTGCTCTTCCTAAGGGCCCTGCCATTATTATCACCCAAAATTGCCAGGTGTTAGGGGGACATTGTGAATAAAAACATCTCACCAAAGGATGTACAGTGTAAGCACTAGGCAGGACTTGATCTAGAGACCTCCAGTTTGAAAGTCAACAGTCTTATCCACTATAGAAAAGGCTAAATGATGTTAATATACTGCATAAGGGCAATTCCGCGGTTAGTAACGTTACATTTGAACAAATTTAGATATTTGTTTTTACTACTAAATTACCATTTATTCATTTCAAGCCAAAATTATGTCAAAAACATGTTCATCATTCCCAGGTTTATGATACAGAAAAGAATGAATACAATCCAAGAAATATTACAATTTTTATGGCAACTTAAAGGGCTGGTTAGTAACGTTACGAAAAAAGGACATGACAAAAAAATCAATGTCTTGTAACAAAAAGTGTGCAAAAATTCAAGTTACTTCAAACAAAGTGTTGCATTAATTTCAATTATTGCATCATGACAAATGTTCACACAATGTTTTTTAGCAGTTCGACCAATAATTTCTTAGCTAGACCCCCAAAAGCATGGTTAGTAACGTTACGGTTAGTAACGTTACATTTGTCCGGAGTAATTCCGCAGGTCATTTCACCCTTTTGTAATTGACAAAATGTCACATGACTTCTGGAGTATTTAAATGTATTTATCTTTTACCCTTTAGCAAAACTTTGAGGAAAAAATTTCAAAGGAACCCACTGTAATTTGCATTTAAGTGAATTTCAGCATCCCCAGTCCCACATGTACATTTTAAATGATGGTTTTAGATCTCGCGAAATCAATCAATATGAAAGATAAAATCTACTGAATTTGAAAGACCTTAATGATTGGAGAACATCCATGGCATTAGTTGATACCTAGATTAAAGAGTAAGATAAAGAGGCACATTTCTTTTATCCATGTCATGTCCACCTAACTGCGGAATTGCCCATAAGCTGTTATTTTTCGCGAGGGTTTAATTTTTGCGAATTTTGCGAATCTCAGTTAGATCGCAAATTTAACAACACGCGAAAATGTCACCATGCGCTAGGGTAATAACGCATTTACGTTAGTGTCGGTGTCAGTACGCGAAAACAACACCTCGCGAATATGTCTATGACCTCCTCATTCGCAAAAATAACAGCGTATACAGTACATAATACTGCGCCCCCCCCCCCCCCCCCCCACCCATGGCCCCTGTGGGCCATGAATGCCAAATTGAAGAACTGACTTGAGATGGATCTGTATATTCACTCACTCTGAGAATATATTCACACCTTTCCACATTTTGGCTGAAACTTTAGAGGTTTTTTAGACGGTTGCAAAATTGTCCGTGCTCTCACTGGTTCCTAGTCCACTAGCGAAACACTTGGCCTCTTTTCAGGGACCAAGTGGAACCATCCAGGAACCAAAATATCCTGGGGCTCATCAGAGAGCATTGTTAACCCTCACAGCACCACCACCCTAGAATCATAGAGTGCCGAAGCGATGAAGTCGCAGTCTTTTGTTATAGCTTGAGCGTGGTTTGCAACAATATAAGGGAGTTCACGGTTGTGATTTGTTCATGTGCAGAACAAAGGTCAAATGAGAATGTCTGTGTATTTGCCACTGACTTTAAAACGTAAAGAAGTCTCGAGCAACTATGAGAATCTGAATTATGTCAGTACAATGTACATGTTTCAGACTAAATTAGAACATACAGGTACACAGTTGTAAGTCATTCATCAACACTGTTTAGCATAATCTCTCCATGCACTTTCTCAACATTGATTTGATACATTAACAAGATGACATAATATGCTTCAAGAAGGAATTCTTGATCACAACACATGTCCATGTTATTTCAAAGTCTGTGGTGTAGGGGTCAAATGAGACATGCACTAACCATGAACTCTCTTATTTCAGGCCAGGTGAGGTTGTTTAGAAGTAGTTTCCATGGCAATGAATGGTTATGACATCAAACTTTGGTACTCTATGGACTTTGTTCACAAACATGCTGCTGATGGAACTGAAAGGAATGCTAAACAAATGCTACTTTCCTTTGCAGCTCTAAACTGATTGTTAAATACCACCACAGATATATCCACCACATACACACCACTTATCCCAATTACCAAGAGTGCTTTTGACACATGACAGGTGGGGGGGGGGGGGGGGGGGGGTACAGGGAGAGTATGCACTCTGCTTGGCACGTATGCCTGTAGAATGCTGCGGAGAAATTTTGATAAGTCTATATTCATGCTTCATGTCAATCCAAACAAATATTAATCATAATTTTTCAACTGTACGAATATTTATGGGGTGCATTTTACGATGGCATGACAAATGCGCACGCAGCTGAAGTGATATATAGGTGCACACCTTAAAGACATGCGCTCTGAGCACCCATCAATCATGAGGGGTGTACAAGAGCATACAGTTATAATGCATGGATTGCATGTGTGTGTGTGTGTGTGTGTACAAAGAGGATGTTGTGATGTCATGTCTGCACATAATATGCAAGAATGTTGAGTGCTATGCATTGTGGCTTGGGCCAAAACATACCTTGGCATGTTGTGTCTGTGTGAGGGCGAGCACATCATCATTACCTCCCTCCTTAATTGACAACATGTGAAGAAGCTGTGGCGTTCATTAACACTAATATACTCTCAATTCCACATCTCAAAAACAATTTTAAAGAGAGGGAGAGAGAGAGGTGGGGGGGGGGGTAGGGGGGAAGAGACTCTACCTATGTGTGTATGTGAGAAACTGAATATTTATAATATAATGCTTTGAAGTACATTGTACTTTGCTTGAAAACTGAGACTTTAGTGTGTACCACACTCAAGAGGTCAGACAGACAGACAGACAGACAGACAGACAGAGGGGTGGACGGACAGACAGAGAGAGACATATAAATTACCAAATAAAGTTTTATTTCCCAGACAAACTTGAAATCCAGGAGGTAATTTCAGGCATCACTGAGCGATATTTTTGGATGGATACCTACTAATATAAAAGAGGAGAAGGGGAAATTTTATGAACATCTTGGAGACTTGCTGGTGGAGTTTGTAAACTCTGCCCGCTGTAAACAGTTTCCAAAGAGTAGCACAAACATTACAGTGTGGCTAATCTGAGAATAAGCAAGCTCATATTAAGGGTGTATCTCAAGTTGGAGGAGTCTTTACAGCGACTGCCGCAACTCGTGCGACTTGAGAGACCAAAGAATGGCTGCGCTCTCACCAAGGAAGAAACTCCAGGGAGACTTCAGAGATGCGTCTCCAAAATAACAAAAATGATAATTCGACATTCGTCCGGAAGTTGCGCAGACGTCGCCGCAACGTCTCCATGATGTCACCGGTAGGTGGCCAATGGGTCACTGCAAAGTCACAGAAATATCTCACAGACCTCGCGAATTGGCCGCGACTAGGAACTCAAGTCCGAGATCTGCTGGAGACTGAAAAGCTATATAGAGTCTTCGAAGAAATTGAAAATGTTCGATTCACTCGCGACTGTCTGGGGACTCGGCAACATTCCGGGAGACGTCGCAAAAATGTCGCAAAGACAATTCTACAATTCAATTACTACAATTCAAGACATGACCACTCTGCGACCAGGGAGACTCAAGTCACCACCAGGTCGCCAAGTAGTCTCCAGCCCAGTGAGATACCATCAGTACACCCACTTTTAAAGTGAAGTGGCAATGCTTTCCTGTCATAAGTATGGCTTTATTAACATGTTTGGTTATATTATTGCAAGAATTATTGATTGCTTTGTCATTATGAAATAAATATCATACAAGAGGAAGGGAAAAGAAAGGTGTCACATGTCTCTATGTTACATTCCAGCCCAACCAGTAAGAAAGGTTTGTTTGGGACACATATTGTACAAACAGTACTAGGAAGTGAGAAATATGTGCAAACACAGATTGTGAATGTGCTTCCTAATTAACAACATACAGTAAATAACATGTTCCAACAAACTCTATCAAACCAACGTCTCCTTGAAAACATATGCCATTGCCAAGTCTGGTCTGTCTGGAGCCCATGGGTCATGCTAGCCTCGCTTCAGGGCTGGAATACTTTGTCATTTTCGGCTCTTCAGCTTGAAAGATGATCGAGAACATACATTGTACTGTACATGTTGTAAAATGGTCATGTAATACAAATATGAGTTTTGATGACACCAGCCTCTGCTGAGAAGTGAGAAAGTAAACAGCAGCACAGGTTTAAAAGGTTGCCACTAGAGTACTAGGAGCATAAATTTTGCAGAAAAAAGCACTTACATTAAAATAGATACATCCCATGGTCTGTAGATGGGGACAGCTCACAGGTCACACTAGTCTCCTTCTAAGACTGAAGTCACTCTAACTATTTAAGCTAAAATAATTTCCATAAAACAAGAGCTCTAGTCATGACAATGATTCATTATGTAATATTTCTTGAAGACAGCAAGTTCTGCTGGGTCATCGCCTTGTGTAGCAGCAAAAGTACTGGATAATCAATTTCACAACTTTAAACTTACGACCTACAGTTCCAGCCTGCCTTCTATGTAAAACTCTCCTCATTCTTCTCTCTTTTTTTTTTCACAGAAAAATTATGAGAGAAGCTTGTCACTTTTCATATAAAGACTAAAGTTTGCTCGGCAGTGGCATGATTTAATGTTATGACAGAACACTGAATATTAAAGTAAAGTTACAACTGTAAAGTATATGCAGTCAGAAATGAAGTACTAAGTATTTTACATCCACAGGTCATTGGGGCTTAAATTTGAGTGATATCTTTCTTCTGGTTTTCATAAAGAACAAACCTATTGAGCTGCCATCTGATAAAAGTAGACATTGATTGAGCGAAGTCTATATTTGTTTAGTTTGCTTTGTCAGTCACTTTTGTTTTTTCAAATGTTTTCTTCAGGCATGTCGTCAGGTTTAACGGATGATATCATTCCCTTTCATTTTATCTTCCTTTTCACTCACACACTTTCCTTTATTATTTTCTGCTTTCATTGATTCCATGTTTAACTCCAGATTTTGTTCCCCATTCATTTCTGGACAGCAGAGGGCAGATCAATATAATTTTATCAATTTGGAATGTTTGAGATTGAATCTGCAGAGAAACAAAGAAAATAATTAGAATATGTGTGATAATCAATTCATATCTTCAAAAATATTTCTTGTTATGCAATGAGTGCAATATCATTGAAAAGATTTAATATTTCTCTACTTGATGATGACGTTATTTTAAAACGTTTGAAAGTGGCATGTATTCATTTTTGCATTCAAACGCTTCCCGTTCATTTTCCTCTTTATATTTTTTCTTATGTGAAATCATTCCTTCATCTTTTTTTCTGTCATACAGTTTCTATTTTCCACTTATTTTCTGCCTTCATGTTTCTAAACATTTTCCTCTAATTGAACTCTGGACGGGCATGGGCAGGTTCATAATCCAGCATTCATGCATACTTTGTATATTCCAGGAATAACTCTGGATGAAAACTCATTCAGAGATGGGAGGACTGCACAAGAAGACTAGGCAGAAAGTTTCATCAAAACATGTGGCGCACAGCTTCCTAGTCCTACATACAAGTATGTTGTGGTACAAAGGTTGAAGCATGAGGTGACATAATCTGTATACTTTAAAGAAAACTAAGTTTTGATCATGTACGTAAACTGACAAACAGCGGGGGTGGGATGATATTAGTAGAGATCATCTAGAGAGAGAATCTACATGTTGTAATCTTTAATAAAGATTAGCTGTCATATGGACAGTATGCATTTTTTTAAATCTTTAATTATATTCTGCAGTATAAAACTAGACCTTGCAATACATGTACATGTACAAATGTACAATACATGTAGCACAATATGATAGACAATTCAGACATCTCTTACATTTTGTATAGTTGTCTATATTCAAACATGTGATATTATCAGCTATCACAGTGTATTCATATAACGCCTGAAGAGATCCTTGTCATTTGATTGGTTGTTTGACATTCATCATTCGGCCCAATTTACTATGATGTCATCATCCGTGCAATTGTGGCTCCATTTACCGTGCAATTTTGGATCCATACGATTTGCTCCATTGCACGCTCGCTGAGAGCCCGGGACACACCGCGTATCAAACGCTTGCGTTTGCAGTGTGTGTATGCGACAGCGCGCTAGCGTAAAAGCGCTCACTGAGCACTATCTGGCGATCTCAGATTCTGTCTTGTTTCTAAATCAATAAAACATCAAATGACTAGGATCTTTTTTAGGGCGTTATATAAAACAAATAATAAATGTTTTCATTCGTGCAATGGACAGAATATTTCATTCGGTGAAAAATGAAATGTTTGATCCATTCAACGAGGCTGCGCCTCGTTGAATGGACCATTTCATCTTTCACCTCATGAAATATTCTGTCCATTGCACTCATAAACATTCACTATTTGTATACTATGCATTTAATAGCAAATGCTAAGCAAGTACAATGTACTTGATGAAACAAATCATATCAAATTATGCAATTACAATAGAAGAATCAAGGTGACGAATCACTGAAAAGTCAAACATGACTTCGACATGGGATTCATTGCATCATATTTAATATAAAATAACTGCATAGAGATGGAAAGGCTTCTCAGAATCACCCCTTCCACTTTAGCAGACAGTACTCCTTTGTTATTGTTGTTATAATATACAGTGTATATACAGGTTATACATGTATGTGTGTGTGTGTGTGTGTGTGTGTGTGTGTGTGTGTGTGTGTGATGAGAATTAGCTTGAGACAAAACAAAGAAAAAAAACTTCAAAAAAATGAAGTGTATGTAGTCAGAATTATATAAAAACCCTAGCTACCCTTAACACCAGTCCAGGGGGTGTTCCACAAAGAATTCAAGTCATTATGGTATGCCACTGGTTCACCTGTTGAGTTTCATTTTATGTTTCAGAATCCACTTCAAAATGTTATCAAAATTCACAGAAAAACTCCTTTGTCACTTATTTCGTCTTGTATATTAATGGCTGCTCATAAAAATCCTGCAAAATTTTAATTCACATTTGAAAGTTATAGAATATAATCAAAGACACGCAGAGCATATCATAAATGTAATTTCATGTGAATCTTCACTTTAAAGATTGACTCAAATTCTTTGAAAAACAACCCCCTGGCTGTTAAAAAAAAAAGAAGCAAGTCATCCCACAGGGTTATTCTCATGATTTAAAGTCTACTACTCTGCTTGAGAGCTCTCCTATAATAAGTATTAACTACTCTGGATTGCTATCAATGGCAATATAAATGCTGGTTATGAACATGCATAAATTTCAGTATCAGGTTGCAAACATATGATAGTTTCTCAGAAATACACTGTATTCATTATGTGCTAAGGAAAGAACATGCCATGTGCTGAAAAGGAAGATCCATCCTCTGAGAAAACCTGGACAAAGGCAGGTGAATTAAAGGTGAAGTGCCCCACAATTACAGAGACTCCAACCCCAAACACCTTCTGATCTGGAGATTCTCCCGCCCGAAACCCCTAGCAAACGGGAGACTCCAAGTTGATGTGTGCGAAGTGTGAAGTTCCTAAGATTCTAGATGTTCTCTGGTGCTATCTAAGGCTTATTTTTTCAACATGCGATAGAAATAAGTAAGATATCCTTTCCACCGGGAGACACAGAGCCAGGGCGGGAGAAATCAAATCTCAAACGGGAGAACGGGAGATTGTGCAAAAATGGGCTTTCGGCGGGAGATCTCCCGTCGAAAACGGGAGAGTTGGAGTCTCTGCAATTAGTCTACTATTTGAATGCTCTGCCATGATAAGTGCACTATTCTGGATCGCCTATTAATGGCAATCATCATGCTATCACTAGTTATAAACACACATAGATTTTAATATCTCATGTGATAGTTTCTCAGGAATATATCTGCCAAGGCAAGGAAGTGCCTTGTGCAGAAAATGAGATCTACACTACAGTAATGTACCCAAAGAGGAAACCTGAGCAAATAAGGCAGGTGAAAGGCGATAGTGCCTCCTTTTCAGCAAATTCTGATTCCTTTGCACCACATGCTACAGAGTGTTTGAAGGGATGTACAATAATGCATGTGTTGTGATGATGCTGATGTTTTCTCCACATCATCTATGCCATGTACACTGTATCATGGTAAAAATGAACATACAAATGTTTTGTTACAGTAAACATATGGAACTTTCCAAACCACCGTGCATTTCTGTTCCTAAAAGTACAATAACTGTAACTATACAGTACATTCAATATTGATATCAATAGCAACAAAGACATTTTAAATCAACCTGCAGTCTAATATCAAATTTACAGTTACAGTACTAAGAATGACAAATATGCCTGTTTGGACAAAGCAAACACTAAAAACACAACTCTGAAGACAACTACAGTTAAAATAACAATTATCTGAAGTTGACAAATGAATTAAAAGAAACAGTTGAAGTTTGAATGCTATGATGGCAGTTCTACAGTGTACAATTCCAAACATTATTTGGTCTTTCTTGGCCATGAAATCACTTGCTTTTTGTGGAGAGTTTTATTATTAAATTATTTTTTTCATGCATAAAGACAAAAACAGTATTTCTTACAACTCCTTTGCAACAACAACAACAACAACAACAACAATAACAATGTATTCTGTGTCTCGGGCAGTATGTGTCCTAACATTGTATTGGACATTCCATAACGTCACAAAGAAACTGGGTCTTGTTGAAAAGTATATTATCTATCCAATATTTCACGCACAAATGTACAAATTGTACAGTATACGAATGAGAAGTATCATGCAAGGAAAATTGGCAAGACTTTGGGCAAGTTCACAGTATGTTTCGAGACATAAATATTTGAAATTGAATGGTCTCAGTTTTGTGATAGACGTGATTTTTACTCGTTTTCACTCTCTTCATGATATAGTCATGACAGGATATGAATTTCTCCTTGAGTTAAATTCTTACCTCAGAGCTCATGCAGTTTTAAAAAAGAAGATTTGACTCCAACTAATGATATCCCAGGATCAAGTTTTACTCAACACTGAAATACTGCATCTACATTCAGTATCATCAATTACACTGTAGCTGCTCAGGGTTGAAAATAATCCACCATACATTAGAATTGCATCAGGCAGCTGATAACCTTGGCTGGAATTCTGTACATACAGTGTAGTGACAAAGAGTTTTTTAAAAGGCTGGAGTTTTAATTCTCCAGCCACCCAACTGACATTTAGTGCAACTTGGGAGACATCTATGCCAATATACAGCCAGCATGCATGCAGCATGCAGAGCTCTAAGCTAACCAAGGGTAGAAAATTGGGTGACCTTTCCTAGATTGAGGCAGAATATGGAAATTTGAAACAACGCCGCAGTCTGTGCATTACACATGCATTAAGATAGTCAGTCCATGTTATGTATACCATATCATACAACTCTCAAGAGACTATGACATAGAGCCAACAAACTATTCATTTTTGAAGGAAGAGTCTATCAGTGCAGGATACTGCACTACACAATGTACAATTGTAGATACAGTGTACGCTTGAAATACAGTGTAGCCTTGATGGTCACATGGTAGTATATGTATGATATCCCTTCCATTGTATTGAGGGAAGAGGGAAGATGATAGAAACCTACAGAAATGTCTTCTTTTGATTAATGAAACCACATCTAAAAGGGTGCATCGGGCCATGGTTGATCTGGCATGGACATTTGGCAAAACAGAAAACAACAACAATCATGAAAAGGCCCGCCCCAAACAAAGTTGGAACGTTGAAATGGGGGCAGAGTCATATGACCCGGACAGATACAAAGCTCTATTGAGATACCAAGCAGGGTACATTTTAAGATAAACATACAGATATTCACAAGATCTATGCATTCTTTGAAATAGCCTGATTTGTTTTCATGAAGTTTCCTAGATATACAATGTAATATTGCTTTTTCAAAATTCACATGGAAATGTACGCTTCCTGTGATATTGTGGGCCCTTACAGATTTATAACGCACTTTATTGTCACCTTTATCAGATGTATTTTAATATCATAAGAGCACTTAATTGTAACAAAAAAGTTATCTAAAATCACGACTGATAAAATTTCTTGTTATGATTATTACCACAAACACAACACTTTATAATACCATGTACAATTTGTACATGTACTTTTAACTACATTGTACAAATGCTGTTATTTGTAATATCAATAACCACAAACGCAAATGTTTGGAGCCTGCGCATGAAAAAAGTAATGCACACTGATCTCAACTTGCTGAGTACATTTTGTATACTGTACATGTACAGTAACTACATTGTATGTGACAACAAATATACATACATGTACCCTGTACTTGGTAAACTTTGGAATATATTCCATTTGCATCTATAGCAAAATAAGAGCTTGAATTGCATTGAAATTGTTAAGTACAAGGATGTGCCTATCATCTACTGGAATACACCTGTCATGTTAAAATCTGGAGGTGGCATGGAACTATTATTTTGAAATATGTGTCATGTTAGAGAATCAAAGGAATCCAGTGATACCCTTATTATAAACAGGTAATGACATCTTTCTTCAGCAATGACCCCCCCCCCAAAAAAAAAAATAATAATAATAATAATAATAATAATAAATAATAATAATAATAAATAACATCAAAATTTATAAGCTAAAATACGGTCACAACTGACTTTACAACAGCATGGCAAATCTACCTGTACATTGTACAGTGTACATTGTATGTTCAGACATGACTTCATGGTCTATAGTTGTGTGGAAAAACACAACACATGACATCCAAGCTCGGGTTCCGTCAGCTACATTGTAAATGTGACCTGTGCTACAGCAGGTTAAAAATAGCACACAATGCTTTCCATCGGGGAAAGTCACAAGGCAGCTTTATTATGAGCCATTATGGGTCACAGAATATTGAATGCTCGAGCACCAGAAGGATTGGAGGTGTATTGGTGAGGTTTATTGTGACTCTGAATATCAGGAATAATTCCTGGTAGACATCTACAATGTGTACATGTGAGTTTTATCATCTTAAAAACAGGCATGAGGACAGCATGCCAGATTTCTCCCCTGGAAACAAGCCAGAGTAACTGAAGAGAAAACCACAAAAGACCAAAACAGTAATTCGTCTAAAGAACTTCCTTGTACCAATATGCTAGGATGTCAGCAAAACATTCTTGAGTATAACAATATCCCAACTTCATAATGCTAGGATATTTTTAAGTACAGTGTATTTCAATATCCCAACTTCATAACATCCTTTTTTTTCTCTTTTTTAAAGATAAAAGTCAGTCCCATATCAACACTGAATGTACTACACAAAAGGAAATTACCGTCCTACAAAATAGCTCTTGCTTAATTTTATCAACCAAGACCAACTTTCTATCAAACTTGTGGGTGTAGGATAGTTCCATCACTACATTGTATGCTGCACTAAGCCTACTTAAAATAGCCTGATTTTGTCTTTCTTTCGAGAAATTTCAAGAGTGGGCTTACACCTATGTAGTAGTACAACTTAGATTAGAAACCCTAAGCAAAGACAAAGTGGGTGAAGGCAAACGAAACTACAAACACTACTCTTCAATATTCCCTTTTCTGTTGATTGCCTAGATACAAAATATACGGTACTTCACTTGTAAACAGTGAACATTACATTGTACTTTAGCACATCATAAAACAAAGAGAGCTCTATCAAATGTTCTGACGTTTTGGTTCAATGCTGAGCATTTATGAAATTGTGTAGTTAATGATTTATCAAGGATAGTAAAATACTGTATATTCTGGATGTACACAGCGGTGTCTCTAAATTTCTTTGAACTGCAGTCACGGTTAGTAAATAAAGGCTTTTGTATGAATTATATTTAAACATTTGTTTTGATTTATCGCACGATTTCATTTGGTACTGGATTCCATTACAGTTTGTACAGTTTGTAAATATGCAGGTTAAGAATACATTTTTCTTTTTAGAGGGTGGGTACATGTAGGCCTAATCTGTTACGTTTAATAATATAAGCAGTATTTTTACAAAGCACTCAAAATTACCACCATCACCAAACATCAGAGCACAAGTTCTCTACACAAATCACATGAGGTTGCCTCCCTTGGGAGGTGCACTGTACATGATGTACTGAATGTCAAAATAAAAAAAAAACACCACCTCAGAGCCGCCATAGACTTCAAATGTCTACCCAAAAGTGACTGTGGCACAACAAGCTTTCAAGCCATCCACACAAGTAAATATTATATAACAGTCTACATGCAGTATGCACATACTTCAGATCACTCAAAGTTCACAGATAATCAAAGCAACAATAGCCACATTCAGACACACAAGATTATTTGTTTTCTTTTTGACATCGCGACGCCAAAATCAAGATTATTTGCCACTATTCACACGCTGAAAAAAAAAAAATATATATATACTGTAAAACGAGGAATGTTCGCGTGCATTTTAATTTCGCGAATTTCGCGAGTGCCAAGATTTGCGAAATTAAAATGCACGCAAAATTTCTTGTCTACAATTGTACACTATATGCATTGAACACCAGTGGCAATTTGCGAAAATTTCATGCCAAGAAAAAGGCTCCAATTTGCGAAAATTTTGTGCCGCGAATATATCATGTTTTACAGTATAAATACATAGGAATGATAACTTGGATGCGAATGAAGTCCTTTGAATCTCCAGACCATATGTATGCATGCCTATACAGTATGTCCCCCAAAAAATTACAACGGGATCCCCCGCAATGATATCTTTAAAAATAGTGAATCAATCTAAATACAAATTCAGGGTATGAAACTATAACTCATTGCCCACATCTTACAGAAAACCCCATTCGATTTGCTTCAGTGATCAAAGAGAAATGAGGAATTATGTAGAGGATGTTGGGAATCTCTTTTGTCCAAGTTCTGTCTTGTATTATTCACGCACAAGAGCAGTGATATTGCTGAAATTGGAAGAATCAGACTCATGACATGCTTTACAACAATCTACATTTCTCTGTGACCGCTCAACCAAATTGAATGGGGTTTTCTGCAAAATAGAGCTAAGATGTTATATTTTAAGACCCTGAAGTTGTACTTAGACAGGTCGATCATTTTGGATGTTATCAATTCGAAAATCTGATTGTGATTTTTTTTTGGGACATACTGCAGTATGTTCCACAAAAATTACAATCAAATATTTGCTTCACTTAATAAATTTTTTTTTTACATGCTACTTCAGGGTCTTAAAATATAACATTTTACCTCTATTTTGCAGAAATCCCCATTTGATTTTTTTAAGCAGTCACAGAGAAATGTGGATTGTAGTATGTAAAAGCATGTCATGAGTCTGATTCTTCCAAGTTTTAGCACTTCGATGATCTTGTGTGTGAACAATAGACAGAACTTGGACAAAAGAGATTCCCGACATCCTCTACAAAATTCCTCATTTCTCTTTGACCACTGAAGCAAATCGAATGGGGTTTTCTGTAAGATGTGGGCAATGAGTCATAGTCTCATACCCTGAATTTGTATTTAGATTGATGCAATATTTTTAAAGATATCATTGCTTAGGGCCCCGTTGTAATTTTTTTTTGGGACATACAGTACAAAGACTGGATGGTGGCCTTGGGCACCCAAGCATGGGACCCTACATAGTGTTGCAGGTTGCATTTATAAATAATATGGATACATGAATACATGTATACTATAAAGAGCCATATCATTCGGATAATGCATTAATGGACAGGATTCTGTAGTACTCGAGTACTACAAAGTTCTTGAATAGTCAAATAACAAAGACAAGGAAAAAATGAAGGAACTGGGAGGACTAAAAGACGTAAAGGTGAAAATTCACAGCAAATGAAACTGCACTTTACAGGTAATACATCTGTAGAATGGAAAGATTGAAATTCTGAGAGACGATAACAACACAAACACAACACAAAGATGATGATGGGGGGGGGGGGGGAGCATCATGGAATAGATGTCTGCACCTCATCATCAGTGAGTAGACTACTCACTCAACTTTTACCAGCCCACGAAAAGTGGCAAGCTGGTGGGCCATTTGCAGAGTCTACAGAGTTTAGAATCTCATAGAAAATGGGGAGGGGGAAGAAAAGGTGTAAAGCCCCCTTGTGGTACAAATTTGCAGTTGTGTCCTTGAGCAAAGGTACATGTACATGTACTTATGATTTCATTACATTGATTAATGATCTCTATACTACAACTATTGATAGCAGTGCATTACACTGCTATACATATGGTCCCTCAAACAAATTTATAAAAACAATAACTGTTGCAACATAACTTCTGTAGTTTTGCAGCACACACACAAAAAAAGCACAATGCATCCCTGGAATATGATCCTCTGAGAGTGGAGTGAATACAATGTAAAAAGCAACAATTATTACTGTTGTCTTTATTGTCAGGATGTGATGAGTAAAAAGACATGCCATTATCAGTGTCTAGCATGAAATCAGGGTGTGTTTGTTTGTTGGTTTATTTGTTTGTTTCATTCCCATCTGAGAAGATGGCTGGATAGCACGTATTTACACAGCTGTAGCTGTAATAGCTGGTCTTCCATGGGGTCCAGCTGGATGTAAGGCAGGACCACTTCACCAGGTTAAACACCCTGCTCTTTGCGATGAATACACTTTGTAAATGAAGCAGGATCTTTTACTCTATAAGCTGACATTTTCGCTTACAGATATTTTCGCGAATGAGGAGGTCACAGACATTTTCGCATGTTGTTAAATTCGCGATCTAACTGTGATTCGCGAAATTCAGGGAAAATTAAACCCTCGCGAAAATAACAGCTTATACAGTATGTGGATGAGTTGTGACTCTCTCACACAAGAGACCTCCATTTTATGTCCTATCCGAGGGACAGAGTGTTTTGCCTCTTACTAGAGGGGACGGCATAATTACACATAACATTGCTCAGTGGGATCCGGGAATTGAACCGGGGTCGATCCTTTGGATCGTGAGGCAGACATGTTACCAACTGAGCTAACTGTCCTAGAGGGTTTCAGAGGGTACCAAGAATACAGATTTATCAGTGATGACACACAAAAAACATTTTCAGAGTTGCAAACTGACTGACCTGGCAGGTAGTAATCTCCCCTGTCCACAGCTCTGAAGACATCCTCCACCAGCTCAGTCTTGATGTATTCCGCCTCCTTGAGGTTGTCCACCAGGTGGTCGTTGTCGACTCCAGCACTAACTGCTCCACCCATTCTGTTGGTTCCATTTCAAACATGAGGAATCTTCATTCATATAGGATAGTCCTTCACAGACCTACAATTTATAGTTTATGGTTTATAGTGGAATAATTTTTCCTCTATATGTACAGTTGTATCTGAGGTATAAATTTGAAGAAACAAATTTTATAAAACAGTCAAACACACACATACTGTACTGTACATAAACACACACACATTCATTTTACATTTTGATATCATGGTTAATTCCACAACCTAGGGAAACAAAAGACATAAACTCTAATGTACTATATGAATTGGCAGAAACTGACAGTTTGCTGGATAAGATGAAACTGGAAAACATTTAGAGATATTTTACAGTTCTTCTATCTACTGTAAAGTTACACACATACACATGCATCACATAATGGTGATATCACAAGCAACACATTGCATCTACATGTAAATGCAGTCTGTAGATTAAAGAGAACAACGAAACATGTAGGCTTATATGCCTCTGGCTTATGTATACAGTACATGTACGTACAGGTACATGTTCATATCACTGTCCACTGCAGATAACACATGCTGAAAGACCAAAACCACTTCATAAGTATAGATTGTATTGTCAATTGTAGGTACAAATGTACATTGGTAGTATAATGGCGTTTTTGTAAATAATATACACCTTTGTTACGAGTTAACAAATGCTATCTGTATATTTTCATTCATGGATATGAGAAAAATTTCCATCATGATTGGAAAAACTGTACCAAGGCTGTGCAGTGTTAGCTTACTGATACTCTTCTTATTGACAACATGCTGATATCAGTATCTAAGTTTCATTTACAATACTTTACATTTCAGACATCAGTGATCAATTACCAGTTATCAATTCTCATGTCACTGCTTTCTCATGTAGACATTAGAAAATTTGATTTAAAAAAAAAATCATTTACAGCAGCGCTTCTCTACCGGTGGGCCACAGCCCACTGCACCGATGGGCTGCGAAGCTCTTGCAGGTGGGCCATGACATCCACAAAAGGTAAAATAAAAAGGATTTGTATTCAATTTAGTTTCCAACCAGGCCTAGAATGTTCAGCCAAAGGGGCCTAGGCGTCAGGCTTAAAAAGTTGAGAGGTACAGATTTAGAGGGTCTACTGTGTTAAGTCAGACGTTAAACTATACATATCATAGCCCTGTCGCTGTACACACACAAGTGTTCCTTGCTTTGCACAGCGTCTGGTTGGGCTAGTCAGATGTATACTTGCTACACAGTGGTTTGTCTTTCAGTGTTGAGCAGCTTGTTGATTATCAGCTGAAAAGGCACAAATACAAAACCCACATTTTGAGCAAAATACCCACAACAAGGTTTACCCACTCATGCCCAAATTCAGTCATGGACAAAAGTTTTATAGGTTTCTACACGTCGTAGCAAGTGGTCAAATTATTTTTGGAGGATGTTATGGTTGAATATATAGCATAATCACCGCACACATTGTACAACACTACACTAGCCAACGTTACAGTTAACACTATAATTATAAAATGTAAATGTCTGATGTCACTTACACGGTACACTAGTCACTAGATCTAGAATCTCAGTATAACAATAAACATTATAGGGTAGTAATTAAGTGATGTTTACTCTTAATATCCACTTCATCACACTGAAAGTACATGGGCACAGCTGCTTTCGTAAGCAGTTGTCATCGTACGTAACATCGCCTGTTTCATTGTTTGTGCCATTTCTTGCCGCCTTCAATTTTGCGTGACCGACCGACCAGCCAGCCAGCCGGGCCAGCACACAGGTTGACCAAATCAGCTGTCTATCGCATGCGATGTGCTGCAAGTGCATAGCGCGCAATGTCATTATGTAGGGTATGAGCAATGGTGACTGCCGACTATCGACGAGCGACCCGACTTTGTTTACATCACAAAATCGCTGTTTCTGACATGTATCAGGGCTATTTTTACGCAGCAAACTGAAACATTCAGTGGGACAGTGTCTTCTTCTTACCTGCTCTGTGTTTTTGAGAGCCAATGGAAGGGCAGAATTCGACGAATATCTTGGTTTCGTGGTGTACCTGGAGACTTCGGAAGTTACAACGACATACTTCCAGGGGTCGGCATTAAATGACGTCATTCATAACAAAATGCTGAATTGTGGGAGCTAATATGAATATTCATTAAAAAGTTCAGTGCCCTCTGGACACACAGGTGTAGTCACGCATCGAATGTGTGAGTGTGTGTGTATAGTTTTGTGTTCCATGCCTCAGCACTGTTTATGATACTAGTATCGTGTATAGTGTATTTGTTTGTTTGTTTGTTTGTTTTTGGAGGGCATGAATAGTATTGCAGGTAAAGTAAAAGTAGCGAGCGCACACGATGTAATTACTGAGTTGTTGCCTTTTTTTTTTGGAAATGCATACAATGCTAGTAAATAGAAGGGGGGATATGTTTAGAATTATGGATCTTGTTCGATGAATTGATGTAATTAACATCTGCAGAAATCTTCTGGAGTGAAGAAGGGAGAGCAAGAAAGATGATGATGATAATGATGATGATGATAATGATGATGATGATGATGATGATGATGATGATAATAATGATAATAATGATAATAATAATAATAATAATAGAAGAATAATAAGAACAATTATGATAATATCAATGATAATTATGATGATAGAGGAATAATAATAACAACAACAATAATAAGAAGAAGAAGAAAAAGGAGAAGAAGAAGAAATTTCATTTCATGCCAGGCTTTTCATGCTACGTTTACTGTATACGCTGTTATTTTCACGAGGGTTTAATTTTCCGGAATTTCACGAATTTAACAATTCGCGAAAATGTCTCCATACGCTTTGTTACATTAATGTAAACGTCGGCGTCGTTTCGCGAAAACAACACCTCGCGAAAATGTCTATGACCTTTTCTTGTATTCCCATTAACCGTAGAATTTCTTTAAAGCCTCCTATGGTAAGTTTCCGGAAAATGACACCTGACAATATAGTTAGGTTACAAGACGAGTTAAACAGAGTGGACTGGACCGATGTATATGATAATGAGGATCCCATTGTAGCTTATGATTTGTTCATGCAAACGTTAATTTCTATTTTGGATAAACATGTTCCCATTATTAGAAAAAAAAAATGTAACAATTACAAAAGATATCCTAGGTTGCCTTGGATATCTAAATCTTTGTTGCGATCGATTAACCGTAAGAATTTGTATTATGTTGATAAAATTAAACGCACCCAGCAATCTCATCATAAGTATACTTCATATAAGAATGTTCTCACGCAAGTAATACGGTGTGAGAAACGTAAATATTCTATTAATCAGTTATTTTTGTTTAAATATGATATTCAAAATACGTGGAAAACTATTAATACAGCTATTAATAAAAATACGGAGAAACCACGTATTACCACAATCAAACATAATAATTTGACTATCAATGATGCCACATCCATTTCAAACATTTTTAATCAGTATTTCTCACAAATTGGCAATAATCTTGCTCGCAATATTCCGGATAGTCAGAAGAATTTTTCTGATTTTTTACAAACTCGAAATCCTAACTCATTGTTTTTTGTTCCTTTAGAGAGAAATGAATTGTTAGATATTGCTCAGAATTTGAAAAACAAGAAAAGTGCCGGGCACGACAGTATTGACAATGTTCTTTTGAAAAATATTATCAATTTTATTGTTGATCCATTGGTACACATTTTTAATTTGTCTTTGTGTAACGGAGTTGTCCCTGAGGATATGAAAATTTCTAAAGTAATTCCCATTTATAAAAAAGGGGATAGGGAAGATGTTTGTAACTATCGACCTATATCTTTGTTGACTTCTATATCGAAATTACTTGAAAAAGTTGTTCATTCTAGATTATTAAAGTTTTTGGATATTCATAAAATAATTTCTGATTATCAGTTTGGTTTTCGACAAAATCACAACACATCCTATGCAATACTTACCTTTCTAGATAAAGTTTCAAAAGCTATTGATCAATTTCATCATACAATCGGCGTTTTCGTGGACTACTCCAAGGCCTTTGATACCATTGACCACAATATACTTCTTTATAAGTTATCACATTATGGTATCCGAGGAAAGGCCTTGGAGTGGTTCAGGAGTTACCTTTCTAGCCGAAAGCAATTTGTGTATGTTAACGGACATACATCAGTCATGCAAAATGTCAATTGTGGAGTGCCTCAAGGAAGTTTGCTTGGCCCTCTTTTATTTATCCTTTACATTAACGACATGCCGAATTCATCAAGTATTCTTTCCTTTCTATTATTTGCTGATGATTCTAATGTTTTTTTATCACATTCTGATCCTAACATGTTAATCGATGTTTTAAATGTTGAATTGGATAAATTACTTCAATGGATAAGAGCAAATAAACTGTCAATAAATATCAAAAAAACTAAATGTATGATTTTTAGTAACTCTTTGGAAAATGTGCCAAGGAATGTTTATCTGAATGACACAGTTATTGAAGAAGTCTTTTCAATCAAATTTTTAGGTTTGACTATTGACCGTAAACTCACTTGGAATTTACATATTGATTCCATAAGCCGTATTATTTCAAGAAATATAGGTGTTATAAATAAAGTTAAATTTTATTTACCCAAAAACGCTCTTTTAATGTTATATTCATCTTTGATTTTACCTTATTTGAATTATGGTATACTCGCCTGGGGAAACACACATTCTTCTCATTTGGAAAGACTACTTTTGTTACAGAAGAAAGCTCTTCGTATTATTTGCAATGAATCGTGGAGAAGTCACACTGATGTGTTATTTCAAGAAAACAAAATCTTAAAGGTAAAGGATTTGTATTTTCTACACCTCGGACAATTCATGTACAAACTTATCAATAATTCTCTCCCATTTGTGTTTGAGTCCATGTTCACTAAAAATAGAACTGTTCATCTGTATCCTATGCGGCAATCCAACTCATTTCATTTGCCATTAACTAGGACTAAGTTTGCTAAATCTATATTTTCTTTTACTGGCCCCAAATTCTGGAACTCTCTCGATAATAGTATGAAACAAGTTCTAAGTTTAAATACATTTACATTCAAATTGAAGAAGTTGTTCATAAATTCCTATATAGTTGAATGAGTTATATTTTAGTTACCCTTAATTTTGAACTTCCTTTTTTATTTGTTATACTCATTCTTTTCTTTAATCTATTCCTTCCTACATTATGTACATATACCTCGGTGATCCATCGCACCATGTGCCTCGCGTGTGCTGGTATAGACCCTTCATCTCTTCTCCTTTTTCGCCTTTCCTGTCCTCTTGTCTCTTTCTGTTTCTTCCTTCAAAATAATTTCCTCTTTTCCTCCTTTTCCTTCACTGTGTTTTGTTTTTCTCTCTATATCTTTCTCTTTACAAGAGAGGTTGCTTGTGTTTGTTTGTCCGTCCGTTTGTTTGTTTGTTTGTTTGTTTATTTGTATAGGATGTATGTGTTGTGCACCGTTTATGTCCAGCTAATTGCCTTTCGATGTTATGTAGTCTTTTTGTCCACGAGGAGACTGCAAAATACAAGCTTAGCTTTTAAGCATGTCTCCTCCATTTCCTGCAACTTTAGTTTTGATTCAATATTCTCTTGCTTTTTTCCATGCCTAGTATTGTTAACTTCACGTATTTTTCTTTGTTACGACATTGCATTGATGTTGTGTTATTTTGTGTATGAAAATGTTGTTGGAAATGAAATAAATGAAATGAAATGAAATGAAATGAAATGACCTCGTCATTCGTGAAAATATCTGTATGTGAAAATAACGGCGTACCCAGGTATACAGTGTGTAAGTATTTTCTGTGATTAAGCATCATTAGTAAGTCTAATCAAGTTGGTTAAGGTGAATATTTTATTGTAAGATATTTATGTATACATTGTTGTAGGTCTTAGTATAACTCCCTTTTTATGGATTGTGTATTTCTTTTTTGCATGTATGATTTTATATGATCAAGCAGCATAAGTAAGTGGCATACTAGCTGCCATTTTGTGTGTATTTGTTTCTGTTGTAAAAAGGATTTTGATATCATCAAATGAAATTTGAAGATATCAAACAACAACAACAACAACAACACCAACAACAACACCAACAACAACAACAACAACAACAACAGCAACATTTTTCCAATACGAAAATTAGCAAAATATTCATGAGACCAAGATGCATAACATTATTTTCAGTTTATGTTGTTACATGGGGTGATATGCAATAAGGAACAGCTTTTATATTAAAGATAGGGGCTGGACTGATATCTTTTTGGGAGTGGTATACAGTTTGAACAAGCAGCACCACTGAGTGAAATACTAGAAGCTTTTTTTGCATGTGCATTTGTTTCTTTCTGAATAAGATTTTGAAATTCTTGTATGAAATTTGAATTTAAAAAAAAATAAATACATATTGTTTAAACTTGGATATTTAGGTATAGGACCTATTTGTGTATGTATCGGTGTATCCTTGCCTAATGAATATCCCGGTCAAGTTCTAATGAAGTTGTTACACAATGATGCTGACTTTTTAACATCAAAACCAGCCTGCATTTGACAGTTGGGAGAATTTAAGAGATTGAGGCATCAAAATATTATTAATCTGTGCACTGGCCTGGTTGTTGCTATTAACACTGTTACAATGAATTTGAGTATCAATTTGTAACACAAACTTGTGTTGGTAACAACAAGGTAGTACTAGTCACAGATCCCCACACTTGACTGGTTTCATGGCGGTAAGGAGATATGTTTTTTGTTTTTTGTTTTTTTTTGTTTGGTTGGTTTTGCTTTTTGACTGGAACAAAACTGAAGAAATGAAATCAGGGAAAACAATAATGACAAGAAGTGAAAATAACTAAGGACATAAGCCACAGGGACAATATGTATTTAGAGAGAAAAAAATATTGACGCTTACAAAGAAACAGTTGTTTAGATTTTTTAATTTATTTTTTAATTCAATATTTGTTTTATATTGTAAGCTATGATATTAATATATTGGTACTGTTTGGGTGCACCAGGTGGGTTGGGGAGGATGGCCTGAGGGCCCAAGTCATTTAGTTGGCTCTTTCCAGACCCGGGCTGCCCAACCTGGTGCACCCATAACTCTCCATTGTATGTTTTGTTTTTGAATATTGTTATATTGATATTTG
Source organism: Diadema antillarum (assembly GCF_040938485.1). Classification (NCBI taxonomy): domain Eukaryota; kingdom Metazoa; phylum Echinodermata; class Echinoidea; order Diadematoida; family Diadematidae; genus Diadema; species Diadema antillarum. The sequence goes on along the minus strand of NW_027271578.1, from coordinate 5,126 downwards.
TGACTGAAAGCTGAATAAATAACAACAACAATAATAATAATAATAATAATAATAATAATAATAATATGATTAGTAATTCAACTTTATCTATTCAAACTGAACAGCGGCGACTATAAGACTAGTAATTCGATCTGTATATTCAATGTTGATGTGTATTTTGTACTCACAAATGCAGTTATTTCTTCTTTAGCCGATTGTGTATCATTTCAATAATACATATCCTAAGCTTGCATTGTCCTCTATCCTCTATTCTATATCCTAATTCACAACTCTCTTCTTTTTTTTTCCTTCCCCACTTCCCTTTTGGTTTCTCATCTCAGCCATTCCTTCCTTCTAAAATGTATATCACTTTTATTTATCAACATATAGCGTTCTGTATTTTTTTTTTTGGGGGGGGGGGGGGAGGGGGGACCTTACTGAACAAGGTTTGCTTGTTTAGGTCCCACACAACATTCGTTGTGTACATAAACCAGCTTCAATTTTGTGACTGATATACATTACATCAAAATTTCAAACAAAGTGTATATGAAAATGAAGAGGTTGTTCGCAAAAACCGATAAGTCCATTTTTGAAGATTTTGAAGTAGGCCCCTATGGTCTCTGTCATAAAGTACAAAATGATACCTTTTAAATGATATATTGGTCATTACATGTAAAGGTATATTTTTGAAGTTATGGTCAAAAGAAGCAAACATTTTCTTATTATTCTCTGTATTTTTCTTGACCTTAAATTTAATCACAAATATCTCCGTTTGGCAAATATGGACTTATCTGTTTTTGCAAACAAACTCTTCAAATGCTGATTATGTGAATGTTTGTGAAATAAATTGAATTGAAATAAATTGAATTGAATTGAATTGAATTGAATTGAATTGAATTGAATTGAATTGAATTGAATTTAATTTAATTTAATGATCAGGGCACCATTTCACAAAAGTTGTCAGCCCTGACAAGTTGTCAGTCTCTGACAATTTCAGTAAAATTCTTGGTTTTGATTGGCTGATAAACTCTAGTCACTGACTGTTGCTCTGGTAATTGTCAGAGACTGACAACTTTCATGAAACGGTACCCTGACTCATCACAGCTCGTCTTCAGTTGCAAATCGCAAATCGCCCCAAATGTATAGTGAGTCTAGCGCCCTCTCTTGGACAATCTTACTTTTGGTGACCTTGTTGGCTTTGCTTGATCAGCTGATAAGGGCACCCTCTACTACTATGGTGACTGACGTGGAGTTGGAGCTGGAGTACTGTAGTTGGCTCCAGCATAGATCAGATGAACACTGACAATGCTGCTTGAAAATACAGGAAAGTGTAAGTAATCCTGTCATTACAGCATGAAAAGTCAAAAAAAAAAAAGATGAAAAGCAAGCACCCTCCATTTTGAGGGTAGTTAGCATTTAAATCAAGAATTGTGATGATTGCTGCCTATTTCATGTGTCATACATTGGAACTGGGAAAAATAATTTAACCCAATGGCAATGATCTCTGTAATCATTACAACTTGTATCCGAGTTTGAGACATTGTGGTCTCAATCAGCTGAGATCTTGGTATGTATTAATCATGTAATGTTACAAGAAAAATATTTGTAGTCTGTCATGGGCAATTGCGACAGGACTGCAGGTTGGTTCATGATAAAATTCAAAGTTTGGGTGATAAAGGGCTGATGTGCTCTCAGCTGTGACCCCTTTCACTTAACTTTAAAGCAGCAAAAGTCTATTCATATTGCATATGATGGACAAATTGCCCCTCATCGACATAAATAACTGATTATTCAGTCCACAAAACTTTTGGATTGATTTGCCAGTAGACCTGAAAAGAGGCATTTTGAGGTGACTCGATCAGGTGATTTTTGTTTTTTTCATGTTTCCTGCCTACCCACTTTATGTATCTAAATTTAAAAAGTCTAGATGCATAAGAAGTTATAGTGCTTTTGATGGCTTTTGTAAATCCATAATTAACTTCCGCCTCAAAATCATTTTTCTCAATTTCTCAACCAGGAGAAACCTATGAAACAGCCTGAAAACCCAATAAAAACTCTATAAACAGTAAAAAGTAACTATGATACTTTGACATTGTCATGAATAGGCCCTACAATAGAATGCTGTTACTAGTGCTTTACTAAGCTTGAGGTTAATCCAATAATCTGTTAATCCCATTCCACTGCTGCCATGGATTGCTAAATCCCCATTTGTGGTTGACTCTTTGCTCTTATAAAGACCTCTTACTTGTTGAATGCCCAGGCGCTCTTAGCCATAACTTGCTGGGATTTTTTAATCTTTCAAACTTGACCTAACTGCAACTTAGCCAGCCCACACCGGGCTAACAATTCTTGCACCTCAGACCAACAGGAAGGACATAGTGACACAGTGGGGATTAAGGAAGTTCAGGTAATCTGTTTTCATTAGTAATCAGTTCATTAATAATCATTTGTGCCAATTGAGAAAGAAAGCTCTGCAGCATATGTGACTGTGCGTCACAAAACCAACAAAAAGTCACACCCCTTGATTTTACATGGAGACTCAAAAAGGTGAAACGGGTCAATAACCAACACAATCTTAAGTTTTTCTCCTTTTTTTTCCCTGAAAGAGCTATACTTCTACATTATTCTTAAATGTCTGGGATCATAAAATGAATGGGAACATGTCTTTTCAGCAGTTTTTCTACAACTTTTTTTTTTGTAGATTAGTGTGATCAGGTCTGAGGTATGTCTTGGAGACCCCTTTTCATTTCTTGAAAATCCTTTGCACACTTCACTTTCAATTCTAATAACTTTTGCAAGGATAATGCTATTGCATTACAGTTGGCATTAATCATGGACTGAGTGTGTTAATAGAGCATGCTCAATTTCAGCTTAATCTGATAACCCCTTCATTGTTGTTGCTACAGTGGTTTGCATCCTGTTTTTTGTCCCTTTCATTACACAACTAGCAGAATTTTTTAAAGCACTTGATTTAAACAGACCCTGTACTTCAGAGCCTCTTTCTCAGTTCACACTTTTCCAGAGTGTGTGCTTTCTTTCCAATATTTAGATAGGTTATAGGATAGACCATATGAATTAAGCTTATACATCATTTTAAAGCTTAGAGCCTGCTCTTTCAGAATCTAAAACTAAGAATTTTCATCTAGTAGTGACTATTTGTTGGTTTAGTGATGTAGGGTTATTTTTGCCAATCAGTAAACAAAAGCACAGTTTAAACTCATATCCCTTCTCTCAATTCCAACACATTTGTTTTCAATCATCTACTTTGATGGGTTAAAAACAAGCAGTTTTGAAGATTGGTAAGCAAAACATCTTTTAAGAATCTGCTAAAGATGTTGCCTGGAGATCTTTATGAGATATGTGATGTAGGGTCATATAAAACAGGTTTGTGCACTCAGCTGCCATTGGGTTACTTCATGATTATGATCAATATATTCATACCAGCAATTAAAAAAAAAAGGAAGACCAGATGAAGTATATTTGTTTCAAAATCTAACTTAAAAAAAAAGATTCATTTACTCACATCTTCAATCTCTCACAGATAACTACCAATTATAGACTCAAATATATGTAGAATTATCATACAAGTCATATATATATAAAGTCCTGTCAAAGGTATCAAAAAATGTCAGATTTTACAAGAAAAAAAGAGAGACATGAAATACTTCATATTTTTTTTTTTTTTGGTGATGACAGTTGATTTACTGGTAGCAGTCAGGATTTCCTTTGCTTTGAAAATGTGTGCCCCTCTATCAAAGTAATGTGTTTAAATCTGTGTTTTCTTTTTTTGCTGTGCTTCTAAAACATGCACTTCCCAGGCAGGATGAAACGTTTTTATGCCATTTAGGTTTTTATCACATACATTGGTCAAATGATAACAAAAAGAAAATCTGACTTACAATTTTCTGTAATATGGCTTTTGATGGCCTTTCCTCAAGGAATCCCCCCCCCCCCCCCCCTGGCCCGAGAAGAGGCAAAAGCCTAAAAAGGTTTAAGTTAACTGATATTAGTTGCTATTTATAGCGTCATATCTAGCTCAAGATTCTGATTCATTATTTGTATTTAATTATATCAGTTAACTTCTCAGCAGTTAATAGCTTACTAGCAAGACGTCTGCCTGCGCCTAGCCATGGTTCTCCCCAGGTGTTTTAATCTTCTTACACAAATGTGAATAGATCTAGGCCTATATGGGGCTTACACGCGAGTACCCAAGTCATCGATTAGAGTCTACAAACACTTACGAATCGTACCGATATTTACCTTGAAATTCAAATTTTGGCTACAGCCGTATGCCATCTACCCACTCGCTCATAGTCGGTATAAGTTGGTTGATTTTTTTTTTTTTAAATTAGCTAGCGAAAAAAAAAGTAGACTCTAGTTGTCACAAAGCCAGATGCGTCGATTGCTGCCAGCGCCAGAGATAGCTAGCTGGCCGGCTGGCGCCGGGTGGTAAAAGCACTGCCTGCCGCTCGCTGACTGACACCCTTGCCACGCACGCACGGCGCTTGCCGACCCGGCCTGGTTGGCCCCCAGTTATGGCGTCGCCTTAAGAGGGCGCACTTCCATGAACAGTCGCTTGAATCGGTCTATAGAAAAGGGTTATACGCTTGTGTATCATCACTGTGCATAGTGGCGTGACCCTTTAAAGTGGAAATCCGCCCCAAAATGAATAAATTTCAAAAGGAAGAGAGAAAAAAATATTCCCTAGAGAACGATACAAAAGTGTCAAAAATCAGATAAGAAATGAGGAAGATATGACATTTTGAAATTGAAGTTTATCCTCCCCCAAAATTAATGAATTTCAAAAGGAAGAGAGAGAAAATATTCCCTACAGAACGACACAAAGAAAATATGACAAAAATCAGATAAAAAATGGGAAGATATAACATGTTGAAATTGAAGGTTTTTTTTTTTGGTGGATTTTATTGAGAGATGCTTTGCAAGCATCCGTTGATTTTCAAGAATCAGTATATTGTGTCGGGACTCCTCTGTCCGTCAACAATCATGTATAGGCTCACATACACACAGAAATGAATGACAAGGGTTGTTTTTGCAGAATATCGTATGTCTATACGCTTAGGTCCTCAATCATTGTACAGTCTTCTCATTACATAATGCTCTGTTTACCTTATTCTCTGTTTTTATTA